>NC_086323.1:190394081-190737243 GCF_036172605.1 Pelobates fuscus
GATACCGGAGAAACTGACGGAAGCCAAGCACAGAGAGATGGACACAGGTTTCTTCAGGAAGGAAGAGATTCTTTATTCGATTCACCGAACGGGACTCAGAGGGACTAATGTCACCAAAATACAACAAGATCTGAGCCCCGGACAATAGTGTAGGCTCCTTATATAGGCATGTAACTCCTCCCATAATAAGCTCCACCCACACATACTCTTACCCAATCAATCGAACAAGAACTAACTTCCTGTTTGACCGCATGGCTTGCCCAGCGCAATGGAGGAGGGGAATACTATATCCGGTATTCTCGCACATGCTCCGTACACTACTGATTGTATCTTTGCCACGTGCAACCAGCCGACCGATACACCAGTATATGCACGTACACATGCCACGTGGTAATCTCGGCCTACTAAATTTATTTTTACCGAGATTCCACCACAAAAGTACACTGGCAGGGGTCTGCAGAGCACACGCTGAAGGCCTGACACACCCGCTTTAAGGACACTGACTGCTATTAGCTTACACTGAAAAACTTTTTTTCTTTGTAAAAGCACGCTATAGAGACACCAGATATGCGTGGCAACTGTCAAAGTACACTGGCAGGGGTCTGCAGAGCACACGCTGAAGGCCTGACACACCCGCTTTAAGGACACTGACTGCTATTAGCTTACACTGAAAAACTTTTTTTCTTTGTAAAAGCACGCTATACAGACACAAGATATGAGTGGCAAATTACACTTGCAGAGGTTGGCAGAGCACACGCTGAAGGCCTGACACCCAGACGCTTGCAGACAACTAACTGCTATTAGCTTACAGTGAAACACTTTTTTTGTTTTTAAAGGCATGCTATAGTCACACCAGATATGAGTGGTGGCACTGGGCAAATGAGCACAGTATGCACTGTGAGCCTGACACAGAAGCTGTCAGACAACTAACTGCTCTTCAATCTATTACAGTGAAAAATAAAATTCTTCTTTTTAAATGTCAAGCTTAAGCTATTGTGACACCAGATATGAGTGGTGGCACTGGGCAAATGGGCACAGTATGCACTGTGAGCCTGACACAGAAGCTGGCAGGCAGGCAACTGCAATTACATTGCACAGAAAAAAAAAAGCAGACTGATGTTCTAGCCCTAAAAAGGGCTTTTTGGGGGTGCTGTTCTTACAGCAGAGATCAGATTAGTCCTTCAGGACTGTGTGGACACTGAATACCCTAGCCTTGCTATCAATTTCCCTATCTAATGAACAGCAGCTACACTTTCCCTCCACTCACTAAGCATGCAGCTTCAGAATGAATCTTAAATGGATGCTGGGAGGGAGGTGGGAGGGTCTGCTAGGGAGGGTGTGCTGCTGATTGGCTGGAATGTGTCTGCTGACCGTGAGGCACAGGGTCAAAGTTTGCTCAATGATGACGAATAGGGGGCGGATCGAACCCGCCCATGTGTTCGCCCGCGGCGGCGAACGCGAACACGCTATGTTCGCCGGGAACTATTCGCCAGCGAACAGTTCGGTACATCACTAGTCAATACCCTTATGCAGTTTAGGAAGGGTTCTACTTCCTCGTGCTACCATAGAATCTGGGATATATTCAGAGAATGGGCATCAGCCAAGAACATTGACTTCTTGCAACCTTGCAATACTCATATCCTGTATTTCCTCTAAGAAGGTCTGGACAAAGTTAGAGTTCAGTCCTCGTCTCTTTCAGCATTATAGAAACATAGAATGTGACGGCAGATAAGAACCATTCGGCCCATCTAGTCTGCCCAGTTTTCTAAATACCTTTATTAGTCCCTGGCCTTATCTTATAGTTAAGATAGCCTTATGCCTATCCCATGCATGCTTAAACTCCTTTACTGTGTTAACCTCTACCACTTCAGCTGGAATGCTATTCCATGCATCCACTACCCTCTCAGTAAAGTAATACTTCCTGATATTATTTTTAAACCTTTGTCCCTCTAATTTTAGACTATGTCCTCTTGTTGTGGTAGTTTCTTCTTTTAAATAACGTCTCCTCCTTTACTGTGTTAATTCCCTTTACGTATTTAAATGTTTCTATCATATCCCCCCTGTCTCGTCTTTCCTCCAAGCTATACATGTTAAGATCCTTTAACCTTTCCTGGTAAGTTTTATCCTGCAATCCATGAACCAGTTTAGTAGCCCTTCTTTGAACTCTCTCTAAGGTATCAATATCCTTCTGAAGATATGGTCTCCAGTACTCCAAGTGAGGTCTCACCAGTGTTCTGTACAATGGCATGAGCACTTCCCTCTTTCTACTGCTAATACCTCTCCTTATACAACCAAGCATTCTGCTAGCATTTCCTGCTGCTCTATTACATTGTCTGCCTACCTTTAAGTCATCAGAAATAATCACCCCTAAATCCCTTTCCTCAGATGTTGAGGTTAGGAGTCTATCAAATATTCTGTACTCTGCCCTTGGGTTTTTATGTCCAAGATGCATTATCTTGCACTTATCCACATTAAATGTCAGTTGCCACAACTCTGACCATTTTTCTAGTTTACCTAAATTTGCCATTTGGCTTATCCCTCCTGGAACATCAACCCTGTTACATATCTTAGTATCATCTGCAAAAAGACACACCTTACCATCAAGACCTTCTGCAATATCACTAATAAAAATATTAAAGAGAATGGGTCCAAGTACAGATCCCTGAGGTACCCCACTGGTGACAAGCCTAAGCTTCAAATATACTCCATTGACTCTGTTGCCTGTCACTCAGCCACTGCCTTACCCATTCTACAATATTGGAATCCAAACTCAAAGATTGTAGTTTATTGACAAGCCTTCTATGTGCAACAGTGTCAAAAGCCTTAATGAAATCTAGGTAAGCAATGTCTACTGCACCACCCTGATCTATCATTTTAGTTAAAACAAAGAAAGTGATGAGGAGAGCTCCCCCCAAATGAATATCAAGTAATAGTTGCTTAAAAACTGACAACCTTTATTGAAACAAAAAAATAACAATAATAATAATAATAATAATTTATAATAATAATTTAAGTCTCCCAAAAACCCACTTATGCACCCTAAGTGGTGGAAATTAAAACATAAAGACTAGAGACTACAGAGCTAGCTGGTAAAGTATTCAGGTATTTTCCTTGTATAGACAAATATATCACAATGTATCAGAGCAGTGCAACTATTGTATAATTATATGAAACAGTTGAACACATTGACAAAAAGTATATACAAAGGAAGTCCAGCCTGTTAGTAGTTAATTGCAATCAAACAAACAGCAGGGGGTCTCCCCCTTAGGAGTCAAAAAAATAGGGAAAAATAAACTCAAGTAACCTCTTCCTAGAGAATCCCTTAATAATTATTAGCTTCCAGCAGTGAAAAAACTCCCTACATTCAGTTAGTCTAGCAGGAGTTAAATCGAAAGGATAGGGAGATAAGAGATAGAGGAAACAAATTGGTTAGAAAAAGTGCTGTCTAAACAGAGTCCAGTGTAGAAAAAACGGACTCTGTCACCACACCAGCATTAATCATCAATCCCTATACTATAACATAAAGTAAAGGATCTCTTTAGGGGATATCCTGCAAGCTGTAGTCTCAGTCGATAGAAGCCATGACCACAATCGTCAGATCATAGCTAAGTAGTAATTAATTTAGTGTATGCACAGGTCGCCCTGCACAGGTCGCCCAACGCGCGTTTCGGCGGTCTAACCGCCTTTCTCAAGGGCAAGTAAATGGCAGTGCAGCACCCTCCCTTAGCTCCTTAAATACCAAAAGTCCCTCCTACCTGTCCACGGGAGGAGGGATTCAATGGTGTCTGCCAGACGGCTGATCACAGCCGGAACGGGAGTATAGTCACCGCCCACAAGTGAAGTGCGCATGACCGCATCGAATTGCGAGCGCATGCGCAAGCACTTAGAGTTTGAGCTTGAAATTGGATACAGTTCATCATAACAGGACAGAGTTCCTTCTCTAATGAAATAATTCAAGTAGGCTAAGTGTGGAGTAAACCTTCCTAGCCAGATATCCATGGATAGGTGTATATATATATATATATATATCTCATGCCTATTTGAATAGCCCATACTTAATTCAAAATTTAAAGAAACATAACTTCATAAATGTGAGAAAATAAACTTCACTCTATGATAACTCAAAAAATGAATTTTCCATATCAGATGAATTACAAATGGAATTCTTGTGTTGTAAACAGGTATATATATATCCCCCATTATAGTGGAATAACCCATACACATAGACACCTCCATCCATAGATATATTGTTAGAGGGAATTACCCCTCATCTATTTTGATGTTGATGTAGGGGGCCAGTGTATATATTCCCATCTACACTGTCCATAGGTGGTGTTAATGTGGGGGGGGAAAGGGAGGGGGGCAATATATAAATTCCGGTTTACACTGTCCATAGATGTTCTGTTGGTGGCATATCCACGCAGGGGAAAGGAGGAGGGAGGGTTGGAAAAAAGGACGAAAATAAATAATAATAAACAAGCTAGCCTGTGTAGCTTGGACGTAGAATCCCTCTACTCCTCTATTCCCCATGATAGAGGGTTGGAACATGTGGGATTCTTTCTCAACCAGAGAGTTCGTAGGGATGATTTACATACAGCTTTTGTCCTACGTCTCTTGGGATTTATTCTGTCACATAACTATTTTCTGTTTAATACTAAGTTCTACCACCAGGTGAGGGTGTAACCGCTGGCGGGTTCCCTTATTTACCACTATAATATCTTAAAGCATAGAACTTAGTGTCAGGGTACCTGCTGTTTCTACCTCTGTGGAGGTGAGAAACTTGGACGTTCTTCCTCGCAAAAGGGTTGAGTCACTCGTTCCTCGCGGTTCCCTCGGTCGTTTACACGCCGGCCGCGAGGGATCCACTTCCTTTTATGACGCGGCGTTCAGTAGCCAACGTCATGACGACAACCCAACCCGATCTGTCAATCAAGACCCAAGCACGAATGAGGATTCGTCGGGGGCGTGATTACCTGTTTAGAATCAGGGTATAAAAGAGGGCTTTCTACGGTTGTTCATTGCCCTGTCGTGGTTCTAGCTTGTCTAGTCACTCAGTGCTCTTGTATTCTGCTAGTTTCTTTGGTTTTGACACGGCTTGTCTGTTCTACCTCGTTTACCTCTATTACCCTTTGACTCGGCTTGTCTCTCGTTTACCTGCTCTCTCGTTCCCTCGACCTCGACTTGTCTTTAGACCATTCTTTTCTACTCTTACGTTAGTCCGGCCATTCTAAGGTCCGGTATACGTACCCTGAACCTGTTTGTACTCTGCGTGTTGGATCCCTGTCCTGATCCTGACATTACGACAGGGCCATGGATCCTGCAGGTACAAACACTCAGGTTGGTCCTTCCGATTCTAGATTTGATGCCATGGATCACAGAATGGACCAGATGGCTCTAGCGCTGCAAGCTTTATTATCTCGATCTAGTAATCCACCGGAGGAGATGCGAGCTACGTCCATCTCTCCTGTAAGTTCAGGTCTAGAAGTAGCCACTGTAGGTGCTTCTTCCCGTATTACACCTCCTGTACGTTATGGTGGTTCTCCGGAGAAGTGCCGTGGTTTCTTAAACCAAATTGGTATTCATTTTGAATTACAACCTCGCTCTTACCCTACAGATAGGGCAAAGGTTGGATTCATTATCACACTCCTCATTGATAAGGCTCTGAGATGGGCTAATCCTCTGTGGGAGAATGAGAATCCGTTAGTCTATAATTATAATGCCTTTGTCGCTGCTTTTAGAAGAACTTTTGACCCTCCAGGTAGAAAGGTCAATGCAGCTAGATTACTATTGCGCCTTAGACAAGATAACCAAACCCTTGTGGATTATGCACTATAGTTCAGGTCTTTGGCGGCAGAAGTTAAGTGGAATGAACAGGCCTATATAGACGTATTTGTAAACGGATTATCTGATTTAATCCTAGACGAGGTGGCTACTAGAGAGCTCCCTGAAAATCTGGAGGATTTAATTTCCTTTATTTCTCGTATTGACGAACGTTTAAGAGAGAGACAGAACACTCGTGATAATATTCGTAGACCTTCCTTTAAATTAGCGCCTTTATTTCAAAGCCCTCAAACCACTATCCCAGTTTTTTCTGAACCTATGCAAATAGGCAATACTCGCCTCTCAGAAGAGGAGAGACAGTACAGAAGAAAGGAGGGACTGTGTATGTATTGTGGAGTAAGAGGGCACCTTCACCTAAATTGTCCTAATCGTCCGGGAAACGCTCGCACCTAAGTTTCTCTAGAGGACAGGCCTTGGGTGTTTCTATTTTGTCCTCTATACACAATTATAAGGATCACAGGCTTCTACTACCGGTTTCTTTAGCATGGGAGAAGGGAGTAATAAAGACTATGGCATTGATAGATTCCGGAGCTGCTGAGAGCTTTATCGACCAAGTTTTTGTTTCGAAACACTCTATCCCATCTCAGCTAAGAGAGACTCCCTTGACCGTTGAGGCCATTGATGGTAGACCATTATCTGAACCTGTGATTTCTCATGAGACTATACCTGTTATTTTGACTGTTGGTATCTTACACGAGGAGGATATATCACTTATGCTTATCTCTTCCCCTTCTGTTCCTATAGTTCTGGGGTATCCATGGTTAAAGAAACATAACCCTATTATTGATTGGGAGCTAGGGGAGATAACTTCATGGGGTCAGGGTTGCCAGGACAGGTGTTTACAAAAGGTCTCACCACTTTGTATAGGTAATACACCGGTTAACTCCACCCAGTCTACAGACTTACAAATACCGTCTCGATACATAGATTTAAAGGCAGTCTTTGACAAGAAGAATGCTGATACTTTACCTCCACACAGGCCCTTTGATTGCAAGATTAATCTCCTACCTGGTACTATGCCCCCGAGGGGCAATGTATATCCTTTATCCACTAAGGAGAACTTAGTCTTAGAGGAGTATATCCGTGAGAATCTAGACAAGGGATTCATTAGGAGATCATCCTCGCCTGCCGGGGCCGGTTTTTTTTTTGTGAATAAAAAGGATGGCACATTAAGGTCTTGCATTGATTACCGAGGTTTGAATAAAATAACTATTAGAAATGCATACCCAATTCCCTTGATTACTGAGCTCTTTGATCGTTTAAAGGGTTCCAAGATTTTCACCAAGTTAGATCTCAGAGGGGCGTATAACTTGGTGAGAATTCAGCAGGGAGACGAGTGGAAAACAGCGTTCAATACTCGATATGGGCACTATGAGTACACGGTAATGCCTTTTGGGCTCTGTAATGCACCGGCAGTATTTCAGGATCTGATCAATGAAGTTCTTAGGGAGTTTCAACAAGATTGTGTTATTGTATATTTAGATGATATACTAATACACTCTAGAGAAATTGAGACCCACCACAGACAAGTCAGAAAGGTATTGCGCAAACTCCTACAACATGGGTTGTACTGCAAATTGGAGAAATGTAGTTTTGATCAATCTCAGATAAACTTTCTTGGTTACGTGATTTCTGGGGAAGGCTTTAAGATGGATCCGGATAAACTCCAGTCTATTTTAGATTGGCCATTACCTAGGGGTCTCAAAGCCATTCAGAGGTTTATTGGATTCTCCAATTATTATAGGCGCTTCATTAAAGGATACTCTTCCATTATTGCTCCTATTACCAATATGACCAAACAGGGGGCTGACACTAAGACTTGGTCTACTGAAGCTCTCGTTGCCTTCAAGACACTTAAGGAACTTTTTGCTTCTGCACCAATTTTAGTTCACCCCGATACAACTTTACCTTTCCTACTCGAGGTAGACGCCTCGGAGACAGGTATAGGTGCCATCTTGTCTCAAAGGTTAGGCGTGGATAAGCCATTACATCCATGTGTTTTTTTTTCCAAGAAATTATCTGGGACTGAAAGCAGATATGATATTGGTGACAGGGAACTACTAGCTGTTATCATGGCCTTAAAGGAGTGGAGACATTTATTGGAGGGGACCTTGCATCCTGTTACTATTCTGACGGATCACAAGAACTTGTCTTATATTGGGGAGGCCAAGCGCTTATCCGCCAGACAAGCTCGTTGGTCCTTGTTCCTCACCCATTTCAATTACGTGCTCACTTATAGACCTGGTTCTAAGAACTCTAAGGCCGATGCTTTGTCTCGCCAACATGAACCTTCTACTATATCTGAGACAGTTTTCTCTTCTATAGTTCCCAAGTGCAATATTATCGCCAACACTAGCCTCAGGATTCATTCTCCGTTGCTTGCCGAGATTATGAAGCTACAACATCTGGCTCCTAGACAGAGTCCTGAGTCACGGCATTTTGTTCCTGCTGAACTCCAACTGGAACTGCTACAATGCTTTCACAATAGTAAGGTGGCTGGACATCCTGGCATTCGTAAGACATGTTCCTTAATAGCCAAAGATTTCTGGTGGCCCACCTTACGTAAAGATATTAGGGATTTCGTCGAAGCATGTGAGGTCTGTATGAAGACTAAACGACCTCAGACGCTTCCATGTGGGCTTTTGCATCCCTTAGAAATTCCCGAGAAACCATGGACCTGTTTGGCTATGGACTTCATTGTCGATTTACCTGTTTCTAAAAAACAGACTGTGATTCTCACGGTGGTTGACAGGTTTACTAAGATGTCTCATTTCGTGCCCTTACCTAAACTTCCATCTTCCCCTGAATTGGCTGAGATATTCGCTAAAGAGATATTTCGTTTACATGGGATACCTTCCGAAATTGTTTCTGATAGAGGTTCCCAATTTGTTTCCCGTTTTTGGAAGTCATTCTGCTCTCAAATGGGTATCAAATTGAATTTCTCTTCTGCCTATCATCCCCAGTCTAACGGAGCTGCTGAACGCACTAATCAAAAGATCGAACAATATTTGCGTTGTTTCGTTTCCGAACACCAAGACGATTGGGTTGGTCTGATTCCTTGGGCAGAGTTCGCACACAACAATCTCGTTTGTGATTCTACTCGTTCTAGCCCCTTTTTCATGAATTATGGCTTTCATCCCTCCATTCTTCCCTCGGTTTCTCCTTCCCAAGGAGTACCGTCGGTTGATGTTCATGTTGCCAATCTGAGGAAGTTGTGGGATCAGACTCGACAAATTCTTCTGCATAATTCCATGTTGTTCAAGAAACACGCTGATAAACATAGAAGGGCGGCTCCAGTTTTTGCTCCAGGGGACAGGGTATGGTTGAGTACCAAAAACATTCGCTTGAAGGTTCCGTCTATGAAATTCGCTCCTCGTTACATTGGACCTTACAGGGTTCTGACTCGAATTAACCCAGTTGCGTATCGTCTGGCTCTTCCATCTGCCTTACGCATTCCTAACTCCTTTCATGTTTCCTTTTTGAAACCCCTAATATGTAACAAGTTTTCCTCCACGGCATCCTCTCCTCGCCCTGTTCAGGTTGAGGGACAAGAGGAGTATGAAATCAATTCCATCATCGATTCTCGTATCTCCCGGGGGAAGTTACAATATTTGGTTGATTGGAAGGGATATGGTCCTGAGGAGAGGTCTTGGATACCTCAGGAGGATGTGCATGCGCCTCGCCTCCGCAGGGCTTTTCATTCCCGTTTTCCATCTCGTCCCGGTTCCTTCCGCCCGGTGGGCGTTTCTGAGGGGGGGGGGTACTGTCAGGGTACCTGCTGTTTCTACCTCTGTGGAGGTGAGAAACTTGGACGTTCTTCCTCGCAAAAGGGTTGAGTCACTCGTTCCTCGCGGTTCCCTCGGTCGTTTACACGCCGGCCGCGAGGGATCCACTTCCTTTTATGACGCGGCGTTCAGTAGCCGACGTCATGACGACAACCCAACCCGATCTGTCAATCAAGACCCAAGCACGAATGAGGATTCGTCGGGGGCGTGATTACCGGTTTAGAATCAGGGTATAAAAGAGGGCTTTCTACGGTTGTTCATTGCCCTGTCGTGGTTCTAGCTTGTCTAGTCACTCAGTGCTCTTGTATTCTGCTAGTTTCTTTGGTTTTGACCCGGCTTGTCTGTTCTACCTCGTTTACCTCTATTACCCTTTGACTCGGCTTGTCTCTCGTTTACCTGCTCTCTCGTTCCCTCGACCTCGGCTTGTCTTTAGACCATTCTTTTCTACTCTTACGTTAGTCCGGCCATTCTAAGGTCCGGTATACGTACCCTGTACCTGTTTGTACTCTGCGTGTTGGATCCCTGTCCTGATCCTGACACTTAGTAGGGCTAACCATACAGATATCTTAGCCATAATGTTATATAGTTAGTAAGAGATCCTCTATTTATGTAAATAATTGAGAATACAATATAAAATAAGGATTGTCTTGGAAGCAATAGTTTTTGTCTTTTAGATATTTATTATATAAAAATATAAATATAGACATATAAAATCCATTATAGCAGAGTTTATAAGATGAAATTAAATGCTTGCAAATATCATTAATAGGTTAACATACCCTTCTGAACATGTCATCATGTCAGCCTCTCAGTCATTTTAAGATGGAGCAACGTCTGTCTCCAAGTCTCTCCTCTGTGTCCTAACATTTAAAAGTACACCTATTTATACCTTAGGTGTCGTCATTCTAGGGTTACCGTAGTTCAAATATGAAAAAGTAGCACTCCTTTTACTTTATTCATTTTAGGACCTCCCTTAATTTGGCAAAGATACAAGGCCATAACTAAAGGGTGTATACGTCATGGAAATTTTCCTGACTTAGTTCAAGATGGCATCTTAAAGTCTGAATAGCATATCTGTTGTTTATACTAAGACATAAGTGCACAGTTGTGGTAGATTCCCGGATTTGGGGAAGTTCCATTAACTTGGGGTTACCACAGTATATTGTGTACTGAAAGAGTCATAGTATAGCCTTGAAGCTTGTTTATGCATTATTGTTATTGTAATTCGTCTGGGACAAAAGGGCGCAAACATATTATGCACTGAGGTTATTGCTTAAAGAAACATCTATGAAAAACAATATGTTCCATTTCTAACACCTTGTCAGTTTGCAATATCTCTTAAATACAAAGTACACAGTTTCAGAAATACAACATTTCATTCTAAAACTTGTAATATTTGCATTTGCCCATAACACCCTCTCCATTAAACTGTGGGCATTGTAGACCATTTCTTCCTTAAATTAGTGAACCAAAGTTCTCCAACAGTCTAGATTTTTTTTTGTGCTCCCAGCATCTTTTATCATTGTTGTAACAGTAAAACATCCGTAGTGTGATCTTTGCCTGTAAAGGTGGTTGATTAAAATGAGCAAAGCTTTTGTCTAGGAAAGAATTGAAAAGAACACCAAGTTCCAGAGTAAGATATTCTTGGATGGATCCAGATACGAATTGTAATCCAAAGTTAAAAGTAGTAATTGTATTTGTAATCCAAAGTCTTTAAAGGCCTGTAGAAGTTTACATTCCTTAGATACATTGCTGGAGGTTGTGTTTGTAGAATACCCGGGTATTTGTTGTAGAGTATAGGTTGTAGAGTCCAGCTTTCCAAATATTAGGCTAGAATTGGTTGCAGATTTTGAATCAGCATTATCTGTTATCACTGTGGTGATGGTGTTGGTATTTGTCTTTGTCTTTTGTTTTTTTCATGAAACATTTTTACACCGTTTTATGATGTGTATAGATTGGATACTCTCCAATATTCTTTTACGGAATAAATTAATTGACAGCATTTCCAAGACATTGTCTTAAGTGACATGGATCCCATTATAGTAAATGTTATGTTGATACAGCAATCGAAGTGGATTCTCAAGAACGCCTCTTTTTGCTGTATTGGAATCTTGGTAACATCTCAGTGATAGACATCTCAATGACATCAGGTGCTGTTGTGCTTAAAATGTTAACAGATAAAATCTGTGGAAAAATCTTTACATTTGTTATACTTTGTATAATAATGATAGATGAAATAGTAACATAGTTAATCTTTCTAGTGTTTTGTTTTAGAGATAAAACCATTGTATATGATTTAGAGATATAAGGATAATATGAAACAGTATTTACCGCCTTTGTTCACAATGGTATGTAAAATTACATTCTCTTTAAATGATAAAAATACTATTTTATTCAAAATGTCTCAATATATTTAGAATAGTTGATAATTGAAAATATGACATTATTCATCTTTCTTTGTCCTGTTAGGGAGAAGACAACGTATTCCTTAAGTTATGGTTAGATAATATAATAACTACAGTTATTAGTGGCTTAAAATACCAGAAACACCCAAATATTGAATTTTATTTTTATTTTTACCAAGATCTGACAGCCATTGTGGAAAGTCACGTTCGTAAGATTGGATGCTTAACAATGTGAATCTTAATTTTTTAAATATATTTACCAGCGGCTGTTGGGTGTAACTTAAGATGATGTGGATATTTATTATTTCTAAAAGTGAGTTAAGAAAGCACTCAGATACAATATTGAAGGTATTTATATTTTAACACTACCTTTGTATAGGTGGTTATATGTACCTTTAACCATCACAAACCAAATAACATTTTCTTGGTATTTGAAAAACCGATAAAATATTTGATTACGTGTATTTTAATATAAATACATAGAGTGGGATGGATGTTGAATTTATATATTTGACATCTTTTCACCAGTTTGCAATAGGTGACCTAAATGATCAATTTCCAAAATCATCATGTATATAACCTGGACGGGTTAATCCATAATACTCTTTGACTTTCCATTGACTGGCCTTAGCTCTGGCAGACTGAATATGTTTATCATTGTAAATATAGGTTTGTGATAAATGAAGTAAAGTTTCTGCCTGTCTTTCAGTTAAATTTTAACAGTTGAAGTACTTCACTTATATTAATTAGATTATATAGTAATTATACCACTCTGCCAACTTATACGGATATCGAGTAGTTTCTGATTTAATAAGAACAGTTCACATTTTCTTCTAAAGTTTAAACGTTATTGCAGTTGTTATTGTAATCATATGATCTTTAACTATCATGATTCAATTATTTATCTGGGTAATTAGCTGTTATGCTCTTATACTTTATGTGTAATATATTTGTTTGTAGGCCAGACTGCAGCTGCATATGGCATTTTAGCAATAATCTTCAATTGCGTTTCAGATATTCACAAAGTCTATCCACCTTTGTAATTAACACATTATGTGTTTACTTTATACCATTAATTATAGTATCTGTATCATATTACACATTGCCACTGACACATTTCTGATACAGGGAAAAAAATAGCATGATTGCTTTAGTAATTATAATGTTTCTGTCCATGCACCACATTCCTGGAAGTCCAGAATATAGCAAGAACCCTTTGATTCTATGGAGCCATTTAACGTTTTGATTGGTATAGTTATACCAAAAGAGCAAGGAGTACATCGGTAGATCACATCTGCAACAGAACAATTACAGATTCCTTGTTGTAGCAATGTCTCTGTGTTTATGTTTACAGGAGTTCCTTACTTTGCAGGTATGTAGATAATATGTAGAGTTTAAGAAAAGCTGCAAATCATGCTTTAGTACAAGTGTCCCATGATGTAAGGTTTCTGACAGATTTTGCTGGTCTTTTATATTCCATTCTCTTGGCAGGGCATCTGCTCTTAGTAGGCCGGTCTTGTTATTATTTATTAATTGCATCAAGGTTTCTTTCGTTAATTGATATGTTTCTTCCGACTTCAAATTTATATGCCACCAAATGTCATTGTAAAGTTCATTGTTACAGAATATTGTTCCAGGATGGTTTTCACTCCAGTAGAAATCTATATTCCTCTTCTTCTGCTCCTTCCTATTAACCACTTTTTTTGAGTTGTAGGTAACAATCTGTGTCCTGTACTGTGAGGTGCTTTGATAGTCAATCAGGTTTTCTCAGTATCATGTTCCATCTTGAGAAATAGCTGGGTGTTGACAATTATCAGCCTTTATTTCTTTTTCCGGTCATCTTCTGTCTGGATAATAGCAATGTCCAGAATTAACATAGCACTTCTTTTCAGCATAAGAAGGCTGTTTGCGGTAGTCATTCAATGATAAACTATATGGCAAAGTCTTTTCTTGCATCACCTTCATAGGTGCATCCAAAGTCTTTCACAAGCATCTGTCCCATCTTTTTCTGATTTCAGCATGCTTTGCCATCATCGTTGAGTAAATTATTAGGATTTGAAATAGTCCAATCACATCTTTCTCATGTATAATCGGTTTTTGGAATGATCTTCAATAGGTTCCTTGTGAAATACCAGTGTAGGTGAGCTGTGTCTCTCCTTTTGAGATAGTTCTTGGAGGTAGTCCTCACGATCACAGAACTTATATAGTGTGCAGTCCAATTCAGTTCAGGTGTTTCCTGTTTGTTAACATAATCCCAATGCAGTTTTAAAACAACAGCTAGGGTTGATGTTATGATAATGCTGCAGATTGTAAGAAGGAGACACCATAACCAATTTTCTAGCATCCTTTTGCTTCCATCTTTGCATTTCTTTCTTACTGTATAAGATAATTCAGGTTCAGTCTGTTTTCTCCAGAGTCTTTCTGATAATGATGTTGATGATTCATTTTTCATACATTCCATGTTAACTGTGAATGTATCATGTCTGTCGGTTCATCCTTCTCCTTCACATTTTCAGGATCAGATGTCAGATCATGATTCCGTCTGTTACGTGGCTATGATTCTGGTGGCTGTTTTCGAGTGGCATTTCTGTCGTCCTCTGTTTGTTTTATCTTGTCATCTTTAACAGCATCCATTGTATCAGTCAGTGGTTCTGTGAACGTCCTGGAAGTATTTAGCAGGTTCTAAAATATCAAAACTTACTGTTCTCTGTTGGCTCTGATTGTTCTGTGTAGTAAAAGTTCTCGGAGTCACCCTCTCCAGGACAAGCTGGCCAACAGTAAGAAAAAAATGGTGGTGCATTGTGAGGTGGGCTGGAAAAAAAATCTCTAAATTTCTCTAATAGAACCAATGGTTCTAAGCTCTCCCTGGTGCAGAAATATGATTGTCAGTGAAAAAACATGTAACATTTCATATGGTGTCTCACCATTTGTATCATCAGGTATGTTGTGAATGCTCATCTGTACCATAGGAATAAATAGATACCACTGTGTGGGGCAAGCAACTAGTAACTTGGTTAATAATCATTTAACCTCAGCATTTTCCCAGACCACAACCCCACTACTTTGGGGGTGGTTGGGGCACTGAAATCCCAAAGTAACCCAAATGTGGTTGCCCAGTTTTAGGTTTCCTTTGCAGTAACTGCAGGACCACCATCCAAATGGATGGTCCTGGGATTATCAAATGCATACTAAGGAAGTCAGATTAGAAAACGTGGCATCAGAGGTTGCACTTCGCACAGAATATATCCAAGTAAACCTGGTACATGCATCAACACATACAAAAACATATTTATAACCATGAGATGTTGGCAAACTTCCAATATATAGTAATTCAAAAAGTACGTTAGATATTAATATTTCAATAAACAGTACATCAGTAATGTGGCAATAAGCAAATGCTTATGATTACTAAACACATGCATTACAGTATTTCCCATATTGGACCACCAA
The DNA here is from genome assembly GCF_036172605.1 of Pelobates fuscus. Classification (NCBI taxonomy): domain Eukaryota; kingdom Metazoa; phylum Chordata; class Amphibia; order Anura; family Pelobatidae; genus Pelobates; species Pelobates fuscus. Next base: position 190,409,563 of record NC_086323.1, read on the forward strand.
TATTCCTTTTCAGGAGTCAGAAGTACATTACCTCTCTCTATAAGAGCTTGTCCTAGCCATGAAAAAGCTTTTAGGGCAAGTCTATCTTTCCTCTATAGGAAGAACAACCAACATATTACCTTCAATGGTTATTATGTAATTAACCCCTGTAAATGATAGGAGTATTTATGTGGATACCAGGTGGATAAGGTCTGGATATCCTTGCAAGCATAAACTCTGCATCATGACTGAGAGATAGGGTATGCTTTTGTGATCCAGTGACCACAGACACATTGCACCAAAGTGCCTGTTAACGGCCAACTATATGAGGAGAGGGACCATGCTTTGTTATAAGCATGTCCATACACGTATTACAATGCCAGGCCTTCAATTTGTTACCACAAAGCAAAATGCAGTTGTCGATATAAACACACAACATATCGTAAGAAAAACTGTTTGAACACCAGACTGAGACTCGAGATCAGTTTACAGTGGACCAAAATAGATAAATGAAATCCTATCAATTAATATACTTTCAATATACTTTCTTTAAATTACTTTATCCTCTGTATTAACCCCTTAACGCCGTTACGGCGTTCTATGCCGTCGCGGCTTTAAAGCCGTTGCGGCGGCATAGAACGCCCTAACGGCTTGCAGCCCAGGAGGTCCGGCGGTACTCACCTCCGCCGCGATCCTCTTCTGGGGGGCTGCCTCAGAGCCCAGGCAGCCCCCCCCCCACGGCAAATCAGGCCCCCGGGGGCCATGTGATCGCTCTCAAAGAGCGATCACATGGCCCCCTATAGCTGGCTGTGGATCTGCCAGCAGGGGGGCTGTCTGAAATATCAGACAGTCCCCCTGCTGGTGGGAAGAATTAAAAAAAATAATTAGACATGTGTAAAATTAAAATAAATGCATTTTTATATATATAATATATGTATATATATATAATATATATACATATTATATATATGTAACGTCATGCGTAATGTATTTTAATAGTAATATTAGTATATATATTAGTATTAAAATACACTTAGAGTGACGTTACATATATATAATATGTATATATATTATATATATAATAGATATATACACATATATTATATATATATATACGTATAATTACAATAATAAATAAATAAAATTATTAAATAAATAAATAAAATATTGAAATAAAATTTAAAATAAATTATATATTCATATGTAATTTCATTCTAACTGTATTTTGTTATTAATATATATATATATATATTGGTAACAAAATACACTTAGAATGACATTCTATATATATCTATCTATATATAAAATACAAATAACCGCAAATATATATAGAGAGATAAATACATATAATTACATAATAGATTACATTAGTATACACATAGAATTGAAATACCTATAAATGCATATATATTAAAATTCTACGTGTATATTTAAGTAATCTTTTAACATAATTATGTCATTTGATTAATTAAAATTTGATTGACATGCCTGACAACACAGGGAGAAAGTGCAGAGAATTTAATTCGCAAGCACTATATTTGACCCTGTAACTCTCCAAGACATCATAAAACCTGTACATAGGGGGTACTGTTTTACTCAGGAGACTTCGCTGAACTCAAATATTACTGTTTAAAACTGGTAAACTATATTACAACGATGATATTTTAAGTAAAAGTGAAGTTTTTTGCATTTTTTACAAACAAACGACACTTTTATGGACTATATCATTGTTGTAATATGTTTTACTGTTTTAAAACACTAATATTTGTGTTTAGTGAAGTCTCCCGAGAATAACAGTACCCCCCATGTACAGGTTTTATGGTGTTTTGGAAAGTTAGAGAGTCACATATAAGGCTTGCATTTCATTTTTTTCACATTGAAATTTGCCAGATTAGTTATGTTGCCTTTGAGACCGTATGGTAGACCAGGAATAAGAATTACCCCCATGATGGCATACCATTTGCAAAAGTAGACAACCCAAGGTATTGCAAATGGGGTATGTCCAGTCATTTTTAGTAGCCACTTAGTCACAAACACTGGCCAAATATTCGTTTTTTGCTTTTTTCACACAAAAACAAATATGAACGCTAACTTTGGCCAGTGTTTGTGACTAAGTGGCTACTAACAAAGACTAAACATACCCCACGTTCAATACCTTGGGTTGTCTACTTTTTCACATGGTATGCCATTATGGGGGTAATTCTCATTCCTGGGCTACCACACCGTCTCAAAGGTAACATTACTAATCTGGCAAATTTCAATTTAAAAATGGAACGTTCTATATTTGACCCTGTAACTTTCCAAAACACCATAAAACCTGTTAATGGGGGGTACTGTTGTACTCGTGAGACATCGCTGATTACAAATATGTGCATTTTTTTGCAGTAAAACCTAACAGTATTATGACATTTACAGCTAAAATGTGAGGCGGAACTACAAATTTTAAAAAAAATTTAAAATTTCTCACAGTTTTTTTAATTTTATTCATAATAAATTAGGTTTCATATATAAATATTTGATATGGAATGAAAGCCCTGTTTCTCCTGAACAAAATGATATATAATAAGTGTAGGTGCATTTAATATGAAAGATGGGAACTACGGGTGAACAGACATATAGCGCAAATACCAGTTTTTGTTTACGTTTTGTTTTGATCAGAACGTGCACTATTGACTCCGTCCTGAAGGGGTTAACTATGAAATATTAACCCCTTAACACCGCAGCCAAATGTACAAGTTGTGAACGAAACAAAATGTAAACAAAACCTGGCATTTGCGCTATATGTCTGTCAAACCGTAATTCACCTCTTTCATATTAAATGCACCCCCCCTTATTATATATCATTTTATTCAGGGGAAACAGGGCTTTCCTTTAATATCAAATATTTAGCTATGAAACATAATTTAATATGAAAAAAATGGGAGAAAATAAGATTTTTTTTATTTTTTTCGTTCTACATGACATTTTAACTGTCAATGTCATAATACTGTTTGATTTTACTGCAATAAAATACACATATTTGTATTCAGCAAAGTCTCACGTGTAAAACAGTACCCCCTATGTACAGGTTTTATGGTGTTTTGGGAAGTTACAGGGTCAAATATAGCATGTTACATTTGAAATTGAAATTCGCCAGATTGGTTACGTTGCCTTTGAGACTGTATAGTAGCCCAGGAAATAAATTTACACCCATAATGGCATGCCATTTGCAATAGTAGACGACCCAAGGTATTGCAAATAAGCGATGTCCAGTCTTTTTTAGTAGCCATTTGGTCACAAACACTGGCCAAAGTTAGCGTTCGTATTTGTTTGTGTGTGAAAAATGCAAAAAACGCCGATTTTGGCCAGTGTTTGTGACTAAGTGGCTACTAAAAAAGACTGGACATACCCCATTTGCAATACCTTTGGTTGTCTACTATTGCAAATGGTATGCCATCATAGGGGTAGTTTTCATTCTTGGGCTACCATAGGGTCATAAAGGCAACGTAAGCAATCTGGCGAATTTTAATGTGAAAAAAATTAAACACAAGCCTTATATTTGACGCTGTAATTTTTGAAAACACCATAAAACCTGTACATGAGGGGTACTGTTGTACTCAGGAGACTTCGCTGAACACAAATATTTGTGTTTCAAAACAGTAAAAAGTATTGCAGCAATAATATCGTCCCTGTAAGTGCTGTTTGTGCGTGAAAAATGCAAAAACCGTCACTTTTACTGGCGATATCATGGTTGTAATACATTTTACTGTTTTGAAACACTAATATTTGTGTTCAGCGAAGTCTCCTGAGTAAAACAGTACCCCCTATGTACAGGTTTTATGATGTCTTGGAGAGTTACAGGGTCAAATATAGTGCTTGCGAATTAAATTCTCTGCACTTTCTCCCTGTGTTGTCAGGCATGTCAATCAAATTTTAATTAATCAAATGACATAATTATGTTAAAAGATTACTTAAATATACACGTAGAATTTTAATATATATGCATTTATAGGTATTTCAATTCTATGTGTATACTAATGTAATCTATTATGTAATTATATGTATTTATCTCTCTATATATATTTGCGGTTATTTGTATTTTATATATAGATAGATATATATAGAATGTCATTCTAAGTGTATTTTGTTACCAATATATATATATATATTAATAACAAAATACAGTTAGAACGAAATAAAACACATCTATATATTTTTTAATATTTTATTTTTAATTATTTTTTTTATTTTATTTTTTTACATATTTACATATTTTTTTTTAATATTATTTATAAATATATATATAACAATAATTATATATATATTTAATCAGTATCAGTCTACGTGTAATTTGATATTAATATATATATATAATTATATATATATTAATATTAAAATACACCTAGACGGTGTATGTGTGTGTATGTATATGTGTATATATATACTTAGATCATATATATATAATATATATATATATGATCTAAGTATACATTTTTTTTTTACACTTATTTAACATTATTTTATTTTATTTTCAGCCAGCAGGGGGACCAACTGTCATTACAGTTGGTCCCCCTGCTGGCAATACAGAAGCCAGCTATACCGGCCATATGATTGTGAGGTCCTCGCAAGGACCTCACTCTCACATGACCGGGAGGGACCGGAGGAGGCAGATCTGCCTCGGGGGGGCTCCCTGGGAGTCCCCCCAACCGCGATCGCCGGCGTGGGACCACCGGCGACCGGGTAAGTTAAAAAAAAACGGCGGGCGTATATTTACGTCCTGCGGCGTTTAGAGACGCTTTTAAAAGGACATAAATATACGTCCGCCGGACTTAAGGGGTTAAAGTTAAAACAATAACATTTAAAAGCCAGCTTTTAGTGTGCATAGGAATTACAAGGCCGTTCGTAATGTGAGATAAAGAACAGCTTTTTTTAAATCCGAATAGTCTGTGAACACAAAATGACCTTGCGCTGAAAATTCACTTGCAGGGGAAAAGAAAAACTTTTTTTCTTTAGTAGATTAATTAATTAATTAATTAATTAAACGTAGTTAGAACTTCCCTCAAAGTCCCGATTACTTTGCAAGAAACATGTCGTCCTTAAATACTTGGCAAGTCTATTAAACAGTGAAATAGCATTTTTACTCTGTATATTATTTTGTCACAGCTATACTGTGCATTATAACAAACTATTTTATAAGTGTTGTGCAAACTGTTCGTTAAAAAACAGTGGTCTAGCGAGTTATAGAATATTTATTTATTTATTCTTTAAAGCTCTGACCTCAATCGGTAAAGCAATATTGTAATGGTGTCCATTGCAATCTGCTATCTATAATTGTTGCTCTCAAAAATTCTGAATATGTTCAGAGATTTCTCGGGCAATAATAAATCCCCCACTTCTCATTTATGCTAAATCTGCCTGTTGTAAACGGATTCGGTATATTTCTTGACATAAGTACTTGTACTTAAATCTGTTTAACAAAGCGGTTTATATTGTGGTAAAAATATATATATTTTTTATTATTATTATTTATTTTATTTTTTAACATTGCTTAATTTTTTAAAAATACCTGCATATTTAATTAAATATCCTTTATATGTCTGTAAATTAAGAATATATACAAAATTGCATGTTCTGGATGTTCCTGTGATTCCTTTTCTATTATTATAAAAAAAAAATGTAAGTGTGAAATCTGATTCCTTTTAGGATGAGCACCCCTTACAGCCCCCCAATTTCAGAGGCCCCTTTGGAGGTGACCACAGAAAAGTATAGATTGTATAAAATAGATGTGAGGGGGCTGAACTGAATCCCCATATATGAGATTTGAAACTGTATTTTTATTTCTACTCTGTGCCCTAATCTGTATTTATATACATAATTACGGCAGCATATAGCTTTTAGAGAAGCAATTATTTCACCCATCATGTGTGGTTGACTGTGGACTTTTTTAAAACCTATTCTTTATTTTTTTATAAATCCATTTCTGGCTCTGAGAGAGCAGGCTGCTGAATGCATGGAAATGCTCTTATTGCCCAGTCTATATCCATTTATATATAAACAACATTGGCGTATTTATTTTATTTTATGAAAACCTAGTTTATAAAATTCACTGAGATTACACGTGTCTGATCTGATTACAGTCAGTAGCACAATATCATTGTTCTAATTTCCTTACTGCTAGCAATACAGGTACAGTGGGATAGTACCACTTATTTAAGTAAGCTTTCCCTATTAAAATTGGTGGACTTTAATCCTGCCATTGCAATAGACTAAAGACTGTAAATGCAGGAATTGTGCACTTTAAATAGTAGAATACTTATGCTATTCTAGTGAATTGGGCTGGCTGCTTAACACATCATTTAGTATCTTTTGGTCACATTTAAAGCTGTAAATGTATTTAACATTTTATTTAAATACGCCTTTAATAATTTCAGTTTAAAAGTTATCAGAGATCCTGTATAGTTATAATTTAATTTTGCCCTGATTTATCTTACATATATATTATTTTTAATCATTTTATAAATATTTATTTTTGCAGAGCATTTAGAGAAGCAAAGGGTGTATAACCACATGTTGCCCTTTTTATAGGAGGGTAGTATCATTTCAACTTTGTTTAGGAAAAAATATGAGCTAGTTAGCATATGTTATATATAATATATGCTGCAGTGTACTGCATTGTACTGCACTGAATGTATTTAAAAGCCATGTCTTTCTCTTTATGGCTGTAAGTAATAATGTTGTTCATAATTTGGAATATAAACCAACGACTTCTCAATTCCTTGGAATGTTTACATGTCTCCTATCTCCGCAACCTTGGCTGGAAATTCCAGACTCCAAAAATAGTTATGCTGTTATAATTCCTGATTTTTAATGAACAGCTAGCGTAACTGACAATATGGAAATTATCACTGTTTTATAAAACTTTTCTTATATAGTGGAGATTGGAATCCAGAATGCAGTAATGCAATAATTAAAAATCCTGTCTGTCTGTTGCATGAATGTTTTCATTAAGCTACAATGCAATTTTCATGCATTCTTGGAATTAGACTTCAAATTTCATCGCTCTGTCTTATCAATTTTCTTTTGACAACATTTTGCATTAATCTTTTTCCTGCGCATACATACTACGCAGCTACAAAGAGAACATATCCCCCTGCTTGCAATCCACATTCCTGGAACTAATGGACCATGCTGTGCTGGTGTATTAGGCAAATTAGGGAGTTTACCAAATATGTATACCTTATGATATTAATTGAGATCCACAAAATTTTAGCATCGTATGCTAATTACAATGTACCTGGCACCCGAACTTAAAGTGCCTTGTACAAATTCACATTAAAATCATCTCTCCATGATGAAGATCTCGCTCTGAGTCTGGGCTACAAATAGCTCATTAGATTCTTGATATTTCAAGACTTGTGCCATGACAAAGTATTGTGTCTTCTCTTACATATAAGAGGTTACCTAGGTATTTGTTATTTTATAGTTAAAGCTTCCAAGTACAAGTCCCTTCGTAGTCGCCAATTGTAACCGCTGGCGGGTTCCCTTATTTACCACTATAATGTCTTAAAGCATAGAACTTAGCAGGGCTAACCATACAGATATCTTAGCCATCATGTTATATAGTTAGTAAGAGATCCTCTATTTAACATATGTAAATAATTGAGAATACAATATAAAATAAGGATTGTCTTGGAAGCAATAGTTTTTGTCTTTTAGATATTTATTATATAAAAATATAAATATAGACATATAAAATCCATTATAGCAGAGTTTATAAGATGAAATTAAATGCTTGCAAATATCATTAATAGGTTAACATACCCTTCTGAACATGTCATCATGTCAGCCTCTCAGTCATTTTAAGATGGAGCAGCGTCTGTCTCCAAGTCTCTCCTCTGTGTCTTAACATTTGAAAGTACACCTATTTATCTCCAATTTACGGTCACTGTAGTTCATATATGAAAAAGTAACACTTCTTTTACTTTATTCATTTTAGGACCTCCCTTAATTTGGCAAAGATACAAGGCCATAACTAAAGGGTGCATACGTCATGGAAATTTTCCTGAATAGCTTATCTGTTGTTTATACTAAGACATAAGTGCACAGTTGTGGTAGATTCCCGGATTTGGGGAAGTTCCATTAACTTGGGGTTACCACAGTATATTGTGTACTGAAAGAGTCGTAGTATAGCCTTGAAGCTTGTTTATGCATTATTGTTATTGTAATTCGTCTGGGACAAAATGGCGCAAACATATTATGCACTGAGGTTATTGCTTAAAGAAACATCTATGAAAAACAATATGTTCCATTTCTAACACCTTGTCAATTTGCAATATCTCTTAAAGACAAAGTACACAGTTTAAGAAATACAACATTTCATTCTAAAACTTGTAATATTTGCATTTGCCCATAACAAGGAGTACCGCTATGGGCACGGCTTGTGCCCCTTCATATGCGAACCTTCACCTGGGATGGTGGGAACATCAGATCTTTACCTCTGATGTTTTGACAGAATTTCTACCTAAGATCCTGTGGTGGGGTCGCTACATTGATGACATTCTAATAGTGTGGCAGGGCACCCCTCAAGAATTTTTGGATCTGGTTACCCTTCTTAATCAGAATAAGGAGAACCTTCGGTTTACATCTGAATACGGTGGACGTTCAATTAACTTTTTGGATGTGACCATCTCTATGAATAGGGAGGGCACATTTCAATCCACTTTATTCAGAAAACCTACCGCTACAAACTCTCTCTCCACTGGGGAAGTTGTCACCCCAGACCTTTGAAGGAAGGTATTCCTGTGGGCCAATACCTCCGCCTTCGCAGGAATTGTAGTGACCTCTCGGACTTTAAAGTAAAAGCACAGCAGCTCAGGGCCTACTTTAAAGAAAAAGGCTACCCGAATCGTTGTCTTAAGAAAGCATATAAAAGGGCACTTGAGACTCAGAGAGATGAACTCCTTTGTGATCGCCCTGATATCAAGGGTAATAGAGGAGTTGGAACAATTCGCATGATTGCGACGTATAATGCGGGTTGGTCCGAAGTCAGAAGGTCCTTGGACAGATTTTGGCCCATTTTACTAAATGATATACACCTCAAAAATGTCTTAGGCTCACATATTGATATCACGGCCAGACGGGGGCGTAATATTCGGGACATGTTGGTACCCAGCCATTTTTCCACCATGCCACATCCACGAGCCACTTGGTTGGGTACTCCGCCCTGTGGTTCATATGGCTGTGGAAGATGTGTAGCGTGTAGATACATATCTAGAGGATCTAAAACCGTGAGTGACAGTGCAGGACAAGGTTCAATTAAGATAAAGAACTTCTTTAATTGCAACACCAAAGGCCTTGTGTACCTGCTGTCATGCTCCTGTGGAGTAAAATATGTGGGCAAGACTTTTAGGGCTTTCAAGGAGAGAATTATGGAACATGCACGGTCCCCAAGGAATCGCCTTGAAACACCTGTCTCGAGACACCTTAAAGAACACCATCACGGTGACTCCAACAACCTTAGGTTTTGTGGCTTGATATTAGTCAAAAGGAACCAAAGACGTGGAGACTTTGATAGGGTCCTGAGACAGAGAGAGTCGAAATGGATATACAGATTAAAGACACTCCAACCTCGGGGTCTGAATGAAGGCTTTTCTTTTGCCCCATTTATTTGACCAAACTATTTTTGAGTGTCCTACTTTGGGCTATTTTGCTTCATTTTGCTCTGTTTCTGTTTATACGAGGGTCTTGCTTGCAAGAACCCCCCCCCCCCTTTTCTTCTTTTTCTTTTTCTTTTTGAGCCAGACCTCTATTTTATTTCATATATAAACCACTCTGTTTTTAATTTGGTTGCTATAATAATCGTTTCTGACAGATGAAACACTTGTTTATTATTATTTATTTTCGTCCTTTTTTCCAACCCTCCCTCCTCCTTTCCCCTGCGTGGATATGCCACCAACAGAACATCTATGGACAGTGTAAACCGGAATTTATATATTGCCCCCCTCCCTTTGCCCCCCCACATTAACACCACCTATGGACAGTGTAGATGCGAATATATACACTGGCCCCCTACATCAACATCAAAATAGATGAGGGGTAATTCCCTCTAACAATATATCTATGGATGGAGGTGTCTATGTGTATGGGTTATTCCACTATAATGGGGGATATATATATACCTGTTTACAACACAAGAATTCCATTTGTAATTCATCTGATATGGAAAATTCATTTTTTGAGTTATCATAGAGTGAAGTTTATTTTCTCACATTTATGAAGTTATGTTTCTTTAAATTTTGAATTAAGTATGGGCTATTCAAATAGGCATGAGATATATATATATATATATATATACACCTATCCATGGATATCTGGCTAGGAAGGTTTACTCCACACTTAGCCTACTTGAATTATTTCATTAGAGAAGGAACTCTGTCCTGTTATGATGAACTGTATCCAATTTCAAGCTCAAACTCTAAGTGCTTGCGCATGCGCTCGCAATTCGATGCGGTCATGCGCACTTCACTTGTGGGCGGTGACTATACTCCCGTTCCGGCTGTGATCAGCCGTCTGGCAGACACCATTGAATCCCTCCTCCCGTGGACAGGTAGGAGGGACTTTTGGTATTTAAGGAGCTAAGGGAGGGTGCTGCACTGCCATTTACTTGCCCTTGAGAAAGGCGGTTAGACCGCCGAAACGCGCGTTGGGCGACCTGTGCAGGGCGACCTGTGCATACACTAAATTAATTACTACTTAGCTATGATCTGACGATTGTGGTCATGGCTTCTATCGACTGAGACTACAGCTTGCAGGATATCCCCTAAAGAGATCCTTTACTTTATGTTATAGTATAGGGATTGATGATTAATGCTGGTGTGGTGACAGAGTCCGTTTTTTCTACACTGGACTCTGTTTAGACAGCACTTTTTCTAACCAATTTGTTTCCTCTATCTCTTATCTCCCTATCCTTTCGATTTAACTCCTGCTAGACTAACTGAATGTAGGGAGTTTTTTCACTGCTGGAAGCTAATAATTATTAAGGGATTCTCTAGGAAGAGGTTACTTGAGTTTATTTTTCCCTATTTTTTTGACTCCTAAGGGGGAGACCCCCTGCTGTTTGTTTGATTGCAATTAACTACTAACAGGCTGGACTTCCTTTGTATATACTTTTTGTCAATGTGTTCAACTGTTTCATATAATTATACAATAGTTGCACTGCTCTGATACATTGTGATATATTTGTCTATACAAGGAAAATACCTGAATACTTTACCAGCTAGCTCTGTAGTCTCTAGTCTTTATGTTTTAATTTCCACCACTTAGGGTGCATAAGTGGGTTTTTGGGAGACTTAAATTATTATTATAAATTATTATTATTATTATTGTTATTTTTTTGTTTCAATAAAGGTTGTCAGTTTTTAAGCAACTATTACTTGATATTCATTTGGGGGTAGCAGTGGTGAGGAGAAGTACCCCGGTTATACGAGGAGCTCTCCTCATCACTTGACTAATTTATCCTTTTTCTTAACTGAGGTCCCTTTCCTTCATTTTCATCTGTAAATACCGAACACAATTATTATGCAATATCTCACAGGCTTCGGATCCTTTGATCTCAAGATTCTTCAAGGCAGCTTTCAGGTTGAAAACTCCTTTCAGATCTGGTACCCCTCCTTGGGACCTTCCTCTTGTTCTCAACTACCTGACTGATGATCTGTTCCTTCCACTTGAAAATTTGGATACTGCCCTTCTGACTTACAAGACTTTGTTTTTGGTGACTATTACTTCCGCAAGAAGAATTTCTGAGATTAAAGCCTTTTCTACCATGTCTTCCTGCCTACAGATCTATCAGGATAGGGTGTGTGAGACCAAAACCTGAGTTTCATCTCTCTCAAGAAGTGGTCCTTCCATCATTCTATCCCAATCCAACTTCTAGTGAATTAGTTAGGTGGCAGCGTTTGGATGTTAAGAACTGTCTATCTCAGTACTTTTTTTGTTCTAAGTCATACAGAAAGACAGACCAACTCTTCGTTCTACCTGCAGGAGCTAGGAAAGGTTGAAACGTTGGATTTCGCTAATAAGGAAAGCGTATGTCGCTAAAGATCAATCTCCTCCAATAAATACAAGAACACATTCTATCAGAGCATTGTCTACTTCATGGGTTAATTGGGCAGAGGTTCCATACGATGATATTTGCAGAGCAGCCACCTGGTCTTCCCCGATGACGTTCATAAAACACTACAAACTGAACGTGGCCTCTCCTTCCACCTCATTTGGGAAGATTGTTCTGTCTACGGTTTCTTTATCCCATGGATATTACATTTCTTTGCAGCATGAGTGTCTGTATAGTGTTTTTTTTTCTCAGTTTCTTAATTCCCACCCTATAATTCTGTGAGCCTGGGTATTACCCATAAGTGATGCTGCCATAATTAGCCAGGAACAGGGAAAATGTATGACAAATTTACCGTAATTTTCTTTTCCTGGCTATTTCTGATAGCAGCATGAGGTTTCCCGCCCATTCTTTTATTTTTAATTTTTTTCAGCTTTATAATTGGACTGTGGTGTAAGGGGAGGAGGGACTCATTATACAGATCAGTCTAATTAATCTAATTAATTCCTGTTCTGTGACTGCTAAGGGAGGAACTTCCCATAAGTGATGCTGCCATGAGAAATAGCCAGGAAAAGAAAATTACTGTAAGTTTGTCATAAATTTTCTCAATTTGGCCATAATTATAGGGCGATTCCTATAGCCCAATACATACAAAAACCAAACAGAAAATAGGAAAAAATGGATATAAATCCCTAGCCGTGATTAACATGCAGGCTTATAAGACAAATAATTAACCACTAATTAAACTATTAGCGTGGCCAGCCTTACAACTAGCCATTGTAGAGATAATTTCAACAAATGGATAAAACCTCATGAATAAGTGTCTGAAAATAAAAATAAAAAACCTACAAAAGGTTCTAAAGGTAAGAACACAGATACAGGGAAAGAATAGACCCAGAAGTGGATTGTGAGTTTGAGGTTACAAAATAGGATGAGGGAGAATAAATGCATTCAGAGGCGTTCAAGTCTGGAAGAATTGTGCAAATCCCAATTTTATAGTAGGTAGCAAGCTTATTACAGTCCTGATTTCAAAATGTTCGCAGTACACCGAATGCCGTACACCATGGCTTAATCTTTGGAAATTGCTTGAAAAAGATGAAAGGAAAGCTGCAAGATATATCTGCACACAGCACATTACAAAAACAATATCTGGGAATCAGCTAAGCATCTAAAGAGGAAAACAAATGAACCAAACATAGTGAAGTATAGTATGGTACAACAAGGAATGCATTCACAGTGTGTATGAGAAACTGCGCCTTGGGGTGTCTCGCCAGGTAAAAGCTGGAGGCCTATCATCTTTTTGTTCCTCCTGCTGCGGTTAGGATTTACGATAAATAAGAAGACCAGGATATCTTTCTCCATGCTTCAATTATCTGCACATAGAACTAGAAAAAAATAAAAAGAGGATTTAACAAAAACAAAATTATACATATAGATGCATACATAATAGCACATACATTGCAGAAGTTCAAAAATGCATATATCCCAAACTCTACACCTCTGGACATGACGTATGTTGGACTGCGGCGTAGTGTTTTGGACTGCAAAGGCCTAAAGCCTAATAAGAGAAGCTGAATGACCATTTCCATTGCATAGCATTTATGGCCTACATGTGCAATAAAAATCAAACCAACTGCTGGTTTACACAATGTCTAGACTCCCCCAGGTGTGATTAGATGCCACAATCTCACTGTAAAGCCATACACACAATATGAAGCCCAGCCTCTGTGCACAGCACATGCTGACTAGTGGAAGACTGATATTATATTTAAAAAAAAAAAAAGTCAGCTTGATCTGATTGTAGCACCATTGTAGTGGGTGCAGCTCATTTCAAAATGGAAACACAGAAATCATAAATAAGACTGTCCACATATATTGTGGCAATTTGAGCTTATTTTAAAGCGTAGGCCTGGACTAGCTACTTCAGCGACACCTATAATAATCTGGCCTTGCTGGGCAGGGGAGGGCTGGCAGCCTTAGGCCTGGGGGGCAAAACCAGTCAAGTGGCCCATTGCGCCACCAAATCAGTTCACCATCCATGCCCACCTTTTCCTGGTTTTATAACGGATATTGATGTTATGCTAATCAGTAGCTCTTTGCCATACCCGCTCCTTCACGGCTCTGACTTTCAATGTTGTCAGAGCGCAGGCTGAGAATCTCCGAGCCTGTGCTCTGACTAACTGAGCGCCGGAACCAAAGAGCTACTGATTAGCATAACATCAATATCCGTTATAAAACCAGGAAAAGGTGGGCATGGATGGTGAACTGATTTGGTGGTGCAATGGGCCACTTGACTGGTTTTGCCCCCCAGGCCTAAGGCTGCCAGCCCTCCCCTGAATCAAACCATGAAAATACTGAAACCTGGTTTGATAAAATACCAATTAACCTCTTAAAGGAGTACAAATGGGAAGTTAATATTCTAGTTTTAGCCCAACTACCAGAAGTTGGCTGACTGTTCCCAATTTAATTACCAATCTAAGAAACATGGCTAATGCTGGAAGATCATGATATAAATTTGACGTGACCCAGGGAGAGTGAGTGGAAGTTATTAAAAGAATCTAGGAAAGCTAAGTGCTCACTATGGACATAAAGTAAAAATAAAAAGCTGTGCATTTTCTAATACCAGCAAGTCGGGGTTTCATGCTAGACAGGGAAACACATCCTAAAATTGTTATATGTATAGTCTAAAATATAGACCTAGGGGAAAAAATGATCTATAGATTCTGCTCAAAATAGAAAACCAGCAGATTAAAATAAATAAAATCACAAATTAGTAAAACTACTGAAATAATGTATAATCAGACAGATCAGCTTATAAAAACTGGAAGTGAAAAGAAAAAAAACTATTGATTGCTTCAAAGGAGGGACTACACCTATTATCCAAAGCACAGCTAAGATGGAACTTAGAAATCCACAGAAGGGCTCACAAGCTGCTGCTTGAATGTTTAGAGACCGACTTGGTAACAGTCACTATAGAAAAGAAAGAGACAGGCTCTAAGACAGCCTAGTGTCCAAGTACCAGAACCCTTGCTCTCCACCTGACCTGAATCCGACATACCAGGAATGTTAAGTAGGGAGTCAATAAATGTTGGTGAAACTTAATTGTCTTCGTAGATGACAATTTAACCCTTATAAAACCAGGCCAGCATAGAAAAAAAACTAGATCTAAACTAGGTTTAGGGGGGTGGAGGGGCAGTGACAGGGGTTAGGGGGGATAGAGGGGTAGTGACAGGGGTTGTGGGGGGGTGGAGGGGCAGTGACAGGGGGTAGCGGGGGTAGATATTAGTGACAGGGGTTAGGGGGGTAGAGGCAGGGGTTGGGGGTAGAGGGGTTGTGACAAGGGGTTAGGGGGTAGATGGGCAGTGACAGGGGGTGAGGGGAGTGGAGGGGCAGTGACAGGGGTTGTGGGGGTAGAGGGGTAGTGACAGGGGTTGGGGTAGATGGGTAGGGACAGTGGTTGGGGGGTAGATGGGTAGTGACAAGGGTTAGGGGGGTAGAGGGGTAGTGACAGGGGTTAGGGGGGTAGAGAGGCAGTAACAGGGGATGTGGGGGAGCGGAGGGGCAGTGACAGGAGGTAGGGGGGTAGTGACAGGGGTTGGGGGTAGAGGGGCAGTGACAGTGGTTAGGGGGGTAGAGAGGCAGTGGCAGAAGGTAGGGTGGGTAGAGGGGCAGTAACAGGGGATGTAGGGGGTAGTGACAGGGGTCGGGGTAGAGGGGTAGTGACAGGGGATAGGGGTGTGGAGGGGCAGCGACAGGTAGTAGGGGGGTGGAGGGGCAGTGACAGGGGTTAGGGAGGTGGAGGTGCAGTGACAGGGGGTAGCGGGGGTAGACGTTAGGAAGAGGGGTTAGGAGGGTAGAGGGGCAGTGACAGGGGTTAGGGAGCTAGAGACAGGGGTTGGGGGTAGAGGGGTAGTGACAGGGGTTGGGGGGTAGATGGGCAGTGACAGGGGGTGAGGGGAGTGGAGGGGCAGTGACAGGGGTTGGGGGGGTAGAGGGGTAGTGACAGGGGGATAGAGGGGTAGTGACAGGGGTTAGGGGGGTAGAGAGGCAGTAACAGGGGATGTGGGGGAGTGGAGGGGCAGTGACAGGGGGTAGAGGGGGAGTGACAGGGGTTAGGGGGGTGGAGGGGCAGTGACAGGGGGTAGCGGGGGTAGACAGTTAGTGACAGGGGTTGGGGGGGTAGAGGGGCAGTGACAGGGCTTGGGGGGTAGAGGGGTAGTGACGGGGTTAGGGGGGTAGTGACAGCGGTTAGGGGGTAGATGGGCAGTGACAGGGGGTGAGGGGAATGGAGGGTCAGTGACAGGGATTAGGGGGGTAGAGGGGCAGTGGCAGAGGGTAGGGGGGTAGGGGGCAGTAACAGGGGGTTGGGTGGGGGGCAGTGAGTGACAGGGGGTAGAAGGGGGTGGGGGCAGTGAGTGACAGGGAGTAGAAGGGGGTGGGGGCAGTAAGTGACAGGGGGTAGAAAGTGACAGGGGTTGGGGGGTAGATGGGTAGTGACAGGGGTTAGGGGGGTAGAGACAGGGGTTAGGGGGGTAGAGAGGCAGTGACAGGGGGTGAGGGGAATGGAGGGTCAGTGACAGGGGGTGAGGGGAATGGAGGGGCAGTGACAGAGGGTAGGGGGCAGTAACAGGGGGTTGGGTGGGGGGCAGTGAGTGACAGGGAGTAGAAGGGGGTGGGGGCAGTAAGTGACAGGGGGTAGAAAGGGGGTTTAAATACCTTCCGTGGTGGTCCAGTGGGCGCCCTCTCTCTTCAGTCTGCAGCTCCACCGGGAGTGAGCTGCAGACCACATGGTGAGTCTCGCGATCTCCAGGCAGAGCGTTGCCGCGGCAACGCTCTGACAGTCTGGAGATCGCGAGACACCTCAGTCTGCAGCTCACGGACAGGAGAGGCCTCGCACCTGGCGGCATTGTGGGCAAGCCGCCGGCCCCCTCCTGTGTCGGGTCCTTGGACCCGACATGTTAGTCTGCCCTAAGGCGGTGCAGCACGGAGGTGTGATTAGGGTGTGCCCAGGCACACCTGGCAGACAAAAAAAGGGGTCGCAAGAGTATACTTAGAACTGGTAGCAGCTGAAATGGCTTGCCCTTTGGTGGGTCCCGGCTTAGATCTCAAGCTGGTTTTAGCTCATCTTGTGCCATTACAGAGAGAACATCTCTGAAACATATCAGACAGGTCCCACCAATACGGGCAGTCCAGATCCAAAATGCCAAAGTTCCCACTGCACGAGAGACACAGCAACCCCAGACGATCGTTTAAGCCTCATTAGGCATTATCAGTGAGGCATAGCTGATATCTCTCTAGGCACCGTTAGCAAGGGATCCACGTCTGGATTACCCTTTTAACTTGTGGGGAGAGAGAAAAAAAAAAGAATGTCTGGGGTTGCGATGTCCTTCAGAAACATTGGTCGATCTTACAATTGGACCATTCAGGAGAAACAGGAATCTCAAAAATCTGTTAGCTTACCCTGATAGGACCTCTGAACCCACGACCCATCTTAAACCAGGAACTTCAGATGTGGTTCAACTAGATGCTTAACCAGTCAATATTTGTGCCATGGGATATTCAACTTTAATTACTCCTCTAATGATCAGACCTATATAGTTAATTCCAGGAGCTCACGCAATTCTTCCTTTGTGGTTTACCTCACCTGTTTATGTGGACGCTTATATGTAGGTCAAACCACCAGAACATTAAAAGCCAGGTTCAGAGAACACAGATTAGCCATAATGCATAAAGACGGTAGCGATTCCTGGTAAGAGGAACTACTGGACTGCAGCATTCACCTTAATTTCGTGGTGGGCAGTTTGACATGCTCCCCCAGCCTTACTTGAGGTACAGCTGACAGGGTGAGTTGCTCTGGCTTACCCCCAGAGTTTCTTCAGACTTTGGGCCAGTTCCAATGCAGCACCCTCAGTTGATATCTAGATGTTTGGTGGGTTTTATAGCTCCCTGCCCTCCGGATTATTACTTTAGGTTTTGTATATTGATTTTACACATTTCATTTTTATAACAGATGATTTTATGTTCCTATTGCGACACAGACTATTAGCGTAGGGGCCCTACACTGTCCTATAGACCTTTATCTGGTTAGTTTGTGCCGGTCATATTTATTGTGATTGCACTTTATCCAATGTAATTTAAGTAGATAAATTTTGTCTATTTACGATATACCTTTGATGCACACTTTTATCAGACTATTTTAATACTTTATAGGTTTAACCCCTTAAGGACTGAGCCAAATGTACACATTGTGAACAAAACCTGGCATTTGCGCTATATGTCTGTCCAACCGTAATTCACCTTTTTCATATTAATGCACCCACCCTTATTATCTATCATTTTATTCAGGGGAAACAGGGCTTTCATTTAATATCAAATGTTTAGCTATGAAACTATTTCATATGAAAAAAATAGGAGAAAATAAATTTAGTTCATTACATTTGAACTGTATGTCATAATACTGATTGCTTTTACTGTAATAAAATACACATATTTGTATTCAGCAAAGTCTCACATGTAAAACAGTACCCCCTATGTACAGGTTTTATGGCGTTTGGAAAGTTACAGGGTCAAGTATAGCACGTTACATTTGAAATTTAAATTCGCCTGATTGGTTATGTTGCCTTTGAGACTGTATAGTAGCCCAGGAATAAAATTTACACCCATAATGGCATACCATTTGCAATAGTAGACAACCCAAGGTATTGCAAATGGGGTATGTCCAGTCTTTTTTTTAGTAGCCATTTGCTACTAATGTACAGGTTTTATGATGTCTTGGAAAGTTATAGGGTTAAATATAGTGCTAGCAAATTAAATTCCCTATACTTTCGGCATGGGTTGTCAGGCAGGTCCTGCTAATTGTAATTAATTAAGATACCTAATTATGTAGAATAAATTATATACATATACACACTCTAAGTATATGTATTTTTTTTTACACTTAACCGTTTTATTTCCAGCCAGCAGGGGGACTACCTGTCATTACAGGCAGTCCCCCTGCTGGCAATGCAGCAGGCAGCTAACCCGGCCATGTGATTGTGAAATCCTTTGCAAAGACCTCACTCACATGGCCAGGGGGGCTGCAGGACGACGGATGTGCCGTGGGGTGCTCCATGGAAGTCCCCAACCACGATTGCCGGCGACCAGGTAAGTAAAAGAACTGGAGGGCGTACTATTACGCCCTGCAGTGTTTAGAACTGCTTAGAATAGGGTGTAAGTACACCCTCTGGTTTTAAGGGGTTAATAGTCATTTCTATACATGGTATATTGTATTTTGAGAATATTAGATTATTATCCATTATATGACGTTCTGGTGGTCCTCACAATCATTGATTGTATATTCACTATATCATACATGATATTATTTGCTTTTTATGCTCACTGCTGGAGTGTAAATTCAGATTGGTGGTGAAATCCTACACTGACCCTTCACCTTTCTTCCTTGAGCTTCTGGCAAAGATATCTCCACTGAGACAGAGGGGTAATTTTTATATTTACACCCCTATATACTTATTAACCCTTAATAGGTGAAGGGTTATTACCACCCCACCAACTGATGAAATAGCCCATTTATAATATGGTTTAACACCAACAACTCCCACAAATAAAGTTAATCTATGCACATTTGACTTGAGGAGGGCTACAATTATAAGTAGTCTCTCCATTCTAAATAAAGATTACATCTTCATGTCTGTGCAGCTTACAACATGCTATGCTAGAAAAGAAAACGAGAATGAGCTAAATGTGCCAGATAAGAACTAATTTCTACTCTGCAATTAACCAAGCCTTTCCTTTGCACGAGCTCCCACACATACTGAATACACAAGAAAACCAATAGAATTTTCTGAAAATGTTTATTTGTTTCAAAACATTGGTAACGTGGATCAATCTCCATTTTTAAGACCACTCCGTTGTGGTTCCAACCCACTCAGATGCCTGAGCAGTTGGGGCAGCAGACCAGTCATCAGTGCTAGTTGGCTGGGCACTCCAATCTTCAGCTAAAAGAAAAAATAGTCAGTTTTGAAATATATGACTGTTTATTGTATAAGCCTAGACAGTTGGAAGGTCTACAATTTCCAGATGGGTGGAGGAATTAAATATAAGATTTAGTTCTATTGATAACAGCCAGAAAGGCATTTAAACAGATTCTTGCTGTACCGGATTATGCAGATTAAGTGGTTTGTTTAGTGCACCACCTCTAAAGCTCACTTCCTTTAATTCAGGATTTCCCCCATGGGAATACAAGCAAGTTTGCTAGACAGACTTTCTGGCTGTTGCAGGTCTATAGGTACCCGTTAAGGGAAATTCCTTTTTATAATATGTAAAGGTTAGTTTCTCACCTTGAGGTTTTGGAGCAGCTGGAATATCAGTTCGTTCTGGAATAAAAAGAAAAAATTTAAGTTTAAACAAGGCGGACCAGAGATCACATTTGGCTTTTATGTAGACATTCATTGCATGAAGCGTACTAACCTGGAGCAAACTGCTGAATGGGCACAGAGGGAACTTGCACACCTTCGGACCAGTCAGCAACCTCAGGCTGAGGGAAGTCTGGAACTGGTGCAGTCCATTCTCCTTGGTACTCTTCTTTGGTAGTGGCCTTCTCAGCTGCGGCCTGTTCTTCCTTCTCAATCTACGCAGATTAACATTTCACAATCAATATTAGCACAGATCAACAGGAAATGTATACCAGTATATAAGCATTACTCCAGTATCCAAGCTAAATTACATCTCTTGAATATTTTAGTTTGATAAAGACAGTGCTGATAAACCCTAAACTAGAGATTACACAAATATACAAGTTTAGGGGTCTGTCTGTACACAAGCTTTAGACAGTGATGCTTTCATAGCAAGGTATTACTTCACATCAGATTTGCACTCCCAAGTCTGGATCAGTTTGCAGTATGCTAGACAAAGGGGGGATTAGTGCTTGATGAAATTAATCACTGACCATGAAGGTCTCTAGATCAGAAGAATGACAATTAAAAATGAGGGACAAACCCCTGGCAAAAGAAGGCTGGAAAACATTGTTGGCACTAGAAACGAGAATGGCTTAACTCAAGTTGCACAGAGTTCATTATGCACAACCTACCCATTGGGGAGGAAGGAAAAAAAACTAGCTATTATGGAATCTATTCTACTAGTGGGAGTCTGAGCCCAGGACATGTTTGTGTATTTGCTTTTGTATGACACAGCCATACAGTGCTGCCACCCACCCTATTTGTTTCCTATAAAGTGTTAATAGGTGTGTAGGGGTTTAGAAAGACAGGCCTGATCATCTGCTCTTTAATTCAAAAATAATTTTTGGCATTAATAATGGAACCATAATATGCATGAATATTGTGTTTGTTTTTAACCATTAAATAATTCCCAATTCTTTATTTTAAAGATGTTAAGCTCCCTTCAGCAGGATTCAATGTCACAAGACTGTTTAAGTCAGGCAGTACAAGCAAAAAAAATTGCCAATGCCATCTACAGCCAAGTAGCAATGCGTTTAACACAGAATAAGTTCTAACAGATTGCATTTGCATGCTAAGCTAGCAGAGAACTGTGGGCCAAAGTTTCATGTTCTGTTCAATAACAGAAAAAGATTAAACCTGACCACGTTAACCATCTTTTAACAGGGCAGATTAGAGATCTTGCATTGCTTTGATAAGATGGCACCCATCTTGATGCCCAAGCATTCAGAGTAAGGTATATCCAAAATAACCTCACCTCCTCTGGATCTCTGTAGAAGTACAGATCAGGCATGACCTCCCAGGGGTGTTCACGGGAAATTGTACCTCTCATGCGCAGAACTTCACGGGCCAACATCCACCATAAGAGACCCACTGAGTGAGCACCCTAAATCAGAGAAAAGCAATTAATACAAGAGCCAAGATTACAACAAAAACAGTAGGCAGTAGTCCAATACTCAAAAGCATTGTGTTTAAGACTGGCAGAGATTGCACCAGTAGAGTTAAAAGCTTACATATAGGCTTTATATAATGCAGAAGTCTACATTGAAAGTAATACAAAGTACCTAGGTTTCTACAAAGACACCCACTTTGTGAGTTATCAGAAAAACAGTCAGCAACAAGTTAAAAAAAATATATAATTTTTTGAGACTGCGTAGAGGACTGCTCTACACAAAAAGCTAGATGGCTAAATCAAATTCAGGTACTAAAAGAAAAACCCTAGTAAAATTAACTTTTAGGCTACCACCACATTTCTAGAGTGTCACAATGTAAAGTTACTCCAAGCATTATCACCACTTCAGTGATTTGAAGTGGCCAAGACACCTGGAGTGTGAATGCAGTTTTTTTTTTCTGAACTCCTTTGCGGTCAGAAGTTTAAAACACCTGAAAAGGTCACTGGGGAGTCATTAGCCAAGCTGGCTAGTTGATTAGTTTTGATGGCAGGCGTAACTGTTTGATCTTGTACAACGTACTTTGTTATATAACAAAGGAACTCCAGCCCATATATGGACTGCATCAACATACTGATCTGACCAATTTTAAAGGTACAGTTCATGATCTATAATTTCAACAGAAAGACTTTGAACATCTAGAGCAGCAGTGTACTACAGTGTTTTAGTAACCATGTCAGACTCATGCATTTAGCTAGAGTTCTATTCCTTATGTTTATTCTGAATGAGGTTTTAAAGTGTTCCTTTGGTGCTGATCCAAGTAACACTCTTCAAATAAGTTCATATTATTTGACTGATGTAACCGGTATTTATCAAAGCCTGTTCAAACTGGTGGAGCCAACTGTCTACAAGTCATTGAAGACAGAGCATAGAGTGTTTAAATACCACTCATTACTATACCCTCATATTCAGTGAAACTCATTTATAACTCACCTTATTGTTGCAGGGGATGGCAATGTCTACATAGCGCAGGGGTGAATCAGTATTGCATAAAGCAATGGTAGGGATGTTCACGTAGGAGGCTTCTGTGAGAGGCTGATGATCAGCTCTGGGGTCAGTCACGACTAGCAGACGTGGCTCACGGAAGGCAGCCTGGATCTGATTGGTGAAGGTACCAGGAGTGAAGCGCCCAGCAATTGGTGTTGCACCACAGGAAGATGCGAACTTCAGTACAGCACGCTAAAGGAATAAACAAATATGAATTAAATTGCAGAAAAGGGAAAAACCCAATGTTCTTTATGGATAAAGGTCATTGTGGCAGTGATCACTATCAAACCCCGATCATTGAGCATGATGCTCTGACGGTGTTAGCGAAAATCCTGCCTTGGAATTAATGTTGCACACTTCCGACACTCAAGAGTTCACAAACCACAAGATGGCTTCTACTCCGAGCTTTAACAGTGTGCGTGGGTTGGAAATGACTATACATACTTTGCAGCAATAGTCGTTTTGACAAAGTTATACAATCAGTTACATAGGACAAAGTAGGTACTATTTCACCATTAACAGCCTAGGTACAGATACTAAAGAATTATGAAGGGTAGCCAAGAAGTCCCCAAAGTTTAGGCCACTGTAGCATTAGTAATTTTTAAAACACATCAGTTTCCAAGCTCTTATTCTGAATTTGCTACAGTAAAGAATTACAATCCATTGGACAAAGTCTGCACTCAATGTTTTACTAACTTTAAGAGCATGATGGGAGTTGTAGCTCATGAACAGCTGGAGTTTGCTTCCAGTCCTCCCATTATATAAACAAAGATTTCAATGCAGTTGCCCCTTACCTGACCAGTATTTCTGGAGGAAATTACACACACATCAGCAGGGTTCTCAATGGCTACAATAGCCCGAGCTGCAAGGAGAAGCTTTTCCCATGTGCGTTTCAGATTGATTATGTAAATTCCTGCGGAAATACATAAAAAAGTTCTTAGAAAAAGAAAATCATCCTCACTTTATAAAAACTGATATAGTAAACGAAACCCTGGCCCAATAAGGTCTACCTTGAAACCCATGCCTTTTAACCAAACTCACCATCACTTTTTCTCTTGTAGATGTATTGTTCCATTTGAAAGTCTAGGTTAGTGCCACCCAAGTGGGTTCCTGCTGCCAGGAACTTGAGGACATCTTCCTCCTTCATCTGCAGGACTTCTAGAGCTCCGGACATTGTTAATTGCCCCTTTAAAGTAACGATGGGGAACCTGCAGAGAGAAAACAAGATACAATTAAAGAAATTTGTACAACATTTTAAGCTTGTCCTTTACATATTTGCAGGCACCAGTGTATAGTTGTCTATTTAAATGTTACTTTCATCATGAAACATGCAGTCAGCATGAAGAGTTTGATATGGTACCCAACTAGCTAAATGTGGAGCTACTTTCATACAGCCTGGGAAAATTATTGTTACAGTTTGAACTGAAAAGACTAAGTCATAAAGTTGCCATTTGTGACAGCTGGGACTAGACATTGACAGCAGAATGCTGCTTTTAGCAACTTTTATAAACCACAGACTTGGCCATTATACAAAGCACTCTCACTTTGTAGTATGGACTCTATTGTGCAGTCTTAAAAGATCACTATAGTGTCAGTAAAACAAAGTGGTTTTCCTGACACTAGTGCCCGAGTGTCCCCTCCCATGGCGCTGAATGGGTTAAAAACCCTAACAGTTACTTGCCTTAATCCATCGCTGGGCTCAGTGGAGCCGAATGTGCAGCAGTGCCGCGTGCATTAAAAGCGTCCATAGGAAAGCATTTCTCAACGCTTTCCTATGGACGCTATGCGCAATGGAGGCAAAATATGCCTCAGGCATTGCAGATGCACCTCTATAAGACAGCCACTAGAGGCTGGATTAACCCCAAAGGCATCTGAAGGGTTAAAACCTGGGGGACCAGGCACTCACACCACTTCATTGAGCAGAAGTGGTCTGGGTGACTACAGTGTCCCTTTAATCCATATTCCATAGAGAATATATAATGTTTATTATAATAGAGAGAGAGACCCTGAGTAATGTTTATTATAACCAGGGAATCCTCTCCTGAATTAATACCATGCGGTGTATTCAGTGACAGTTTGTGTATATAGCGCTCCATCTCCCGGATTCACTAAGCTGCGAGTTCTGCCAGCCGGGGGAGGCGGTAACCCAGGCTGTAACAAACGGTATCTCGACGCATATCGCAGGTTAGTAGATATTCCCTTAGTGGCGATAATCCGTGACAGGCCGCCCCCCGGGTCCCATTATCCCCCCGATCCCAACCACTTACTGGATACAAAGCCGTATGGAGATCCTCCTGCAGTCGCTGGAGTCAAAGAGAGCGAGAAAGCGGCGTGGCTTCAATATATACAGCGATGGCCGGCCAATTGCAGCCCGCGCTCTGTCCTCGTGACACAGATTGACCAATGGGGACGCGCATTACGAAGAAAACGCGAACGGGTATCAGCCATGCTGGTACTCTAACTGCAGGCCAATCAAAGCAAGCCTTCTATCTGGGTGATACTGCTTTGACAAATGGGCGGGCTGCTCATTTGTCAATCCGCCATGTTTGTACTCCAATAAAGACCCGATCACACAGAGTTTAATACATTACAACGGACGATTGTCGTTTTGTTTTTAGAGGAGTAGGAAGCTGTTCCGCCATCTTGGTACTCAGCGTTGTGCGCGTGAACGTGTTTGATTCCGCCATATTGGTACTCCAAACGGCAGCCATTTTGCGATTAATATTCTCACTATGATCCGCTCCCGTGCAATATACCATACCTACCAAGTGTCCCTGCTCTCGAGGGACAGTCCCTATTTTGGTCACAAATCCCTATTTTCTCTCCTAATGCCCCCTTGTCTAGGAGCTCCATATTGTTGGGGTGTCTGAGTGTATAACAGAGCTCCACAGTAATAATACTCCCAGTAATGTGTCTGAGTGTATAACAGAGCTCCACAGCAATAATACTCCCAGTAATGTGTGTATAACACAGATCTAATGTAAAAATCCACATAAACAATACAGAAATACTTGGTAAATACAAAAGAAGGAAAATGTAAAATATACACGTGTTAGAAATATAAAAAATGTATACACATGTGAAAAAAATCTATAAATATAATTATAAAAATCAAATTAAATCAAAATCCACATTCAGTCCTTGTGGCTGAAGTGTTTTCAATCTGTGTATCCAAAATCCCTCTCTCTGTCGTAGTTTCGTTGTGATGTCACCACCTCTTACATCAAAAGTGACCTGTTCTATAATAACAGATGAAAAATTCTCTCCCTAGGAGATGCCCCACTTCTAGTGGTTTTGTGGTGGAATCTCGGTAAAAATAAATTTAGTAGGCCGAGATTACCACGTGGCATGTGTACGTGCATATGCTGACGTATCGATCAGTTGGATGCACGAGGCAAGATACGATCAGTAGTGTACGGAGCATGTGCAAGAATACAGGATATAGTATTCCCCTCCTCCATTATGCTGGACAGGCCATGCGGTCAAACAGGAAGTTAATTCTTATTTGTGTTGATTGGTTAAGAGAATGTGCGGGTGGAGCTTAATATGGGAGGAGTTATATGCCTATATAAGGAGCCTGCACTATTGTCCGGGGCTCAGACTTTGCTGTATTTTGGTGACGCTAGTCCCTCTGAGTCCCGATCGGTGATCCAATAAAGAATCTCTTCCTTCCTGAAGAAACCTGTGTCCATCTCTCTGTGCTTGGCTTCCGTCAGTTTCTCCGGTATCATTTGGTGCATTGGCCGGGAAGCTCATCGTTCAACGGTAGCTGAGAGGCAGAGGCGTGAGACGGTCTATCTTTGCCCACGTTCTCTACGGCTGCACCCCTGAACTTCTGCGTGGACCTCCCTTCGTCTCGGCGCCACTGGTCTGTTGTCCAGGAGATCATCGGCCTCTACGTGAGAAGTGCTGGGGTGTCCCCGTCGATGAGTGTGAACTCAGGTTCAGGAACGAGGAGGTAAAACAACTGCTGTTTTAGACGGCAGGACCCACTAGGGGTATACCGATTGTGCGGTAGGCCCAAAGGGGTTTTGAATCTGTGTATCTGCCCCCTCTGTCGGAGGGAAGGAGCGAAGGCGCACCGCTCGATCGAACGCTCTTTAGTCAGACCGTTTGATTTGGTTAGTCAGGCGGGGCGCTCTGGTGTAAAATAGCCCTAGCCGGACACCGGTGTCTTGTCTAGACTAGCGTTCTAGGGTGTATATTTTGTTCGCTAGGTCGGAGGGACCGGGAGACTAAGCGGCGTCTGTGTAAATCCGGTTCGCTAGTTCTCATCCTATCTGGGCTAAGTGGGAAGGCGTGTAAATTTGGAACCCACTAGACTTTTGATAGTATGACTAAGAGGCGTCTGTGTAAATTCGGTCCTCTAGCTCGTTGTATAGTGCGACTAAGAGGCGTCTGTGTAAATTCGGTTCTCTAGCTCGCTATATATGTGGTGATTGGGCAGTGTGGCTAACCAAAACGTATGTAGATTGTTTTTAGGTAGTCCATTCAAGGTACTGGCCAATAGTTTAGTTGGGAATTGTAAATGTGTTAACGATTGTTTAGTAAAGTGTATATCTTGTTAGATAGCGCGAGCTCAGCCGTCTAGCGAGAGTGTTAATAGTGTGTTGCTGTATTATAGTGCACGGTACCATAACCCTGTATATTTACTGACATTGTATAATAAGTACTAATCATTGTCGTCCATTGCATGTTTAACACCATAACCACTAATAATTGTATTGTGACCTTAACTTGTGCTTTGACCTATGCTAACCGTACTGTAACCGCTATTTGTAAAAGACGATGTTACTGGGGTGTGTTATAGACGGGTAATTCGTATATAG
Organism: Pelobates fuscus; assembly: GCF_036172605.1. NCBI lineage: Eukaryota > Metazoa > Chordata > Amphibia > Anura > Pelobatidae > Pelobates > Pelobates fuscus. The sequence continues at coordinate 190,437,344 of NC_086323.1, forward strand.
AGAATTATAGCGTGGGTGACTGTATAGTTACGCCAAAGGGCATAATATTGATTATATAGTGACTGGTGTAACAGCTGTGTGTGTACGGGAATTCCCTGAGTGTTTATTGTTATTGTGTACGTTTCACTTGGTAACCGTACCACGTGGTGCTGTTGCCAGAGGAAACGGGTGTGACTGTTGAATAGTACGCGTGCATAGTATTCGTTGTCGACGACGTTCCATTGTTAAGTATGGGTGCGTCGCAGTCAACGATTCCGGATCCCTTAGGTTGTATGGTGAAGAATTTTAAAAAGGGATTCAAAACTTGTGATTTTGGGGTTAAGATGTCTCCTGTGCGTTTAGTTACTTTGTGTACTAGGGAGTGGCCTACTTTGGTTGCGGCATGGCCGCCACGTGGCAGTTTGGATCCAACTCTGGTACGGCGCTTACACGTGGCTGTATCAGGTAGGCCTGAACTTTACGGCCAGTTTCCTTATATTGACTGTTGGAGACAGGCCGTAAATGACTCGCCAAAATGGCTCCAGACATGCCACGAGGAGCAGTGTCGCCTCATGGTAGCTAGGACTTGTTCGTCCACTAGGACCGGTGTTAGGCCCATTTTGGACACGCCCCCTGAGTCCGAGATCTCTTTGCCGCCTCCTTACTTTCCGTTAAGAAGAAGTGACGCAAACGCAGGAAGCCCTGCACCCCTCCCCTCATTACCCTCATCCACTTCCGCTTCCTCCTCCAGTACAGGATCCACCCCCCCTCGTACTAAATCTCCCCTTCCGGAACCAGAACCCACCCCCATTAAAAACGAATATCCTGATTTGGCGCCACTTCAGACTTCCGGTCAAGCTTCATCTAGCTCGGCTCGAAGTGTTTTATTTACGACCTTTTCACAAAACCAACCTCCCACATCCCCATACCCTATCTCTCCCCGACCGGAACCCATGACTGACGCCTCTCTACGTAGCCCCATCCAAACCCGACAGTTGACTGGTGCCCAACAATTAAAGCACTATCAGATGCCTCTTCGCCTAAATCCCGGGTCAGCTTATATCGATGCCGCAGGTCAAATGGCACACGCTGACCCAGTCTTCGTATATGTCCCATTTACCACTACCGACCTTTTAAACTGGAAGACCCATAATTCCTCGTATACTGAGAAACCACAAGCCATGACTGATCTGTTCACCTCAATAGTACAGACGCATAATCCGACATGGGCTGATTGCCAGCAGTTACTAATGACTTTATTTAACAATGAGGAAAGGACAAGAATAAATCAAGCAGCCATTAAAGCACTAGAGGATAGAGCCCGTGCTTTGAACCAAGCTAATCCAGCAGCATGGGCCGCAACACATTATCCCAATACTGATCCCGATTGGAACGTAAATGGTGCTGATATGGTTCAACTCAGAGCCTATAGAGACGCTATAATTGCTGGCATGAAAGCAGGAGGAAAGAAAGCCATTAACATGTCGAAGACAGTTGAGGTGATCCAGAAAAGCGATGAAGCGCCCAGTGTCTTTTATGACCGATTATTGGAGGCGTACCGCTTGTACACCCCCTTTAATCCGGAAGACGCAGACAATTCCCGAATGGTTAACTCCGCCTTTGTCAGCCAAGCATACGGAGATATTAAGCGCAAGCTACAAAAGTTAGAAGGGTTTGCAGGTATGTCCATCACCCAACTAATGGAGGTAGCAAATAAGGTCTATATGAACAGGGATACAGAAAGTAAGAAAGAGGAAGAGCGCAAGATGCGTAAAAAGGCTGATATGCTAGCGGTAGCGATCGCAGGCGTAGATAGACGGGGCCCAGATAGAGGCGATAGTAGATGGAATGAGGAACCTCTAAGTAAAAATCAGTGCGCTTACTGTAGGGAAGAAGGACATTGGAGAAATGAGTGTCCGCGAAGAGAACAGTCTGAGAGAGACAGACCTAGGTCAGGTTACGGAAACTTTAGAGGCAGAGCGAGAGGTAGAGGAGGCCCCGGAGGGAGTAATGGATATAGAGGGAGTAATGGGAACAGAGGAAGTGTTAGGGAAGACAGGTATATTCCAGCAGCGCAAAGGTCCCGCGATAGAGAAGGTAGGGACTTCGTAGGATTGGCTGACACGGTCATGGAGGACTATTGATACCGACCGGGCTCCATCCCCCTTGGTCGAGCGGAGCCTATGGTCGATGTATCAATAGGGGGGAAAAGGAGTGCGTTCATGATCGACACTGGTGCTGAACATTCAGTGGTGACTAATCTAGTTGCTCCTCCATCTGGAAGGACTATTACTGTGATAGGAGCAACTGGAAGAAGTGTTGAAAAACCGGTTCTTAAAAGTCGACTCTGTACATTGGGAGGCCACGTAGTAAAACATCAATTCCTTTATATGCCTGAATGTCCAGTCCAATTGCTGGGACGTGATATGCTATCAAAATTACAAGCGCAGATTACGTTCCTACCAAATGGAACAACATCTTTAAAGTTTAATGGACCTTCAGGTATTATGACATTATCTGTACCAAAGGAAGAAGAGTGGCGACTTTATACAGTGTTGACTAGCCAAAACCCTAGGAGTGATGAGACATTGTTTAACATACCAGGAGTTTGGGCAGAGAACAACCCACCAGGACTGGCCCGCAATATTCCACCTATAAAAATTGAACTGAAACTTGGGGTTTATCCAGTAAGCCTAAGACAATACCACATCCCACAGAAGGCTAAGAAGAACATCCAATCCTATCTGGATAAATTCATACGGTATGGTATCCTAAAATTCTGTACTTCCCCCTGGAACACCCCATTGTTGCCTGTTCAAAAGCCCGGTACAGATGAGTATCGACCTGTGCAGGACTTAAGAGCAGTCAATGATGCGGTTGTTAGTATACATCCAGTTGTACCCAATCCATATAACCTGCTTGCTTTAATTCCGGGCGGGGCTACTTACTTCACAGTCTTAGATCTCAAAGATGCCTTCTTTTGCCTCCGAATTGCCACAGAAAGTCAATGTATTTTCGCTTTCCAATGGGAGAACGCTGTAACGGGCTCAAAACGCCAAATGACTTGGACAAGACTACCCCAAGGGTTTAAAAATTCACCTACCCTATTTGGTTCAGCTCTAAGTCAAGATCTACTGGATTTCGAGTCCATCCCAGGAGAGTGTGTATTGTTACAGTATGTAGATGACTTGTTGATAGCAGCAGTTACAAAAGAAAAATGTCAGCAAGCAACGCACGATCTACTACACATTCTCTGGAAGGCAGGATACAAGGTGTCTAGAAAGAAGGCTCAGTTGTGTTTGCCAACTGTCAAGTATCTGGGATTCCATATCTCTGAAGGTCAAAGGATTATGGGGCCAGAGAGAAAAGAAGCTGTCTGCCAAATACCAATACCCAAGAATAGAAGACAAGTGCGAGAATTCTTGGGGGCAGCAGGCTTCTGTAGGATATGGATTCCCAGCTATGCGATACTGGCAAAACCTCTGTACGCAGCCATCAAAGGTACAGAGCATGACCCCTTCTTATGGACCCAAGAACAGCAAACGGCATTTGAAGATGTGAAGAAGGCTTTGATGAGTGCCCCAGCATTAGGTCTACCTGATCACACACGACCATTCTACCTGTACGTACATGAGCAAAGAAGAATGGCTGTGGGAGTATTGACACAGTACTTGGGATCATGGCAAAGACCTGTTGCCTACATGTCTAAACAACTGGATGCAGTGGCCAGCGGACTTCCACCTTGTCTAAGAGCCGTAGCTGCAGCCGCCCTGCTAGTAGCTGAAGCCGATAAACTCACTCTGGGTCAAGAACTTTATGTACGAGTCCCACATGCAGTACAGACGTTGTTGGATTACAAAGGAAATCATTGGTTTAGTAATAGCCGTATGACCAAGTATCAAGCAATGTTGTGTGAAAATCCAAGAGTGCATTTAGAGACTGTAAATACCTTAAATCCAGCTACCCTTTTGCCACAACCTACTGAAAGTCAACATGATTGTTTGGAAGTAATGGATGAAGTATTTTCAAGTAGACCAGATCTTCGTGATTTTCCCATCCAGAACCCCGATGTTCAATATTACACAGACGGCAGTAGTTATGTGAAAGAAGGGATCCGCTATGCAGGATATGCAGTAACAACAATAGACAAGGTGATAGAAGCTCGGCCACTGGCAAAAGGAACATCAGCACAAAAGGCAGAATTAATAGCACTAACACGAGCGTTACAATTGGCTGAAGGTTTAAGAGTGAATATCTATACGGACTCTAAGTATGCGTTTTTAACCACTCATGCCCACGGAGCTTTGTATAAAGAAAGAGGACTACTGAATTCAGAAGGCAAAGAAATCAAATACGCAGCTGAAATCCTACAACTATTGGAAGCAGTGTGGGAGCCGAAAGAAGTCGGTATCATACATTGTCGAGCGCATCTGAGAGGAGATGGTGATGTAACCAAGGGAAATCGGATGGCAGATAGTGCAGCTAAGCGTGCTGCTGAATCAGGAAGACAGGAGTATGTGGGGCATATAGCTGCTCTTATACCAACTCCACTGTCCCAATGGACTCCAGTTTATACAGCTCAAGAAGAGGAGTGGTTAAAGACTGAACCGGGAAAGTACTTGGAGAACAAGTGGTATCAGCTAGAAGATGGAAGAATAGTTATACCAGCATCACTAGCAGTAGAAATTGTCCAGAACTATCATAACGGGACACATTCTGGGAGAGACAGTACAGAAGAATCTCTCAGGAAACATTTCTACATACCAAGATTGTCCAACTTGACTCAGGCCATTGTACGTAGATGTGTAACGTGTGCTAAAAATAATGCAAGACAAGGACCAGTAAAGCCACCAGGAGTCCAGTTTATGGGGGGACTCCCCATGTCCGATCTACAAATAGACTTTACAGTGATGCCTAAATCGGGTGGACATCGTTACCTGCTGGTAATTGTGTGCACCTATTCAGGCTGGGTAGAAGCATGTCCTACTCGTACAGAGAAAGCAGGAGAAGTTGTAAGATTCCTGCTACGAGAAATAATACCCCGATATGGACTACCCTGTTCTATAGGATCGGACAATGGTCCAGCTTTTGTTCACCAGTGCCTACAACAACTGACTCATATGCTTGGTATAAAGTGGAGGCTTCATACTGCATATAGACCCCAGAGTTCTGGTAAGGTAGAGAGAATGAATAGAACTATAAAGAACCAGTTGGCTAAAATGTGTCAGGAAACCCAACTTAAGTGGAACGTTCTCTTACCTATAGCTTTATTGCGAATCCGCAGTACCCCTACCAGAAGGATGGGCCTCTCTCCTTTTGAAATTATGTATGGGCGACCACCTCCCGTACTTGGTAACTTAAGGGGGGATTTGAGTCAGTTGGGAGAAGGAATTACCCGGCAGCAGGTTGTAGAGTTGGGTAAGACTATGGAGGAGGTACAGAAATGGGTACAAGATAGATTACCTGTGAATATTTATCCCCCTGTTCATAGTTATCATCCAGGAGATCAAGTGTGGATTAAAGAGTGGAATAATGTACCGTTAGGGCCCAAGTGGAGAGGTCCTTATGTTGTTCTTTTGTCTACCCCTACAGCGATAAAAGTAGCCAAAGTGACTCCGTGGATACATCACTCCAGGGTTAAGCCAGCAGCAGTCGATTCTTGGCAAGTTACAGCAGATCCAGAGAATCCCTGCAAGATCCGGTTGAAACGCACTACTCAGTCGGAGTAACGAGGAATTATTGTGGATTACAAATTTTATTGTTACAGGTGTGAGTGAGAAGGCCATAATAAAGCCTGTCCGCTTACCATCACATAGTGTATAAGCCAGGAAAGTCTCGAAGGGACACCTGTGAAGACGAGCAGAACTCCATTCCCTGCAGCCCTCACATCCTGGAAGCTGAGGTTCCATCGCACGGACGAAGACTGAGGATGACGGCGAAAGATGTGCTTTTGATTGTGTTTATTTACATGTGTTTTTATATTCAGGAAGGTAGAGGTACCGACACTCCTAGCTGTGAGGTATGCATTAAGACTACGAGAACAGGTAACCATATTTCCCAAACCCTAATTTGGCATTCACAGTACGAGTGTAAAGGAGAGGTATCAAAATGTAGATACCTAAATATAGACTATAGTGTGTGCCATTTAGGAGTAGGAGAACCTAAGTGCTTCAGTCCAGAGTATCAACCTCGTACAATTTGGTTGACTCTCAGGAATGGAGATCCTCAGGGGACCCTAATTAATAAGACGGTGTTAGAATCCGTATATTCTTCGGGTGTTCTGCTATTTGATGCATGTAAGGCGATATCAAGTGGTAGAAAGCCGTGGAATGTATGTGGGGATCTTAGATGGGAGAGGACGTATGGGTCTAACGATAAATACATTTGTCCCAGTAGCAAAAATAAATATGTGAGTCCTAGATGCCCAAATAAAGACTATAACTTTTGTCCATATTGGTCTTGTGTGGGGTGGGCGACTTGGGGACAGACAGTAGATAAAGACATGATAGTGACTAAGTTGCCGACTAGCCCATATTGTAAGTCTATGGAATGCAACCCAGTCCATATACTTATTAATAACCCCGACAAGTTCTTAGATAAGTATGGAAATTTATTTGGGTTTCAAATATACGGGACGGGTTTAGATCCTGGGACATTATTGTTTATAGGGATAGAGACTGATACGGTATCCTCCCAGACTCATCAAGTATACCATTCCTTTTATGAAGAGATGAGTATAGATAATAAGATCCCCCATAACGCTAAAAACCTGTTCATAGATTTAGCCGAGAGTATTGCCGGTAGTCTTAATGTTACCAACTGCTATGTGTGTGGAGGTACTAACATGGGAGACCAATGGCCTTGGGAAGCAAAGGAGGTAATGTCCGGTTCTGAGGCAGTTGACCAATTAATATCTACACAAGCCGATTATCATATGAGTGTTAGAGGTAAATCTGAGTGGAGATTAAAGACCTCCATCATAGGTTATGTTTGCATAGCAAGGAAAGGAATAATGTATAATACTTCTGTAGGAGAATTAACTTGTCTAGGGCAAAAAGCTTATGATGATGATACTAAAAATACAACTTGGTGGTCGGCTTCAAATGTCTCAGAACCATCTAACCCGTTTGCTAGATATGCCAGTTTAAAGGATGTGTGGTTTGATTTATCCATCACATCTACCTGGAGAGCCCCAGCAAATTTGTACTGGATCTGTGGTAAGAAAGCCTATTCGGAGTTGCCACAGGACTGGGAAGGGGCATGTGTGTTGGGTATGCTCAAACCATCCTTCTTCTTGTTACCGATTGAAACAGGTGAGACTTTAGGTGTTAAAGTGTATGATGTGAATCATAGGAAGAAAAGGGGACCCTTAGAGATAGGCACCTGGGAAGATAATGAATGGCCTCCCCAGCGTATCATAGATTATTATGGGCCAGCCACGTGGGCAGAAGATGGTACCTTTGTTTATAGAACCCCTATTTATATGCTCAACCGCATTATAAGATTACAGGCGGTGGTTGAGATTATCACAAATGAGACATCACAAGCGCTCAATCTCCTAGTGAAACATAATACCAGGATGAGGACAGCAGTATACCAAAATAGATTAGCCTTGGATTACCTTTTGGCAGTAGAGGGAGGTGTATGTGGGAAGTTTAACCTAAGCAATTGCTGTCTTCAAATAGATGACGAAGGGCAAGCAATAGCTGAGCTTACTAGCCATATGGTTAAACTAGCACATGTGCCTACTCAGGTATGGAAAGGGTACAATCCAAGTAGTTGGTTTGGTAGCTGGTATGAGTGGTTTGGAGGGCTTAAGGCAGTGGTAGGTGGAGTCCTACTGATTTTACTGTTGTGTCTACTCCTACCGTGTCTTATACCCCTAGTAGTTAGGTCTGTGCAAAGCCTGATAGGAAGTATAGCAGAGAGGAAGGCTGCTGCACAGATAATGGCGATATATAAATATAAGGCTCTAGATCAGGGAGAACCAATGCAGGAAGATGAGTGTTGAAGATTCACATCATAAGATAAGTCTGGTCTGGTTCAAGGTAACTTGCGGTGTAAGCAAAACTAAGGTTATGTGATGCCTCAAGTAATTGTAAAATATCAAGAGGCATCAAAGGGGGGAATGTGGTGGAATCTCGGTAAAAATAAATTTAGTAGGCCGAGATTACCACGTGGCATGTGTACGTGCATATGCTGACGTATCGATCAGTTGGATGCACGAGGCAAGATACGATCAGTAGTGTACGGAGCATGTGCAAGAATACAGGATATAGTATTCCCCTCCTCCATTATGCTGGACAGGCCATGCGGTCAAACAGGAAGTTAATTCTTATTTGTGTTGATTGGTTAAGAGAATGTGCGGGTGGAGCTTAATATGGGAGGAGTTATATGCCTATATAAGGAGCCTGCACTATTGTCCGGGGCTCAGACTTTGCTGTATTTTGGTGACGCTAGTCCCTCTGAGTCCCGATCGGTGATCCAATAAAGAATCTCTTCCTTCCTGAAGAAACCTGTGTCCATCTCTCTGTGCTTGGCTTCCGTCAGTTTCTCCGGTATCAGTTTTTGTTCACTTTTTACAATTTTTGCACTATATGTGTTTAACGGGAGCCACACACAGCCTTTTATGTCAGTCCCCATGCAAGGGGTTTTCTGAAAAATATTCCAGGGGCATTCCCCACTGGACCTGAAAATAGACTGTGCCTGGTAGATAATTGAGTCAGGAACTGTACTAAACTCAATGATCTCCAGGCACAGAAAACACACATTTTACAATACCCTAAAAGTAACCCAAAAACACATGGAAACCCCACAAAAGTCTTATCCCCTGACAGCCCCGATCTGGGGGACCAACATATCTAAAAGTTTAAGGGTTTGGGATTTCCTTGGAAGTCATAATTTTGACCGACCGTGCACATGGCCCTATGCCCAAATCAGTTCCATGAAATCCGTACTAACGGTCGGTCAAGTTTGCTAGTCTTTTACAGATTTCCCTGCAGGGCCCATAGTCTGTGGGCAGGAGGCTGGCAAGCAGGCTCCTCCAGGAGCTCGTGGCAAACTCTCTTCGGAAGGGTAGTTTGTCACAGGGACCTTTGTCCCTTCAAAGGCCCTGATGTGATAAGTAAAAGTGGAGATTTTATTGGGATCTTCATTTCAAGTGACTCAGACGGCCACTGGAGTAGCTTCTGCATGAAGGTACTAAGCGTTCCGTATAGAGATGCATTAATTCAATGCACCTCTATGAGCAGGTGCTGATTGGTGCAGCATTTTGCAGCGCATGTGCAATAGCCTCCCAAACTTTGCTATGGGAAAGCATTGATTGGCTCAGATCATAAAGTTTGATAATCTCAGCCACAGTGGCGGGGCCAGTCGAAAGGAGAGCAGCTCAGCATGGGGGAGAAAAGGGGAGTGAAAACATAATTCCCTTGTGAACGGAGGGGGGCTGGTCAACTAAACACACACCACGCCATGACTGACACGCACACGCCATGACGAACAGGCACACCATATGACACAGACAGACACACACCAGCTTTGCAAAACACATACCATTCATGACAGGCAGGCAGGCACACACACATACCAAACAGGCAGTTTAGTGGGGGGATATGGCTCCACCCAGGTGGACCTTGTGGGGCACAGGAACACAGGAACAACAAGCCAATAAAAACTGTTTTACATTCAGTCACTCCCATACAGCGTACACAATCCCTCCCCTCTGCCTGTGATATAATAACCAAGACAATGGACTAACTCAATTAACTCTAAGCAGAAAAAACATACATTTTTACAAACCCCAAAAAGAACCCCAAAATACAACATATCCCCACATCCCCTGATAGCCCCGATCTGGGTGAACAATATATCCAAAAATCACCCAGATGGGTTCAGGAATTTCCTGAAAGTCTTATTTTTGCCCCACCGTGCACATAGTCCCATGCCCAAAACAGTTCCACACACTCGACGACAAAACACTGCTGGACAATTTAAGATGGCCGCCGCCACATGTTCCAGTTAAAAGCCCAAGGGGCAGAAACAGTACTTTTGAACATGGTTTATCACAGGTTTATCGCCAGTGGCGAGGTTACTTTTGTCACACCATAGGCATGTGCACGGGGTGTGCCGGGTGTGCCTGGGCACACCCTAATCCCAGAGGCACGCGCTATGGGGTGAGACCGGCAGGGGAGATCTCAGGATCCCCCTGTCGGTCCATGCAGAGCCGGCGCTATCCGAGCGCCGGCTCTGCTCTAAGCCTCCCCTCACCGGCCCACAGGCAGTGAGGGAGGCTGGAGAGGACCCGGGGAGTTCTTGCCAGCAGCTCCGCCGGGTTCCTCTCGCGAGATCTGAGCGTTGCTGTGGCAACGCTCAGATCTCGCGAGAGTGAACTCTAGCCTGCGGGCTAGAGTTCACTCACCACTGGACCACCAGGGAAGGCAGCAGCAGAAAGGATCCCCCCTCCCAGGCATAATGTAAGAAAGGAGGGGGGAATATTAAGAAATCTGCCCCACCTCCACTGGACCACCAGGGAAGGCAGCAGCAGCAAGGTCCCCCCTCCCTACATAAGGTAAGAAGGGAGGGGGATTATTTACTAAACAGCCCCCACACAATACACACAATCCCCCAAACATACACCACACACACACACATCACCCATATACAGCACACACACAGCACCCTCACACATACACACTAACAGCACCCTTACACATACACACTAACAGCACCCTCACACATACACACTAACAGCACCCTCACACACATCACCCTTACACACACACTAACAGCACCCTCACACACACATCACCCTCACATATACACACTAACAGCACCCTTACACACACATACAGTGCCCTTACACACACAGCACCCTCACACACACACACAGCGCCTTCACACACACACAGCGCCTTCACACACACACACACAGCGCCTTCACACACACATATTGCGCCCTTACACACATAGCGCCCTTACACATACAGCACTCTTACACCCACAGCGTCCTTACACACACAGCACCCTTACACACATCGCCCTCACACACACAGCAGTATATATATATATACGCGGCGTGTGTGTTTGTGCTTTAGGGTGCACATCCTTATACAATAGGCTGTGCACGCCTATGCGTCACACATACCATGACAGACAGGCATACAGTCACACTGACACGATTAATAAAATCGGCTTACCCTGGGATCCAGTGGGCGGCCGGCTAGGGAATTGTGGAGGTGGGCGATAGGCCAACTGCGTGAATAGTAGGTGGGCGGCGAGGGGCTGTGATTTCCCTGCTCTTCTCCTTCGCGCGCCACGTAGTCAGCCGTGGCCGGAATATGACTTCATATTCCACTGTAACGGATCGCCTGGCACCCCGACTGGGTACCTCCGTTGAAGGATGCTCCTAGCGTTTCCTGAGGACTCCAAGCACTCTGCAGACACTGCAATCACCGAACCGAAGAAGCATATAAATCCTCTCAAGCATTTGAATGCTGTAGACAGTTGAATAGGAAACCATACGAATAGGTTTGCACTCCTAGCAGTCAAACTGGAACAGCATACAATAAATCCTCCCCCAAGAATGAGACGACACTTCACTTAAACAGGAACTCCCTGTACTGGCACATACAGCCTCTTTTATTCACAATCCACAAAACATAGTACTGCCCACAGGGTTTTGCAGAACAACCAATAAACACATTACAACACATACAATGCAAGTACAGCAGCCAATCAGACACAATGGGACAATAGAAACACACCCAGCATATTCCTCCTCTCTGCTTAGGAGATATTTGAGTAGATACAGTAATTGACTCAATTATCTCCAAGCTGAAAAGTTACTTTTTGTACATTTTATATTACTTTAGCTAAATAATGCAGTTTTAGTGTATAGATCATTCTCCTGCAATTTCACTGCTCAATTCACTGTCATTTAGGAGTTAAATAACGTTGTTTCTGTTTATGCAGCCCTAGCCACACCTCCCCTGGCTATGATTGACAGAGCCTGCATGAAAAAAAAAACTGGTTTCACTTTTAAACTGATGTAATTTACCTTAAATAATTGTATCTCAATCTCTAAATTGAACTTTAATCACATACAGGAGGATCTTGCAGGGTCTAGCAAGCTATTAACATAGCAGGGGATAAGAAAATCTTAATTAAATATAGCTTGCAATAAAGAAAGCCTAAATAGGGCTCTCTTTACAGGAAGTGTTTATGGAAGGCTGTGCAAGTCACATGCAGGGAGGTGTGACTAGGGTTCATAAACAAAGGGATTTAACTCCTAAATGGCAGAGGATTGAGCAGTGAGGCTGCAGGGGCATGTTATATACACCAAAACTGCTTCATTAAGCTAAAGTTGTTCAGGTGACTATAGTGTCCCTTTAACATCGTACATACATAAAACGTATATTATTTTAACCAGTATAACTTGGGGACAAACATATCCAAAATTCACTTGAATAGGTTCAGGGGTTTAATGGTTAGGTTAAAGTCCTTTGTTTTCACTTGCAAGCATGGCTTTCCGGCCCAAACCAGTTTCACAAGAGTCTGGCAGTGTCCCTGGGACAACACCCTGCTGGAGAACAATGGATCCGGGGGAGGGGAAGAGGATGTGGTCAAAAAGTTTCAGTATTTCCCTTCACTGTTGTTAAAAGGCCAGCACAGTACAATAAAGTCCAATATGTCCAAACGCAGTTCTTTAAAGGGTCCCATCTTCCCGGGACCATAATCACTGGGCAGGAGGCGAGCAAGCAGTCCCCTCCAGGAAACTGGGGCAGACTCTGGTGCAGGGTCCAGTCCGCTACATCTACCCCCAGCCTTACTAAGCAGCATGTGATCAGGGACATCACAGCTTCCTCGCCGCCCTGCAACAATACGAGCAGCCAGCCACCCTCCTCAGGGGTAACGCACTCGCATATCCTAAGCGCCAAGGCAAAATTCCTTGGGATTTGTTGAGCCAGTTTGGTGAGATCTAATCTTTACCACATATTGCAAAACAAATAAATGGGATAAATGAACCAATAGTATTTGGCTTATCTTAGTCTTTACGTTATCTTTGGGACAATATAGTACTAGTATACATATTTTGATATTGTACTTCTGATACACATGGCAGTTGTTTGAATGTAATTATTTCTTCGTGCTGTATGGTGGAGACTTATATTTTATGTACAGTACCTCTTTTTAAAGAAACAGTTTCTGGAAAAAGGTTATGATCCTTTTTTTATTGACCAAATCCATGAACAAATAGGGGATAAAGATAGAGATGAACTATTGAAATACAAAAAAAAAGGAATTTTAATTCTGATACAAAAACTGAATCTATCCCTCTCATTTTTAATTTTAGCTCCCAGTATAGGGCTATATGTAACATTGTTAAAAAGAATTGGCACATATTAAGGGGTGATTTAGGTGTCGGTTCTTTTATAGAAGAACAACCTAAATGTATTTTTCGTTGAGCCAAGAATTTCAGACAAATTTTAACCAGTAGTTTTTTAGATAAAGAAAAACCCAAAGATAATTTTTTAAATGATGGAAAAGGTTTTTATTTTTGTGGTAATTGTACCGGATGTAAGGTCAAACAAAAGGGAAGCAGAAACATAAAAACGTTTTCGTCAAGAAAGACACCAGATATAGAATATAAAATCCAGTCATTAATTACATGCAATACATCGAATGTTATATATTTACTTACCTGTCCTTGTGGGTATCAATATGTAGGGAAGACAACAAGGACATTGAAAGTTCGTATAGTGTAAACAATATAAAGAAAAAAATCTTAAATCATAGTGTCTCAAAACATTTTTCTGAGAAACATGATGGTAACCCAGAGGGATTTTTAGGGATTGAGAAAATTAATTTCATTGGAGAGGAGGTTGTAAAGACAAAATTTTAAGCAAAACAGAAATGAAATGGATGTTTAACCTGGATACCTGTAGGTTTGAACATAGATTTTGAAATACATGTTTTTTTATGGACCTCCCTTTTTATAAACCTCTACCCCCCTCTTTTAAAAAAAACCTTTTTATACTACATTTTTAAATTCTCATCCTTTTTAAGGTCACAAATGAATGTGTTTTTAAAATAAAAAGTATATTCTTAATATGTTGATTATTTATTATTGTATGTTGTAGCAGATTGCATTAACCCCTTAAGGACTGGACTGTTTTTGCGATGTTGTACATTTGCAACCAGGCCTCTTTTTACACTTTTGTGGTGTTTGTGTTTAGCTGTAAATTTCCGCTATCTCATTTACTGTTCCCATACAAATTATATATTGTTTTTTAAGGCAAAAAGGGGCTTTCTTTACATACCATTATTTATATAATCTCATGTAATTTAATTTAAAAAAAATAAAAAAAAATGATGAAAAATCTTTTACTCATCTACAAAAGCGAATGAAATAAACTGCTAAATAGATTCAAAATTTTGTCCTGAGTTTAAAAATACCTGCTTTTTTTGCAAGTTATAGGGCTATAGGTATAAGTAGGATATTGCGGTTTCAAAACATACATTTTTAAAATTTAGCAATAGTGACATTGTAACACTATTATCTGTCATAAATCTCTGAATAACACCCCACATGTACATATTTATTTTGAAGTAGACAACCCAGGGTATTCAATATGGGGTATGTCCAGTGTTTTTTAGTAGCCACTTAGTCGAAAACACTGGCCAAAGTTAGCATTCATATTTGTTTGTTTGTGAAAAAAGTAAAAAACTAAATTGAACTGTAATTTTGGCCAGTGTTTGTGACTAAGTGGCTACTAAAAAGACTGGACATACCCCATTTGCAATACTTTGTGTTGTCTTCTTTTGCAAATGGTATGAAGTTGTTATGGTACTTTTTAGCAGTAAACCAAAATGTTTAAATGTCTATCTGTTCCTGTCCAAATTGAGAAAATTTAATTGCGTATATACGCTGAAGTAATTCAGTCTGACACACAGAGTTCAGGTTAAAATAACTTCGAGAAAATTTATTGGCAAGTGAAGAAAAGCGGGCGCGCAGGCCCTTTTAAGAGGCATTTTGCGTCATCATTGATTATCAAGATATCAGTAAATACACATCATTAATTGGATTAATTGTTAAGTGTCTGGATTAGTGTCCACCTATCAATATAATTAATTGGCTCAAAAACTAAGTGGTTAGCTACGTGTCCACCCACCGAGAGGTGGTATTGTTTGGACACGGGTGGGGACAAGGGGCTCAAGCGCCATTTTACACGGTCAGTGATGTCAGGTCTTGTGGTCAGGTGCAAGCTCTCTTATGAATAGAACATTTCATTACTACAGTGTTCTCATGGCCTTCAATTTATACTATGTTGCGAGTTAGGGGAAATTCAGCAGTTCCTGAGTTAGTCATGTCTTTATAGAAAATACAGTCTTTGTCCATTGTGTTAGATGTGCTGGGAAATTCTGTCATGTAATGTAGTTTTAAAATGAAGAGGTCAGGTTATGAGGACAAAATGGAGGATTTGTCACAGTATGAAGTTAAAATGGAGTTAGTACAATAATTCAATACAAGTTCAACAAGATTTTTTAATAATTCTACATCAGTCCCCCCTATGAAATGTTAGATTCTAAGAGATAAAACTTTATTTGTTAGTACCAGAAGACGTGTTAACCCAAAGGCACAGAAACCCTGTGGCCGCTAGCTAGGTGTTAATGCAAAGTGCAAGTCTGTCCCTAAATCTGACACTAATAGGCTAACTCATCGTCAGTATGGCTCTCGAACACTTCACTCCCATGGGTGGCCCATGGTGGCTTGCCCACCACTTCTCCACACGGGGTCTTTACCATTCACTGACAGATGCTGTCCCTAAGCTGGTCCCTTCCTAGAATTCTCGCACTTTATCAACAAAAGGGATAGTTTGTAGCGGTAAGCAGGGTGAGTTGAGATCTTGGAAATCTTGGTCATCAACTTCGAGATGTGTGAAAGTGGGTGCCGCTTGGTCAACAGTCTTCATGAGGGATTTCCTCAGACAAGGGAGGACACAACAAAAGAGAAGAGCAAAGATAAAAAGAAAAATTAGTATTGCCATACCAATATGCATTAAAGCCTTTTGCCATCCTGTCATCCAACCAAACCATCTTTCCCAGGGATCTTTTATCCCAGAATTCCTTTTTAACTCTTCAGAAAGTTCATTTAATTTTTCTATAGCTAATGTAACTTTACCATTAGGGCCTGTGTTTTCTGGGATGTAGGTACAACATGTCATGGTGTCTGGCAAAATTTTACATACTCCTCCTTTTTCAGCTAGAATCATATCTAAGGCCATTCTATTCTGGAAGGCCATTTGGGATGTGGCCTGCAACTGTTCGGCCAATCCCTGGAGGGCATCTCTGGTATAATTAACAAAACGCTGTTGGTTATAATAAATGTAATTTATCCAATTTAAATTCTTGTTTGCGGTAACTATGGTAAAAAGTGATTCAAATCCTGCAGCAACTTCATCTCTTGCTTTAAACTCATTGGGTACCCCCCTAGGCACCCCAACAGCATCAATATAAACATGAGGATCAAAACTTCCTTTCACTGGGGCTTCGCGCTTAACCTTAGTGTGCCTGGACTCATGGGTGTTGAGGTGTGTGTCAGAGATAATGTGTATGGGCATAATGGCTTTAGCCAAAGTACACTCCCCCCACCACTCTTTGTCCATTCTGGATCTTAGCTGTAAATCCCCACACAACCAGTAAATATCCCCTAATGACCTAGTGTGAAACTGCAACAAGTTCATGGAGACATTTCTGTAGGTAGCACAATACCCCTTAGAGAAGTTACCCAAGAATTTACCAATTCCATCATAATTAGCATAACAAGTGTAATTACCTTTATATACTGTAATACCGTCTGGGGGTTTGACATCCTTGGTTAGAAAAGGATACTCTACTGTCCATGCTTTACATATGGACCTGTTGAATTCGTAGTGATAGGCAAAAAGACTCAAAACACATTCTTCTATATCTACTGGCAGGGTTAAAGGCACAATACCCAGGTGAGGCCGGGCACCGCCACACACATAGCATGCGGTTCTGTTATGCTTATTAGCATTATATTTCATCCATTCTAACCATAGGTTAACATCATTAAAACCTGTTTCAGCGGCCATGGTATCTTCAAAGGTGGGGTTAGCAATGGCCATCATGTCTTGAAAGGTCTGGATGTGTGGTTTTAATGGGTTAGGGACCATATGAGTGGCCCCTTGCCACTCAGAAGAGTTGCACATATCTTTGAGGTAGAAATGCCCTAACTTGTGGTAGGAACCCTTTTTCCAATACATTCCCATCACATATTGGTCTGCATCTGTTGGACTTGGATGCTCAATATTAAGGATTAATTTCATTGGTGTACCCCCCCCAGGCTTTCTCAAAGTCATTCTCTGAAGAAGGGATCTACCATGGTCATCTACTTTAGATAAGGCACTTTTTGGTTTGTAACCCCAGAAGGCCTGGCATTCCATCCCGCCGCCCCCCAATGGTCACAATTGTGCCCCCATTGTTTGTCAACTACACAAACATATGGGTCTTTTGCATGAGGGATATCTCTATAGATATTCTGAATTTGTGATGTAGGGAATGGGCATTCTACGATGTCACAATAATCAAAGGTATAAGTAGCCACGTGGGTACATGATGAATTATACCAGAAGGTGTACCCACTAACATCTTTGGTGATGGCTACTTGCTGGGCCTTAATTGAACTAATTAAGGAGATGATGTACCAGAGGTACATGCTTGTGCGGTATCTGCTTCCTCTGGGGCAGGAGACTTCTTGCAGTGGGAAGCGTGGATCCAATGTGGCCTGCCGGCCAATTTGACGGAGGTTGCGGTGATCAGGAGAACTTGGAATGGACCGTCAAATCTTGGTTCCAGGGTATTTTTCCGCACAAATTTCTTAACCAGAACCCAATCTCCGGGAAGCAGGTTGTGGGTACCTGTATCCAAATCGGGATCTGGAATTGAAGAGAAAACTTGGGCATGTATTTTGTTTAAGGCACTTGCAAGTTCAGTTACATAATCTACTAAAACATCTGATTGAAGCTGTAACTGTTGCGGGTAATAACAACCTAGTCTGGGTGCTGTCCCAAATAGAATCTCATATGGGGATAATGAGTGCTTCCCTCTAGGTGTGTGCCTAACGCTGAATAAAGCTATTGACAGGCTAGGGTCACCCCCAGAGCAGTCCAAATTTCTTTAGTCACTGTTGCTGTAAAAGCTGGGCCATGATCACTTTCAATGACTTCTGGAAGTCCGAATCTACATACAATATCTGTAAGTAGGCGTCTTGCGGTTGTTTTTGCAGTGATATTGGCCACTGGGTAGGCTTCTGGCCAGCCTGAGAACATGTCCACTATTACTAGTGCATATTCATGAGGCCCACTCTTGGGCATTTGGATGTGGTCAATTTGAATTCTCTGGAATGGGTACATGGGTTTTGCCAGGTGTTTTGAAGGCACTTTGATTGGTTTTCCTGGATTGCATTTTGCACAAATGACACAGGCCCTGCAGAAGCTGTTGATCAATGTTGTGATTCCAGGTGCTTCATAATACTTTTGTATGAGGGCGGCCATTAAGTCTTTTGACAGGTGTGCAGGTCCATGTGCCCATTGGACAACTGCTGGATATAAATTTTTTGGAAGGCAGAATTTAAAGTTGTTGTAATATATTCCGTCCTTTAGGATAGCTCCTTTCTTCTTCCATTTCTGGATTTCTTCAGGGGTGATTGCAGCTTGCTGTTCTCGCAAAATTCTTAAATCAGTAGGAAGGGTTTGCAGAGCAAAAATAGGAACTTCTTCTTCTTGTCCGGACACTTCTTCATCCACTTCCTGCAAATCTCTGGCTGCTTGCTTAGCGGCCTGATCAGCCAAATGGTTGCCCTTTGCTTCATCTGTATCCAACTTCCCATGTGCCTTGACCTTCAAGACGGCCACTTCTTCAGGGAGTAGGAGGGCATCCATTAGTTCCTTGATTGCAGAGCTGTGTTTGACTGGTGTACCGGCGGTGGTAAGAAATCCCCTTGTCTTCCAAATGAGGCCAAAGTCATGTGCCACACCCAGAGCATATCTTGAATCTGTATAGATGTTGGCACGTTTTCCTTCGGAAATTTTGCATGCTGAAGTCAGGGCTTGTAATTCAGCTTCTTGCGCAGACATTGCTGGCGGTAAAGATGATGATTTGATAACTTCATCTGTTGTGGTTACGGCATATCCTGTATGGTATTTTCCTTCTTCATCAGCATATCTTGAACCGTCCACAAACAGGGTAAAATCTGGATCTGGTAATGGATTCTCATGCACAGTTGGTAAGTGCACTGTCTCCATTTTCATCTGTTCAAAACAGTCATGAGGTGTTTCTGGGTCATAATCATTCACTATGACCAGATCTTGAAATTCCTTTTCCAGGAAATGGCGTGGCCATGCTTCAAGAAGATCAGTTGTTGGGTATTTGGCAATAACATTTTCCTGTAGCTGTGTTTCATCCATAAGTGGCCCATAACTTTGCCATGGGCCCAAGATCATTCCATGACCTTGTTTTCAATTTGGTAACAGGAATATGTGGAATAGCAGTATCCCAATGACGGTACAGGTAATTGAGTTCTGGAGGTAATTGGATCAGAACCATGCTATTGCCTTCAGAGTCACAATAGAAATCTTGAGCAGTGAGCTTCACATCAATCCAGTGGTAAAGCTCATCTTCGTAGCAAGGTTCAGGAGTAATGTTCGGCTTGTACCACATGGTACAGAAGGCATAATCCGGGCCTTCACAGAGAGGTGTCTTGTCTTCGTAAAATGTTAAATGTGGATGCATTATTTTCTTGATACATCCACAGAGAAGGTAGATGTAGGTTTCATCCGTGATAAATCCATAGTAGATACCCCCCTCAGGGAGTGGAAGAAGAGTGGATGGATTAAGAACTTGACATCTTTGTATGGAAATGTTGTCAGGCAGAAGAAGATGACATTGTAGGCGCAGGTGTCTGGCTGGAGACACGTGCTTGAGCTGGACTTGGTTGATAATGGCAGAAATGTCATGAGGGGCCAAAACAACCAGAGGGTGGCCAAGGACTAGGTCTGCAGTTCTTTCAATGAGTTCTCTTGCAGCAAAAACAGCCCGAAGGCAGGAAGGAGTCCCTCTGGCCACAATGTCCAGTTGACATGAGAAATATCCAATAGGCCTCTGGCGGCCTCTTAAATCATTAGTTTGGGTAAGAACTCCTGTAGCATGGCCTTGTCTCTCAGAGACAAATAATTTGAAAGGTTTGGTATAGTCTGGTAGACCCAAGGCAGGAGCAGAAGCTATGGCACGTTTAAGAGATTTGAAATTATCCAGAGCTTCATTGGTCAGGCAGAATGGGTCCGACTTGAGTGCATCATAGAGAGGTTGCATAAGCAGAGAGGCTTCTGAGATCCATGCTCTGCAGTAGGAAATGAGGCCTAAGAAGGCATGGAGAGATTTAGAAGTCCTTGGAGGTGGGATATCCAGTACTGCCCTTACTCGGTCCCGAGTAAGGTGTCTGGTACCTTGAGATAGGCAATGACCAAGGAAAATTACTGAAGGTTGGCAGAACTGCAGCTTGAGGAGTGAAGCTTTGCATCCTTGTTCTGCCAAATAGCAAAGAAGACTAATTGAACACTTTTCAGTAGTGGGTATATCATCTCCACAGAGCAGTAAGTCATCCACATACTGGAGCAGAACAACTTCCGGGTGTTCAGCTTGCCATGGGTCAAGGATGGTGCACATGGCTCTTGCAAATTGACTAGGAGAATTCTGTGCCCCTTGGGGCATGACAGTCCAGGTATACTGTTGCATTTCATGGGTGAAAGCAAACAGGTATTGGCAGGATGGGTCCAGTGGAACACTGAAAAAGGCATTAGCCAGGTCAATGACTGTGAAATACTTTGCAGATGGTGGGACTCCAGAGAGCAGAGTGTGAGGATTTGGTACAAGAGGGGTGTCCAGGACAGTTGCTTCATTGACGGCACGGAGATCCTGAACCATCCTGTACTTCTCTGGCTCACCTTTTGGAGTTTTCTTCTTCACAGGAAATAATGGAGTATTACATTCTGATTTACATGTCACTAGAGCACCCTTCTCCAAGAGTGCTTTGATTTGGATAGAAATGGCTGCAGCCTGTGCTGGTTTTAAAGGATATTGTGGTTTTCTTGGTAACTTAGCTCCTGGAATAAGCTTTACCACCACAGGTGGGACATTTAGGTGACCTATGTCCTCTGGGCCTGAGGACCATAATTTAGCAGGCACCTGTGTTTTTAACACTTCTGGGAAATTGGACCTCGGTTCTGCTGCTTCCCCACGGGGTCCTTCTAAATGCAGCATCAGAGGTAGGGAGCACAAGGCTGAGGTGTCTGATTCAGATAGAGGTGTATACATTTCTACTTGTCCATCTGGAGTGAAGGTGATAGATGCCTGCAGGCGTGAGAGAACATCAGCGCCTAACAGGTTAATTGGGCATGTGGAGGATACCACAAAGCGAGCAAGCAGGCTAGTGCCAACTCGTAGTGGAGTTGTTAAAGGGCTGTGTCTTGGCTGGCCATCCACTCCAACACAAGAGACATCAATATTTGACAGAAAAGATGAGTCTGGCAGGTCTTGTTCTCGCAGAACACTTCGGGCTGCACCTGTGTCAACAAGAAATGTGGTTGGTTGGCCCTCAATGGGTAAAGTCACTGTAGCAAGTGGCCCCCCCTTATCCCCTGTAGACACTGCCATGACAGGGGTTACAGACACAGGCTTGCCAATTTCCTAATCATCGGGTTCCTCAACTATTGGAACCGCTGTCTCGGCCTTGGGGGCCGGGGCAGGCCTGGACGGCTTTCTTGGCTCTCTTTTAGGTTCTGGGCAATCCTTTTTAAAATGTCCTTTAGCCTTGCAATTAAAGCAATAACCATCCTCTGGTCTGGTGCCCTTGGGAACAGGGGTGGTGCGGGACACCATAAGAGGAGCGGAACTGGGCCTTCTGGGGGCCTGGGCAGACTCTAGACCCCTAGCAACTAAGAGTAAAGTATCCAGAGGAACAACCTTATATTCAGGGCGTGCAGCAATGATTCCCTTACGTATGGAATCCTTGACACCTTGGACAAATGCACCAGACAGCATTTGTGAATGGATCTTATCAGTAAGATCAAACCCCAAATCTGTAAACATTTGATACAGTCTTGCATGAAACCTCTCCACTGATTCTCCTTTATCTTGTATAACATCAGTAAGGCCAGCAGCCTGATCTGCAAGTTTGTCCTTAGCCCATTCTCTCAATTGGTTGCAAAAAGTTACTCCGGAAGGGTAATCAACATCACTGGAGAGCAGATCTGTACTGAGGTGGCGGGCCATGCTGGGCCAATATGCATCCCCTGCTTTAATAGCACAAATGCTCAGTAAATCACGCCATGCGGCAGAATAAGTCTTTTGAATTTGGACTATCCCTCGGTAAAAAGGCATAGGCTGTTTTTCTGGGTCAGGGAGTGATTTCATTAGAGCACTAGCTTGAGTGGGGTTAAAGGCAACATATTTAGGAGGGGCCCGTTCTCCCCGACCCTTGTGTCCGAAGGGATCATCGATAGAACGATGAGCTGAGGCTCCCGCAGCCTCCAATGAGTCCTGGGATACCCTGTCATCCTCTTCCTCATCTATTTCTACAATCTGGGCCCTTCTACGTGAGGGGCCCGCTTGAGGTGACAGAACCGGGGGATGGGAGGGAGTCCCAGATGCGGGGGTGGCTTGTGGGTCATAATCTTGGGATAAGTAGTCACCGGGAAGTACCGGCATCAGGGGTGCTGGATGACTGGGGGCCGCCATATTGGGGGCGTGAAAGGAAGCTGCATTGGGGTTAAGGGAAGAAGTGGCGGCCATGTTGGATGTGGGCACATCCGGGGCAGACTGTGCCGTACTGGGCATGACCGGAACCTGGGGAGTGGCTTGGGGAAGGGGGTATGGATAATTTGGATAGGGCAGGGCCATGGGATATGGAAAAGGGTATGGCCAGGCTGGGGAGGGCAGGAGAGTTGGGTGGGGATTTGGGAAGGAGGTGGGATATTGGACCGGGGTGGGGGCGGGTACGGGAGAGGACGGAGAGGGATTGGTAGGGGTGGGTGTGGAAGGAGGAGCCGGAGCAAGGGAGGAGGGGGTAGTTAGCTGGGTGGATGCAGATGGGAGGGTAGAGTTATCAACGGAGAGAGAGTGTAGAGAAGAAATGGCGGATGAAATATTAGGATTAGGTACAGAAGATAGTGTAGGGATGGATGAGGATGATGGGAATGTTAGAGACGGGGAAGGGGAAAAGAAAGATCCATCAGAATTCAGGACCGGGCAGACAGGGGAGGTGATGGGATGGGCATCGGGAGGATTGGGAGTGGGGAACATAGTCAGCTGGCTATCACCTATTGCTGACTGAACCTTGGGGATAGACATCCCCTGGGCGCCATTTTGGGGCGCTGGCTGAGGGAATACCCCAGCAACACAGTTATTATGATACACAAACAATTTCACACCTTTGTGATTTATTTCTTCCTCAACCCAACCTTCCTGCTGAATAGCCTTCGCTACTCTGTACCACGCTTCAGCAGTCTTTAATAAATCGTTATCTGTGAGCTTGCCTTTCTTCTCTGTCAGTAATCTACGCCAGCTTTCTGGCTGCAATCTACCACATGAAGGCACAGCAATTTTACACACTTTAGCAATTCTTTCAACACCTTTAACCATTTCCTCTCCCTCTCTGTCTTCAACTAAATCACATGCGAGCCAGCCCCTACCGGGCTTACTCAATTCCTGCCCCTTATTCCCCCTACACCAGCGTCCTAGATATAGAGAAAGAAAAGGAAAAGGAACAAGAACGTCTACAATGCTCGACTGCCACTCGAGGAAAGGGTGGGTCCCCCTCAAGTGCGTCTTCCCAAAACGTAGACTAGTCACTGAATCCGCCTACCCGGGGTGGTAGACTCGGATTGGAGCGAGGTGAGAAGTGTGTGACCAATCACTTCTCTATCAAGAGAAATAGGAGTGGATAGAGTAATAATACAGGAAGTGTAGAGAAGGTAAAAAGGTAAGGAGAAATCCTTAGAGACAGACACAGGAGTTTGAATGACTCCTAATTAAACAAACAAGACAACAATACAATTGAAATACAGTGCATGCATCACAGTTCAAATAAAATCAACAGTAATTCCTTTCCTTTACTCGTGTGCTTACTCCAAAGTCACCTCCCTCAACCTCGTAGTGTCCCCGCTCGGAGAACGACTTCCTCAAGTCTCACTACCAACGGCCACGGAAAACAACTGACACTGGTCCGAGATCCGTAAGCCTCCCTCGTTACAGCAGTCCACTAAGAGTGGCCGCCTCTATCCTCACACTCGTAGTGCCCCTATGAAACCCACTCATAAGTCCCACTACCCCGTGGTGATGAAGACAGCAATACCACAAATAACAATTGGAATGACTCCAGCTCAGCGCTCAAAGCTGGAGGGTACCACCTCTCTGCAAGCAGAGTTATGTGCACAATGAGGCTAGCTAGGCTATCAAAGTGACACCAGAAGGATCCCCAGGAAACTATGAGTCTACACAATCTCCACAGATCCAACACACCTCTTTTTCCATACAGCCACAGCCACGAGGCTCCTAAAAGAGGTAAACAGGCAAAGAAGACCCCCAGGAAAACTTCCACAGGTCAACCCCCCTTTTTCCCTACAGCCACGGCCACGTGGCTCCTAAAAGGAGTAAAACAGGCAACAGGGCTCCAGGCAAATCCCCCGGGTCCACCCCCCTTTATCCCAAAAGGGGTAAACTAGCAAACAGGCGAACAGAGGACCCCAGGCAAAACCCCCGCAGGTCCACCCCCCTTTATCCCAAAAAGGGGAAAACAGGCAAACAAAGGACCCCAGGCAAAACCCCCGCAGGTCCACCCCCCCTTTATCCCAAAAGGGGAAACAGGCAAACAATTCAAACACACCCAGGCAACAGATAGACTAGATGCAGGTAAACCAGTGAGTAACGAGACCCCGGGCAAGATATTACCTGTCTTTGATGTCCTCCCGGGAAGCAGTCACAGACACGTGGACGGGTCAATCAAAGGGGCCGGAACATACCGGTGGCTCTGCAGAAGTCTCTACCGTGTACCTGGAGGTGATCAGTCTCCTTTCCTTCCCCCCGGATTCCTCCGTCCAACAGCGTCTTCCTTAGGACGGCTCACCGGCCAGACATAGCCCGGGGCCCCACATTGGGCGCCAAAGTTGTTATGGTACTTTTTAGCAGTAAACCAAAATGTTTAAATGTCTATCTGTTCCTGTCCAAATTGAGAAAATTTAATTGCGTATATACGCTGAAGTAATTCAGTCTGACACACAGAGTTCAGGTTAAAATAACTTCGAGAAAATTTATTGGCAAGTGAAGAAAAGCGGGCGCGCAGGCCCTTTTAAGAGGCATTTTGCGTCATCATTGATTATCAAGATATCAGTAAATACACATCATTAATTGGATTAATTGTTAAGTGTCTGGATTAGTGTCCACCTATCAATATAATTAATTGGCTCAAAAACTAAGTGGTTAGCTACGTGTCCACCCACCGAGAGGTGGTATTGTTTGGACACGGGTGGGGACAAGGGGCTCAAGCGCCATTTTACACGGTCAGTGATGTCAGGTCTTGTGGTCAGGTGCAAGCTCTCTTATGAATAGAACATTTCATTACTACAGTGTTCTCATGGCCTTCAATTTATACTATGTTGCGAGTTAGGGGAAATTCAGCAGTTCCTGAGTTAGTCATGTCTTTATAGAAAATACAGTCTTTGTCCATTGTGTTAGATGTGCTGGGAAATTCTGTCATGTAATGTAGTTTTAAAATGAAGAGGTCAGGTTATGAGGACAAAATGGAGGATTTGTCACAGTATGAAGTTAAAATGGAGTTAGTACAATAATTCAATACAAGTTCAACAAGATTTTTTAATAATTCTACATCACTATCATGGGGGTAATTCTCATTCCTGGGCTACCATACCCTCTCAAAGGCAACGTAACCAACCTGGACTTTTTCAATGTAAAAATATTTGACCCATATATTTGACCCTGTAACTTTCAAAAATGCTATAACACCTATACATGGGGGGTACTGTTATACTCGGGAGACTTTGCTGAACACAAATATTAGTGTTTCAAAATAGGAAAACGTATCACAACTAGTGATGTCGCGAACATAAAATTTTCCGTTCGCGAACGTCGAACGCGAACTTCCGCAAATGTTTGCGAACGGGCGAACCTGGCAAATCGCCATAGACTTCAATAGGCAGGCGAATTTTAAAACCCACAGGGACTCTTTCTGGCCACAATAGTGATGGAAAAGTTGTTTCAAGGGGACTAACACCTGGACTGTGGCATGCCGGAGGGGGATCCATGGCAAAACTCCCATGGAAAATTACATAGTTGATGCAGAGTCTGGTTTTAATCCATAAAGGGCATAAATTACCTAACATTCCTAAATTGTTTGGAATAACGTGCTTTAAAACATCAGGTATGATGTTGTATCGATCAGGTAGTGTAAGGGTTACGCCCGCTTCACAGTGACAGACCAAACTCCCCGTTTAACGCACCGCAAACAACTGCAAACAGTCCATTTGCACAACCGCAAACTCCCCATTTGCACAAGGTTGGATACCAAGCTAGCCATGTCCCGTTCCTTGTCCTCACTGATGTCATTGAAGGTCTCTTCCTCCACCCAGCCAAGTACAACACCAAGGGTCCCCGAAAGGTGACAACAAGTCCCCTGTTTTTTTTTTTAAATGTACACTACTGTTACACCAGATATGAGTTGCACTGGTGTGACACTGTGCCCTGGCAGGCCCTGAAACGCACACGTGTGAAGGAAACTGACTGCTATTATATTACAGTCAAAAAAGGTTTTTGTTTTTTTAAATGCAAGCTATTGTGACACCAGATATGAGTGGTGGCACTGGGCAAGTGGGCACAGTATACGCTGTGAGCCTGGCACACACGCTGGCAGGCAGGCAACTGCAATTAGATTACACAGAAAAGAAAAAAAAAAGCAGACTGATGTTCTAGCCCTAAAAAGGGCTTTTTGGGGTGCTGTCCTTACAGCAGAGATCAGATGAGTCCTTAAGGACTGTAGTGGACACTGAATACACTAGCCTAGCTATCGATTTCCCTATTAAATTGATACCGGAGAAACTGACGGAAGCCAAGCACAGAGAGATGGACACAGGTTTCTTCAGGAAGGAAGAGATTCTTTATTCGGTTCACCGATCGGGACTCAGAGGGACTAATGTCACCAAAATACAACAAGGTTTGAGCCCCAGACAATAGTGTAGGCTCCTTATATAGGCACATAACTCCTCCCATAATAAGCTCCACCCACACATTCTCTTAACCAATCAAAACGAACAAGAACTAACTTCCTGCTTGACCGCATGGCTTGTCCAGCATAATGGAGGAGGGGAATACTATATCCGGTATTCTCGCACATGCTCCGTACACTACTGATCGTATCTTTGCCACGTGCAACCAACCGATCGATACACCAGTATATGCACGTACACATGCCACGTGGTAATCTCGGCCTGCTAAATTTATTTTTACCGAGATTCCACCACATTCCCCCCTTTGATGCCTCTGATATTTCACAATTACTGAGGCATCACTTAACCTTAGTTTGCATATACCTCAGGTTGCCAAACTTTTTGATGATGTTAATCCCTCAACATTCCTCTTCCTTCATTGGTTCTCCCTGATTTAGAGCCTCATATTTATATATGGCCATTATCTGTGCAGCAGCCTTCCTCTCTGCTATATTTTCTATAACACTCTGCACAGACCTAACTACTAAAGGAATAAGACATGGTAGGAGTAGACACAACATTAAAATCAGCATGACTCCGCCTACCAATGCCTTAAGCCCTCCAAACTGCTCATACCAGTTACCAAACCAACTACTTGGATTATATCCTTTCCATACCTGAGTAGGTACATGCGCTAGTTTAACCATATGGCTAGTAAGCTCAGCTATTGCTTGCCCTTCGTCATCTATTTGAAGACAGCAATTGCTCAGGTTAAACTTCCCACATACACCTCCCTCTACTGCCAATAGGTAATCCAAAGCTAATCTATTTTGGTAAACTGCTGTCCTCATCCTGGTATTATGCTTCGCTAGAAGATTGAGCGCTTGTGAGGTCTCATTAGTAATTATCTCAACCACCGCCTGTAACCTTATAATGCGGTTGAGCATATATATTGGGGTTCTATATCCGAAAGTACCATCCTCTGCCCAAGTGGCTGGCCCATAATAGTCTATAATACGCTGGGGAGGCCATTCATCATCTTCCCAGGCGCCTATCTCTATGGGTCCCCTTTTCTTCCTATGATTCACATCATACACTTTAACTCCCAAAGTCTCACCTGTTTAAATGGGCAACAAGAAGGATGGTTTGAGCATACTTAACACACATGCCCCTTCCCAGTCCTGTGGTAACTCCGAATAGGCCTTCTTACCACAGATCCAGTACAAATTTGCTGGGGCTTTCCAACTAGATGTGATAGATAAGTCAAACCATACGTCCTTTAAATTGGCATATCTTGCAAACGGGTTAGATGGTTCTGAGACATTTGAAGCCGACCACCAAGTTGTATTCTTTGTATTGTCATCATAAGCTTTTTGCCCTAGACAAGTTAATTCTCCTACAGAAGTATTAAACATTATTCCTTTCCTTGCTATGCAAACAACCTATGATGGAGGTTTTTAATCTCCACTCAGATTTACCTCTAACACTCATCTGATAATCGGCTTGTGAAGATATTATTTGTTCAACTGCCTCAGAACCGGACATTACCTCCTTTGCTTCCCAAGGCCATTGGTCTCCCATGTTAGTACCTCCACACACATAGCAGTTGGTCACATTAAGACTACCAACAATACTCTCAGCTAAGTCTATAAACACGTTTTTAGCATTATGGGGGATCTTATTATCTACACTCATCTCTTCATAAAAAGAATGGAAAACCTGATGAGTTTGGGATGCTACGGTATCGGTCTCTATCCCTATAAACAATATTGTCCCAGGATCTAAACCCGTCCCATATATCTGAAACCCAAATAAGTTACCGAACCTGTCTAAGAATTGTTCAGGATTATTTATAAGTATATGGACTGGGTTGCATTCCATAGACTTACAATATGGCTTGGTAGGCAACTTAGTAACAATCATATCCTTGTCTGCTGTCTGTCCCCAAGTTGCCCACCCCACACAAGACCAATATGGGCAATAATTATATTCCTTATCTGGGCATCTCGGACTTACGTACTTGTTTTTACTACTGGGACAAATATATTTATCGTTAGACCCATACGTTCTCTCCCACTTAAGATCCCCACATACATTCCACGGCTTTCTACCACTTGATATCGCTTTACATGCATCAAATAGCAGAACACCCGATGAATGTACGGTTTCTAACACAGTTTTATTTATTAGGGTCCCCTGTGGATCTCCATTCCTGAGGGTCAACCAAATTGTACGGGGTTGATACTCCGGATTGAAGCACTTAGGTTCTCCTACTCCTAAATGGCATACACTATATTCTATACCTAGGTATCTACACCTAGACACATATCCCTTACACTCATATTGTGAATGCCAAATTAGGGTCTGGGAAATATGATTACCTGTTATAGTAGTCTTAATGCAAACCTCACAGCTAGGAGTGTCGGTACCTCTACCTTCCTGAATATAAAAAGACACATAAATAAACATTATCAAAAACACTTCTTTCGGCGTCTTCATCCTCAGTCTTCGTCCGTGCGATGGCACCTCAGCTTCCAGGATGTAAGGGCTGCAGGGAATGGAATTCTGCTCTTCTTCACAGGGGTCCCTTCGAGACATCCTGACTTATAATACGTGGGTGAGTGGTCAGGCGTTATTATGGCCATCAAAACACTCACTTACCAATCTCTTTAAATATAATTGTAATCCAAATGTCTCCTCGTCACTCCGACTGAGTCGTGCGCTTTAACCGGATCTTGCAGGGATTCTCTGGATCTGGTGTAGCTTGCCAAGAATCTACTGCTGCTGGTTTAACCCTGGAATGATGAATCCACGGAGTCACTTCAGCCACCTTTATTGCTGTAGGGGTAGACAAAAGAACAACATAAGGACCCCTCCACTTAGGCCCTAACGGTATATTATTCCACTCTTTAATCCACACTTGATCTCCTGGATGGTAACTATGAACAGGGGGATAAATATTCACAGGTAATCTATCTTGTACCCATTTCTGTACCTCCTCCATAGTTTTACCCAACTCTACAACCTGCTGCCGAGTAATTCCTTCTCCCAACTGACTCAAATCCCCCCTTAAGTTACCAAGTACGGGAGGTGGACGCCCGTACATGATTTCAAAAGGTGAGAGACCCATCCTTCTGGTAGGTGTACTTCGAATACGTAACAGAGCTATAGGCAAAAGAACATTCCACTTAAGCTGAGTTTCCTGACACATCTTTGCCAACTGGTTCTTAATAGTTCTATTCATTCTCTCTACTTTACCAGAACTCTGAGGTCTATATGCCGTATGAAGCCTCCACTTAATACCAAGCATATGAGTCAGTTGTTATAGGCACTGGTGAACAAAGGCTGGACCATTATCCGATCCTATAGAGCATGGTAGTCCATATCGGGGTATTATTTCTCGTAGCAGGAATCGCACAACTTCTCCTGCTTTCTCTGTAGGAGTAGGACATGCTTCTACCCAGCCTGAATAGGTGCACACAACTACTAGTAGGTAGCGATGTCCACCAGATTTAGGCATAACTGTATAGTCAATTTGTAGATCGGACATAGGGAGTCCCCCCATATACTGAACTCCTGGTGGTTTTACTGGTCCTTGCCTTGCATTATTCCTAGCACATATTACACATCTTCGTACAATGGCTTGAGTTAAGTTGGACAATCTTGGTATGTAGAAATGTTTTCTGAGAGATTCTTCCATACTATCTCTTCCAGAATGTGTCCCGTTGTGATAGTTCTGGACAATTTCTACCGCTAGTGATGCTGGAATAACTATTCTCCCATCTTCTAACTGATACCATTTGTTCTCCAGGTACTTTCCAGGTTCAGTCTTTAACCACTGATCTTCTTGAGCTGTATAAACTGGAGTCCATTGAGACAGTGGAGTCGGTATAAGAGCAGCTATATGTTCCACATATTTCTGTCTTCCTGATTCAGCGGCACGCTTAGCTGCAGTATCTGCCATCCGATTTCATTTGGTTACATCACCATCTCCTCTCAGATGCGCCCGACAATGTATAATACCAACTTCTTTCGGTTCCCATACTGCTTCCAATAATTGTAATATTTCAGCTGCGTACTTGATTTCTTTACCCTCTGAAT
Organism: Pelobates fuscus; assembly: GCF_036172605.1. Taxonomy (NCBI): domain Eukaryota; kingdom Metazoa; phylum Chordata; class Amphibia; order Anura; family Pelobatidae; genus Pelobates; species Pelobates fuscus. The sequence continues at coordinate 190,468,717 of NC_086323.1, forward strand.
TCAATAGTCCTCTTTCTTTATACAAAGCTCCGTGGGCATGAGTGGTTAAAAACGCATACTTGGAGTCCGTGTAGATGTTCACTCTTAAACCTTCAGCCAATTGTAACGCTCGTGTTAGTGCAATCAATTCTGCCTTCTGTGCCGATGTTCCTTTTGACAGTGGCTGAGCCTCTATCACCTTGTCTATCGTTGTTACTGCATATCCTGCATAGCGAATCCCTTCTTTCACATAACTACTGACGTCCGTATAGTATTGGACATCAGGGTTCTGGATGGGAAAGTCACGAAGATCTGGTCTACTTGAAAATACTTCATCCATCACCTCCAAACAATCGTGTTGACTTTCAGTAGGTTGCGGCAAAAGGGTAGCTGGATTTAAGGTATTGACAGTCTCTAAATGCACTCTTGGGTTTTCAAACAACATAGCTTGATACTTAGTCATGCGGCTGTTACTGAACCAATGATTGCCTTTGTAATCTAGCAACGTCTGTACTGCGTGCGGGACTCGCACATAGAATTCTTGACCCAGAGTGAGTTTATCGGCTTCAGCTACCAGCAGGGCGGCTGCAGCTACGGCTCTTAGACAAGGTGGAAGACCACTGGCCACTGCATCCAGTTGTTTGGACATATAGGCAACAGGTCTTTGCCATGATCCCAAGTACTGTGTTAATACTCCCACAACCATTCTTCTTTGCTCGTGTACATACAGGTAGAATGGACGTGTGTGATCAGGTAGACCTAATGCTGGGGCACTCATCAAAGCCTTCTTCACATCTTCAAATGCCTTTTGCTGTTCTGGGGTCCATAGGAAGGGATCGTGTACTGTACCCTTTATAGCTGCATACAGAGGTTTCGCCAATATCGCATAACTGGGAATCCATATCCTACAGAAGCCTGCTGCCCCCAAGAACTCTCGCACTGGTCTTCTATTCTTGGGTATTGGTATTTGGCATACAGCTTCTTTTCTCTCTGGCCCCATTATTCTTTGACCTTCAGAGATATGGAATCCCAGATATTTGACGGTTGGCTGACACAACTGAGCCTTTTTCCTGGACACCTTGTATCCTGCCTTCCAGAGAATGTGTAGTAGATCATGTGTTGCTTGCTGACATATTTCTCTTGTAACTGCGGCTATCAACAAGTCATCTACATATTGTAATAGTACACACTCTCCTGGGATGGACTTGAAATCCAGTAAGTCTTCACTTAAAGTTGAACCAAATAGGGTAGGTGAATTTTTAAACCCTTGGGGCAGTCTTGTCCAAGTCATCTGGCGTTTCGAGCCCGTTACAGCATTTTCCCATTGGAATGCGAAGATACACTGGCTTTCTGCAGCAATTCGGAGGCAAAAGAAGGCATCTTTGAGATCTAAGACAGTAAAATAGGTAGCCCCGCCCGGAATTAAAGCAAGCAGGTTATACGGATTGGGCACAACTGGGTGTATACTTACGACCGCATCATTGACTGCTCTCAAGTCCTGCACAGGGTGATACTCATCTGTACTGGGCTTTTGAACAGGCAGCAATGGGGTATTCCAGGGGGAAATACAGAATTTTAGGATACCATACCGTATGAACTTATCCAGATATGATTGGATATTCTTCTTAGCCTTTTGCGGGATATGATATTGCCGTAGGCTCACTGGATAGACCCCAAGTTTTAGTTCGATTCGAATGGGTGGAATATTGCGAGCAAGTCCTGGTGGGTTGTTCTCTGCCCAAACTCCTGGTATATTGAATAAGGATTCATCACTCTTAGGGTTTTGGCTAGTCAACGCTGTATAAAGTCGCCACTCTTCTTCCTTTGGTACTGATAGTGTCATGATACCTGAAGGTCCATTTAACTTTAAAGATGTCGTTCCATTTGGTAGAAACGTTATCTGCGCTTGTAATTTTGACAGCAAATCACATCCTAGTAGTTGGACTGGACATTCAGGCATATAATGGAATTGATGTTTCACTATGTGGCCTCCCAATGTACAGAGTCGACTTTTAAGAACCGGTTTTGCAGCACTCCTTCCAGTTGCTCCTATTACGGTGATAGTTCTTCCAGATGGAGGAGCAACTAGGTCCGTCACCACCGAATGTTCAGCACCAGTATCAATCATGAATGCACTCCTTTTTCCCCCTATTGATACATCGACCATAGGCTCCGCTCGGCAAAGGGGGATGGAGCCCGGTCGGTATCAATAGTCCTCCATGACCGTATCAGCCAATCCTACAAAGTCCCTATCTTCTCTATCGCGGGATCTCTGCGCTGCGGGATAATATCTATCCTCCCTAACACTTCCTCTATTGTTACCATTACTCCCTCTGGGACCTCCTCTACCTCTCGCTCTGCCTCTATAATTACCATATCCTGCCCTGGGTCGGTCTCTCTCATACTGTTCCCTTTGTGGACACTCACTTCTCCAATGCCCTTCTTCCCTACAGTATGCGCACTGATTCCTATTCAGGGGTTCCCTATTCCACTTACTATCGCCCTTATCCATTCCCCTTCTGTCTACGCCTGCGATCGCTATCGCTAGCATATCCGCCTTTTTACGCATCTTGCGCTCTTCCTCTTTCTTAGTCTCCGTTTCCCTGTTCATATAAACTTTATTAGCTACCTCCATTAGTTGGGTTATGGACATCCCTACAAACCCTTCTAACTTTTGTAGCTTGCGCTTAATATCTCCGTAGGCTTGGCTGACAAAGGCAGAGTTAACCATCCGGGAATTCTCAGGGGCCTCCAGATTAAAGGGGGTATACAAGCGGTATGCCTCCAATAATCGGTCATAAAAGACACTGGGCGATTCATCACTTTTCTGTAACACCTCAGCCGTCTTAGACATATTAATAGCTTTCTTTCCTCCGGCTTTCATGCCAGCAATTATAGCGTCTCTATAGGCTTTTAAATGAATCATGTCTGCGCCATTGGCATTCCACTCGGGATCAGTGTTCGGATAATGGGCTGCGGCCCATGCTGCTGGGTTAGCTTGATTTAGTGTACGGGCTTCTTCTTCCAGCGCTTTAATGGCCGCTTGGTTTATCCTAGTCCTTTCCTCGTTATTAAATAATGTCATTAGGAATTGCTGGCAATCAGCCCAAGTAGGATTGTGCATCTGGACTATTGAGGTGAACAGATCGGTCATGGCTTGAGGTTTGTCGGTGTATGAGGAGTTATGGGTTTTCCAATTAAAGAGATCGGTAGTTGTAAAGGGGACGTATACAAAGACTGGGTCAGCGTATAGTAGTTGGCCTTCATCATTAAGGTGTGCCGTGCCGGGAGTCAAACGAAGTGACATTTGATAATGTCGGGGTTTGAGAGTACCGGTCAGTTGTCGTGCGTCGGTTAGGGGTTCCAGTCGAGGGGTAGTAAGGCATGGGGATGGGGAAGCTTTACTATGGGGAAGGTTAGTGAATAAAATATTCCGGGCCGGGCTAGGGGGAGCCTGACCGGAAGCTTGATATGGCGCCAAATCAGGATATGTGGGGTTAACGGAAGTAGGTACCGGAAGGGGGGGGTTTGTAACAAGGGGGCTGGACTCTGAACTGGAGGAGGAAGTAGAGGGGGACAACGGGGAAAGGGGTGTAACATTTCCAGCAGCACTTCCTCTTCCTCTTCCTGTGGAGGAGGAGTAAGGGGGCGGCATAGGGATCTCGGACTCAGGGGGCGTGTCCAAAATGGCCCTAGTGGACAAACGAGTCCTGGCCACCATGAGGCGACATTGCTCCTCGTGGCATACTCGGATCCATCTTGGCGAGTCATCTACGGCCTGCCTCCAACAGTCAATATATGGAAACTGGCCGTAAAGTTCAGGCCTACCTGATACAGCCACGTGTACACGCTGTACCAGATTAGGATCCAAACTGCCACGTGGCGGCCATGCGGCAACCAAAGTAGGCCATTCCCTATTACATAATGTTATCAGGCGTGCTGGAGACATTTTTACCCCAAAATCACATTTTGTAAATCCCTTTTTAAAATTCTTTAACATACATCCTAAGGGATCCAAAATCGTCGAATCTGACGCGCCCATACTTAACAATGGAGCGTCGTTTCCTGAGTTCACACTCATCGACGGGGACACCCCAGCACTTATTACGTAGAGGCCGATGTTCCCCTGGACAACAGACCAGTGGCGCCGAGACGAAGGGAGGTCCACGCAGAAGTTCAGGGGTGCAACCGTAGAGAACGTGGGCAAAGATAGACCGTCTCACGCCTCTGCTTCTCAGCTACCGTTGAACGATGAGCTTCCCGGCCAATGCACCAAATGATACCGGAGAAACTGACTATGCAGTGTGTACAGTATGTGTATAGTGTGTACAGTGTGTGTTTATAGTGTGTGCAGTGTGTGTATAGTGTGTATGCAGTGTGTGAATAGGGTGTATGCAGTGTGTGAATAGGGTGTATGCAGTGTGTGTATAGGGTGTGTGCAGTGTGTGTATAGGGTGTGTGCAGTGTGTGTATAGGGTGTGTGCAGTGTGTGTATAGGGTGTGTGCAGTGTGTGTATAGGGTGTGTGCAGTGTGTGTATAGTTAGTGCAGTGTGTGTATAGTTAGTGCAGTGTGTGTATAGTTAGTGCAGTGTGTATAGTGTATGCAGAGTGTGCATAGTGTATGCAGTGTGTGTATTGTGTGTGCAGTGTGTGGGGGCCCTAAATGAAAATCCCCCCTCCCCCATCAAAGGTGACTAGGGGTCCCCAAGCCCCTAGTCACACAAACAAATAATATAGACCCTACCTACCCTAAAAAATAGTGAGGGGGGAATAAAATTACTACCCTGTAAAGTAAAATTCAACTTACTATTCAACGTCTTCTTTTTTCTAAAATCTTCATTTTTCAGCCCCAAAAAAGGCCAAATAAAAGCCATCATACCCGTCGAACTTAAAAATAAAATAAAAAACCCGAGGGCAAAAAAAATTAATCATCTTCACCCATGGAGGGCTCCGTGTCAGTGTTTATCAGGGATCCTTAGGATAGGTTTCAATCCATATCTGCCAAGTGACCCTTTGTAGGGGGAACAGTCCCTATTCTGCTCTGTGTCAGTGTCTGGAGGGAGTATCTGCAGTAACACAGAGTGTCTGGGGGGAGTATCTGCAGTAACACAGGGTGTCTGGGGGGAGTATCTGCAGTAACACAGGGTGTCTGGGGGGGGAGTATCTGCAGTAACACAGGGTGTCTGGAGGGAGTATGTGCAGTAACACAGGGTGTCTGGAGGGAGTATGTGCAGTAACACAGGGTGTCTGGAGGGAGTATGTGCAGTAACACAGGGTGTCTGGAGGGAGTATGTGCAGTAACACAGGGTGTCTGGAGGGAGTATCTGCAGTAACACAGGGTGTCTGGAGGGAGTATCTGCAGTAACACAGGGTGTCTGGAGGGAGTATCTGCAGTAACACAGGGTGTCTGGAGGGAGTATCTGCAGTAACACAGGGTGTCTGGAGGGAGTATCTGCAGTAACACAGGGTGTCTGGAGGGAGTATCTGCAGTAACACAGGGTGTCTGGAGGGAGTATCTGCAGTAACACAGGGTGTCTGGAGGGAGTATCTGCTTGTAACATTTATATGCACTAAAAAAAAAATGAGTGAGACCTATTTGTATTTATACAACTTTTATGTTAGATACAGAGTTCACTATGGTCTACCATTTTTCATCTTTTTAGGTATCTACATATTGACGGTAATATTGTTTGTGTATGTTGTATATACACCACTAGTGTGCTCTCACCAATTTTTTACACTTTTATTCACTATTATTGTGTGGTTTGGGTGACCTACACTAGGGGATTGTAGAATTTGTATACTTCTTTTAACCTTTTGTATTTACTATTGTTTAGCTGGTGGAGAATAGAGTGGAGAAAGTCCTTGTAAGGACTAAAGCTCCTGGGGCGGTGTGCCGTTTATTCCCTGGGAGCGAACAGAGCTAGTTCCCCTATCCTTCTACAGCTAGGAAGCGGACCCTTGGCGGAGGTACCCAGCCGGGGAACAGGGAGCTCTGTCACAAGAGGGATGTCTAAAACTATATTAATTGTTATGAGTGTGTATGTGCACTTATGGGTCTGTGGGTGTCAGAATGTATGTGTAACTGTGTTTATGTGTATATCGTGTCAGTGTGTATATGTGTAAGTGTGTATATGAACCTGTGTGTGTTCAATAATACCAAAGTGGGACCACACATTTCTGTGTCGATTACCGATGACTCAACAATAAGAGTCTCTAATACATACCCCGTTCCCTGGGTTGAAGAATTGCTGGATCGCATCGCTAGAGGAAGCTACCTAACTACCACAGATCTCTACAAAGGTTACTGGCAGATCTTCTGGCCGAGGAGGCAGTCCAGAAGTCGGCCTTTGTCACCAAGTATGATCTGTTAAAAACAATAAAAAAACAACAAATTGGTGCACTATATTTTAAAGTGCAGTACTATTAAAGCAGCACACAATATATAAAAAGAAAATCACAGTGCAATAGCATAAAGTGCTTTTATTGCTTTAGGAGTGTTTTGGGGCTAATAGGAGTGTTTTTGGGCTGCTTTTAATTTGTTATATTAATTTTTTTCACATTTTTAATTACAGCGCATATATTCACTTGTTTGTTTGTGTTTGTACTCAAGTATGATCTGTACCAATTTAGAGCCATGCCTTTTGGTGAAAAAAATGCATCGGCCACCTCCCAACAGATGGAGGACTGACTGCTCAAGGATACATGTGCATACCTAGATGACATCGCCATTTACAGCGCTACTTGGGGATATTCTTTTTTACACATCGAAACGGTGTTAGACAAAATTAGGGCAACTGGCTTAACTCTAAAGTCAGATAAATGCCATATTGGGATGGCCGAGGTGCAAAACTTGGGTTACCAGGTGAGGTGCGTAAAACAGAGTCCAGAACTCGCTAAGATTGAGACTGTAGCCAACTGGCCTACCAGTTGTACCAAGACCCAAGTGATGGCTTTATTGGGCACATGTGGCTACTGCAGAAGGTTTGTGCAACGATATAGCGTCATAGCCAAACCACTGCCTAACCTAACCCAGTAAGAATCTCCCCAGACAGGTCCTGTGGTCTCCAGAGTGTGATGCAGTGTTCAACAAACTCAAGTCAGACCTGACAAACGCCAAGGTGTTGGTAGCACCCAATCCAATTAAAAGATTTCTTGTTCATACAGACACTTGGTTGTTTGGATTGGGGCTGTGCTGAGCAAGGAGAGGGACTTTGGAGGTGAGCACCCAGTGGCATATATTAGCCGCAAGTCGTTACCCGAGAAGTCAGTTATGTAGCCATCGAAAAGAATGCCTGGCCATTGTTTGGGAACTGAAAAAACGACATGGATGTTCTTTCTATACTCTCATGGATCACAACCCGTTTGCTTAAATAAACCACGTAGCCAAGGATATCTCCAGCCTGCTAGAATGGGACCTGCTCTACAACCATATGACTTTACGATACACTACTGCCCCAGCAAGCTGAACTTTATTGTCAGCAATTACACTTACGATATCTCAAACCTTAAAAGTTTACTCCAAACAAACTGTGTAAAAAAACACTTTGATTTCATAAAACACTAGTTTTCTTTAGAGTAACCCCTGTGGGGTGGTCCATGCCCCCCACTCCAAATAATCGATAGATCTTGTGCTGCCCCCTCATTCATTGTTACCCTTATTTCTCCCTTTGTGAAGAAAATAGACTTAGTTCGGTATTTTCTCCTATGTTCAGGCTTTCTCTACAGTATTTTGTGCATGTTGAATGTATTGGTTCGGTAGTTTGAAACTACTGAACACCGACCACCCTCCTGGCTCATTAACTTCAAAGGAACCATCTATTAAGCGCTCTCTGGGCGGCCGCTGTTCGTATAGCCGAGGGCCACGTGGAACAGAAAACGGCGTCCATCTTGTTTGCACGAAAGGAGGCAGCAGGACTTGGTCGTCGAGTGTCTGGAACTAAAATCGGACACCCGACCTCCTGAACCGCCTCTGAAACTGCTGAACGCCTGCTTCCTTTAGTTGCCGAACATGCAGAAGAGCGCCATTTGGTAGGTTTTTTTTTTGTTTTTTTTTGAGAAATGGTGGTTTCCAATTTAATGTTGATATTATCAGCATTATTAATTATATAGTATGCGGCTATTGTATGTCTTGTAGACCTATTTTTAGTGAGTCTCCATTTTTTTTTTTTTTTTATTCTTTATTTTTGTTGCAAGTAATAACAATGCATCTTACACTGCCACGACAGCATATGCAAGCATCGTTCTGACATAGTTGTACATTTGTATGACAGTTTGGTTTCTGCACATTTTTAAATTATAAAGCTAAACAGGCTATTATAACACGTTTGCTGCAGGTCTTGACCATTTCTAGCATTCAGCGTTGCACAAAGAAAAGAGGTAATAGGTGTGACCTGCATAAAGTAATGATTAGCACTCTATTTAAACATTGCTGTAGCAGTGACATTTAAATTAAAGTATCAGAGACACTGGAGCATGAGTCTGGCGTTTAAACTTGAGATGCAGTGACATGCTGCTATCACATGAAAAAGGATACCAAGTTATACCAAAGAGTTAACATTAGTCTGGGTCTGTACCCCAGGATCATATAAACAAAAACATGCCAGGGCTGATTAGCTAAATTAAGTAGCACATATCATGTTATCTGGAAAGTTTACGCAGCTTAAACATCTAAAGCAGATCATGTTAGTGACATCAATACTGAGGACAAGTTTCGCTTGTCTGAAATGTCCACCCCATGCTAGCCCAATATCAGCCGGTTGATGGTCCATAGTGGCTTGTCGGGCGGCCCGTCCGTATGCTGTGCAGTCTGCCAAGATGGGACAGAGAGCATGATGACTCCGGTAGCAGGCATACTTCCATTCGATATTTGTTTATTGAGGCAATATTCCCTCTGTGGGGGAGTGCTGTCTGCTGTCAGACGAGGGGAGAGTCCCTGTATGGTGACTTTAGGGTGTTTGGCTGTTAGTTTCTGCCCTCCCATAGGAGGTGAAGCGGCATGGCAGGGTAAACCAGGGCCTGGTAGCGCTGTCCCGTTTTGGGGGTCATTACCCTCCGGTACTTCTCGTATGTGCGGGCTTTTGGCGTTAAATCCCTGGAGCCGTGTCATGCAGAGTGCGGCATCATGAGGGGAAGGTATGCCCTGTTGCTTTCGCGCCCGGGCTATTTGCCATGCGGTCTCCGCCATCTTGGGAGCCGGTGCTCGTTGGTGTCGTGGCGCTCCGAGGGATCACAGGGTGGAGGGCCGGGATCAATTTGTGGGGATACCTTGTGTGGAAAGGGGTGTTCCAACTTTTGGGAAAATTGTGTGCCCTCTGCCCGGAGATAATTGGTTTATTCCTTAACTAATCTCAATATCTCCCAGGCAGAGAGAGGGCGGGGGTTACTGTAAATCTGTATGTTGATTAGTGATGTCCCAAACGGTTCGCTGGCGAATAGTTCCTGGCGAAAACTATTGTTCGGGTTCGCCACGGACGGCGAACATATGCGATGTTCGGTTCGCCCCCTATTCGTGATCATTGAGTAAACTTTGTCCCCCCTTACCTCACAGTCAGCAGACACATTCCAGCCAATCAGCAGCAGACCCTCCCAGACCCTCCCACCTCCTAGACAGCATACAATTTAGATTAATTCTGAAGTTGCATTCTTTTTTTTTTTTTATTCTTTTTTTTTTTTTAGACAGAAGTGTGTTATATTTGAGCATGCTAGGCTGAACGTGCGTATATCATGGCTAGTTGCACTCAGGGTATTAGTATATAGCAGTACATTGTTGTGAAAGATGGCTGTCATGTTTAGGGTGTAGCTTGCACGTTATCAGCTGTGTATTTATATCAGCAGCTCCACCACTAATTATAAATCAAGTGTGAGTCGTCCCATGAGATGAGACTAGTGAATAACATAATACATGAACGGTTAAGGTAAAGGCATGTAAGGAACTACGACAATAAACTCTTTAGGAGCCCATGATGACGTAGGACGTGGGACGGCGCACGGAGGCACGCCGCGTCTCGCGGGTTTTTTTCCTTGGCCGGAAGATGGGAGATACTGAGCAGAGCGGGGCGTTGTGAGGGAAGACGCCCGATTTGCTTTCCGCTGCGGTTGGCGGTACTGGTCGATGCGGTGTTGCTGAGCGGTTGCTGAGCGGTCGTGAGAGAAGACAGGTCTCAAACGCTTATTTTGCTAAGTGGAAAACTAATTCCGTCCAGTGACTGCTGGAAAAGAGTGATGGGAGTGACCCCCCAGGACGCTTAAACGGAGAAGTGGATAAGTATACCGGCTGGTTTGCTACACATCTATGCTACATTTACGCTATATCCATGCATTAGCTAACAGAGCTTATATATCACCCAGTTACTCAGTCACTAAGCCTACATTAAGGTCCATATTCAGGTTTAATACCCTACTACGTATCACTACTTATTATTATCGCATTACTATCGCAGTAATTGATATCCTTATCATCCTTATCATCCTTTAATCATTTACCAAGATTTACCAAGATTTACAGGAAACCTTACTGAGAAAAAAATATAGGAACATAAAAAAAAAAAAACAGAGAAGGAAATAGAACGCGAATAGAAAGAGAAAGTGAAAGAGAAGGGAAGAGAGGAGGAGTAAATGGCCTCAAAAAAAACCTCAGAGGGTAAACAGAATTTAAAAAGAGCTGCTAAAAAACAAGAGCCAGCCATAGAAAGGAGGACCTCAGGTTTTTTCTCTCCCCAATTTAACAAGGGGAGTAGTACTAAATCTATACAAGAAGAATCAATACCTATATTGGACCCCAAAGAGACTGAGATAGACAAAACTTTGTCAGATAGCTCATGGGAAGAAAATGTATCTATCACAGCCGGTTATCTATCCAAATGCCTGGAGATCCAATTAGAAAAAATAAAAGAAGAAATAAACCTGCAGTCTAGAGAAATAAAAAATGAGATTCTAAATATAGGAAGAAGAGTGGTATTGTTAGAAGAGAAGACGGATCAAATAAATATACAACAAAAAAACTATACGGATAATATAAATAAATTGGATGAAACCCTAGAGACCCTGAAAAAGAAGATTACGGATTTAGAAGATAGATCTAGAAGACAAAACCTCCGAATTAGGGGGATCCCGGAGACTGTTGTAAATGCAAATCTAGAAGACTATTGTGTAGAGTTTTTTTTGTTTCTGGGGGTTAACTCAGGTAACGGTACAAGCGGCATCGAAAGATGTCATAGAATTTATAAACCTGGTAACGTACCAGAACAAGCCCCGAGAGACACAATCATTTGCCTACAAACATTCCGTTTTAAGACGCAAATTATGAAAGCAATGACAACAAAAGACCTGAAGGGGTCAATCTTCCATCAAATTAAGATTTTTCAAGATCTCTCATACCAGACCAGACTTCAAAGGAATTTTTTTACCAATCAGACAGAGGTCCTTAGAAAAAATGCAATCAAATACGCTTGGGGATTTCCGACACGCATAAACCTAACACATAATAACCAAAGACTGACCTTTGATAAACCGCAGAAATTAGAACAATGGCTACTAGAAGGGAACTTAAAATAAGTTATAGCACGAGGTAATTTTTTTTTTTTTTTTTTCACATATAAAACACAACATAAAACAAATAAATTAGGATTAAAGTTACACTAGAGGCCATAGAAAGGTAAAGGGTGGTCCCACACTATTAAGCTAAATCTCTCCTGAAAATTAAGAAAAAAGGGGGAAAGAAAGAAAAAAAAAAAACACTAAAATAGACAAAAGAACAGGAGAGTTTATACTAACCACAATAATAATAAGTAAATACACTATATATTAGAGGTAATTTGATAGAAAGATTATGACACAAAATAAATGTAATACCCTGGACTTAAAGATACACTAAAAAAAAAAATACACTAAATACACTAAAAAAATTTTTTTGGTTCAATTAAATGGCTATGTAGACTAAACAAAAAAAAATAATGAAATGGGAATAAATATTAGAAGTAACTTTATAGAAATATTTTGATATAAAATAAATGTAAATAAATGTAATATTTGGGAATCAAAGATACACTAAAACTTTAATTTAACGAAAGAGTTATTTTGGTAAAATAAAAAATAAAAATATGAAATGGGAATAATTTTCTTTTTTTTTTTTTTTCTCCCCTTCTGGTATAATTTTAACCATTATACCCGTCCGGCCAAGGAGAAACTCTAGCTCGCAGATCTCGACACTTTACCTTCCTGCGAGCTTAGAGTATGGGGACATTTTCGACGTCACTGATTAGAGAGTCGGTGTCGTTTTTGGGTTGTTGTTTTCTCTCCCTGTGTTTTTGGCAGGGCTTCCCCCCGAAGGCTATGGGTGGCCCAGGTAGGGAGGAATACAAGGGAGGGAATAGATACATAGTTTTTTGCCTAGTAAAAGGCAGACATTGTACGTTTTATGTTGTGTTTTATATGTTTGTTAGTACAGATGGTGAACCTATCAGTCCTCGAAGGAAAATAAATAGGATACATAAAATAATATGAGACTAGCGACGATTAACGCACAGGGGATAAACTCACAATTTAAAAGATATACAATCCTTGAGTTTCTCAAAAAAGAACAAATCCAGATTGCAGCCCTACAGGAAACCCACTGGAGAACGCAAGATAAAAACAATCTTAAATCTAAATTTTTTCCTACTATAATTAGTGCCTCTATGAGCCAAAAAAAGAAAAGAGGAGTAGCCTTTTTATTTTCTAGGAATATTTCATTAAAAATTATACACCAAGAAATTGATTTGGAAGGCAGATACATTATATTAGTAGCAGAAATTAATAATCAAAAATATACGTTAGTTAATATATACGCACCAAACCAATCACAAATTGCATTTATTAAAAAAGTGCTTAATAAAACTGAACGTGTGAAAATGGGCCGAGTTATTGTTATGGGAGATTTTAACTGCGTACCCGATATTGAGATAGACCGAAGTTCTAAAACAAAAACTAGTAACTATGGAAACCTGAAGGTGACTGCTAAAAAATTCTCAGAATTAATTAAACAAGCTCAACTTTTAGATTATTGGAGGATATTTCATACGAAGGAATGAAAGCTTTCTGTTCATATTCTAGAATTGATCTGTTCTTGGGGGATAGAAATTTAGCAAACCAAATTAAAAAGGTTTTCATAATAGCCACTACCTGGTCAGACCATAATCCGGTCATCCTAGATATAAAAGAACAACATCAAAGAACAAGAGCTGACTGGAGAATGAAAGACTGGTTACTTAAAAATGAAGATAATCTCAAACAAATTAAAGACACAACAGACCATTTTTTCAAAGAAAACAGAAATAAAGATGTCTCTCCAGCAATGACTTGGTGCGCTTATAAATCAGTAATAAGGGGCCTTTTCATAAGTTTAGCAGCAAAAGATAATAAACTAAATAAAAAAAGGCAAATTTAGCTGAATTGTACATAAAACTAGACAATTTACTTGAACAAAATAAATATAAACCATATCGGAGTATTACTAACGAAATTATAGACACTGAAAAATTAATTAATGAACATCTTATGACAAAGGCTAATAATGCGTTGCTTTACTTAAAACAGAAATGGTACTACACCGGAAATAGAGCAGAAAAACTAATGACGAACAGAATAAAAAAAGAAAAATCGAAAAGAATCATTACCAAAATTATTCATAATGGAGAGACTCTCTTGAGACCTGAAAAAATAGCAGAAGCCTTCAAAAATTACTATCAAGATCTATATAATATTAAAGATCCTATCGAAACGGCGAACATTAGTGCATTTCTCGAGAATATAAAGAGTCCAAAAATCTCACAAATGCAACTGCAGGAGCTTAATAAAACTTTTCAAGAAGAAGAACTGATTTTCTGTATCAACAAATTAAAAAAGAATAAATCCTCTGGTCCAGATGGATTTGATAACCTTTTTTTACAAATTATTAGGAAATAATATTAAAACGGACCTAATTGAAGTTTTCAATTCCTTTGTTACACCTAATAGCATACCGGCAGAACTGTTACAAGCAAATATAGTGCCTATCCTTAAACAAGAAAAGGATGCAGAGAAGATAAAGAATTATCGTCCAATCTCACTGTTGAATACCGACATTAAAATATACTCTGCTATGATAGCAGAACGCTTAAAAAAAATTATAACAGAAATGATAAACAGAGACCAAGTCGGGTTTGTTCCGGGGAGGTCTTCAACCCATAACATCAGAAGATTGATTGACATATTGGATTTCGCTTGGACCACTGGAACTCCCATGTTGACCCTGTCCTTGGATGCTGAGAAAGCATTCGACAGGGTCAACTGGGAGTTCATGAGACAAACACTGCAGCGATTTGGATTGGAGGGAAGACTTCTTGAGAATATTTTTGCCCTATACACTGGCCCAACAGCAAGAATAATGGGGAATGGCTTTAGCTCAGAGTGGTTCCCATTATCTAACGGAACACGACAGGGGTGTCCGTTATCCCCCTTACTCTATATAATTTCATTAGAACCTCTGGCATCTGCCATTAGACAAGAAGAAAACATCTTTGGTTTTGACCATAAGAAAGAAAACATAAAAATAAACCTCTACGCAGATGATGTGATTATAACTTTAGAAAATCCGTTACAATCAATAACACAGCTCATGACAATTATAGAAAAGTTTTCACAGGTTTCTGGTTATAGATTAAATACATATAAATCAACTATTCTGGCGAGTAATGTAAATATGGAAGAAAAAAAAAAAGAGATAAAAAAGAGGTTTGATTTTATTTGGATTGAAAAATCATTTAATTATTTGGGAATTAACATCTGTACAGATCCAAGGAAAATTGTTGAGATCAATTTCCTCCCATTACTTCTAAAAATGAACAAGCTATTAAAAGATTGGAGAAATCTGGAATTCTCCTGGTGGGGCCGCATAAATATAATTAAATCCTATATTCTACCAAAGTGGTTATACCTATTTAGAATGCTTCCATTAAAGATACCCGATAGTTGGCTATCACTTATCCAACAATCCTTCTCTAAATTTATATGGCAATCAAAGAAACCTAGGCTGGCAAGAAAATTCTTGGCGATTAAACAAGCAAATGGAGGCGTAGGACTTGCGCTGATCCAACAATACTATCAAGCGAGTACTCTCTCTCATTGTATTATTTCACAACATACAGAGGCTAAACATGAGAGATGGTATGCAATAGAAAAAAAAATGTCAAATAATATAGATCTGTCTACCCTTTTTTGGTTGACGCAAAAAAAGAAAGATAACTGCCAACCATGTTCTGAAAGTATAGTGTTACAAAATATTGGAGAAGCATGGAACAAAATAAGAAAAAATATGGGTCTTAATAATCGTATCATTAACATTTTACCAATTCTAATTTTGGAAAACAATATAGAAGATCTAAATTTAAAAAATTGGGCCAAAGCAGGCATTCAAAATATAGAAGACCTAATGATAGGATCAAATCTTAAATCATTTGAACAATTAAGTACAGAATTCGCTCTTCCAGAAAAAGAAAAATATAACTTCATAAGGATTAATAGCTACTTAAGCAAAGCACTAGATAAAGAAC
Organism: Pelobates fuscus; assembly: GCF_036172605.1. Lineage (NCBI taxonomy): Eukaryota > Metazoa > Chordata > Amphibia > Anura > Pelobatidae > Pelobates > Pelobates fuscus. The sequence goes on from NC_086323.1 coordinate 190,484,266, forward strand.
ATTCAGAAATTAAATGTAAATTATGTCATTTGTTGAAAGCGAATGACACGAAAAATCTATTAAAAAAGTGTAATTCGATACTAAGACTCGGGGAAGAAGATCTTATTTTTCCGGCCATTGAGAAATGGGAGAAAGATTTGAAAATAAAGAAAAAATTGGAAAAAAGCGATTGGAAAAAAGCTTGGGTGTCTGTGGCTAAACACATTAAATGCTTAAATTTAGTTGAGTTACATTTTAAGATTATAAATAGACTTTATCTGGTCCCTAGTCGCATGAATAAAATGGATCATAACATATCAGCTACTTGCTGGAGGTGTGATAGAGCGACGGGAGACATGTTACATATCTGGTGGAGCTGTCCCCTGATAATAGAATTTTGGAAAATGTTTATAGGTAAAATCCAAGAAATAATCCGTACTAAAATACCCTTGTCTACAGAATTATTCATACCACACTTAAATCTTAGCCAATATAATATGGATTTTCAATACTTTCTTACTCATGCGCTAATAGCGGCAAAGATTTCTATAGCTAGAAGATGGAGAACTAATAGTATACCAAATTGGGAAACCATAAAAAAATCAGTTAACCTTTCAGCTAAAAATGGAAGGAGGCTTAAATATAAAACTGAAAAAAAAAAAAAGATGGATATAGATAAATGGCTAAATAAGTTGTGCGTATTCTAATTTGATAAAGAAATTAGAAAAAAAAAAAAGAAAAGCAAGAATAAATGTTAAGATAATCAGCTAGTTACTCTAATTATTACTATGGGAACATTACTGAGGACCTTTTGTCACCATCTATGTGTTTGTATTGTATTGTCTTTATGTTTTTGTTTTTGATAACGGAAAATATTAATGATGACTTAAGTACCATGGTCCGAACTACATGAACGGCAGCAGAAAATTATCGGCAGGTACTGTCTGAAATAAAAAAAAAAAAAAACTTTGTATTTATATCAGCAGCTCCACCACTAGTTATAAATCAAGTGTGAGTCGTCCCATGAGATGAGACTAGTGAATAACATAATACATGAACGGTTAAGGTAAAGGCATGTAAGGAACTACGACAATAAACTCTTTAGGAGGTGAAATAATGACATGTTTAAACGCTTGCTACTTTACGATTAGTTAATGTGCAGAGAGCAGTTCATGTGATCAAAGGCATGGTGTGGAGGATCGGCTATAGTGGGACATGCTTGGCAGGCTGCTGTTTACTGCTTGTGCTCATCCGATCCCTTCTGGGCGCCAAGTGCAGACACTGGGAGTCCCTGATACCTGGAACAACAAAGGCAAGTCTCTGGCTGAGTGTAGAATATTGCATATTCTATGTTTCTATTGATTATATATATGGATGTGTGGATTGACATAAGTAACAGATGGTATCAATAAGTCACGAGGCTTTCTTTGTCCGAGAGCTCTGGAATGTGGATTTGGGGGTCTTGTCCTTATACGGCAAGAGTTATGCTCTGACGTCAGTATGTACACTACTATATAGTAACTGAACAAAGATACACGAGGTCTCTTGGCTCTGGTGTCTCTCTTGGCTCTTGTCTCTGTCTCGATGTAAAGATGTAAGGATGTAATGAAGTCCAACAATTACCATCTGCTGTTGAATGTCCATTATCCTGTAACATCCTTTGTTGTTTTATTATGTATCCGTAACTCAGTGGTGTATTTTGGATTTGTGCTGCCCTAGGCACGACTAAATTTGGGCACCCCCAAAATCTAAATTTGCCCCCCAATTCATGTCAAGGACACTTTTTTGACTGATAGATACATGCCCTCATTGATACATGCACTGATATACACTCACTGACAGATACACAGTCATTGGCACATACATACAGTCATTGGCACACACTGTTTAACCAACACACACTTTCACTGACAGGCACACACTCTCAGATACACATACAATGACATACACACACTGACACACACTTGCAGGCACACCCATTCTCACTGGAAGACACACACTTTCACTCACTCACAGCTACACTCACTTACTCACAGTATGGTGGACAACCCCAGAACATAGTTACATAGTTACATAGCTGAAAAGAGACTTGCGTCCATCAAGTTCAGCCTTCCTCACATTTGTTTTTTTGCTGTTGATCCAAAAGAAGGCAAAAAAAAAAAAAAACAGTGTGAAGCACAATTTTGCAACATGCTAGGAAAAAAAATCCTTCTTGACCCCAGAATGACAGTCAGATTTATCCTTGGATCAAGCAGTTATTACCCTACATTGAATATTCTGTTTTTGCAAGTATGCATCTAGTAGCTGTTTGAACATCTGTATGGACTCTGATAAAACACTTCTTCAGGCAGAGAATTCCACATCCTGACTGTTCTTACAGAAAAAAAACCTTTCCTTTGCCTTAGATGAAATCTTTCTTCCAGTCTAAACGCATGGCCTCGTGTTCTATGTAAAGTCCGGTTTGTGAATAGATTTCCACACAATGGTTTGTATTGGCCTAATTATATTTGTATAATGTTATCATATCCCCTCTCAGGTGACATTTTTCTAAACTAAATAGGTTTAAATTTGTTAACCTTTCTTCATAGCTGATATGTTCCATTCCTTTTATTAATTTTGTAGCCCGCCTCTGCACTTTTTCTAGTGCCATAATATCCTTCTTTAGAACAGGTGCCCAAAATTGCACAGCATATTCAATATGTGGTCTTACCAGTGATTTATAAAGAGTCAAAATTATATTCTCGTCCCGAGAATGAATGCCCTTTTTCATGCATGACAATACCCTACTGGCCTTGGCCACTGCTGATTGACATTGCACATTGTTGCATAGTTTGTTGTCTATAACAATTCCCAAGTCCTTTTCGTGTGTTGTTATCCCTAATTCGCTTCCATTAAGGGTATACGTTGCTTGTGTATTCTTTACGCCGAAGTGCATAACTTTGCATTTTTCAACATTAAATGTAATCTGCCATTTGAGTGCCCAGTCCTCCAGTCGATCTAAATCCCTCTGCAGCAAAGTAATATCTTGCTCACATTGTATTATTTTACAAAGTTTTGTGTCATCTGCAAACACTGAAACATGACTTTCAATGCTGTCTTCAAGATCATTTATAAACATGTTAAATAGAAGGAGTCCCAGAACAGAACCCTGGGGGACACCACTTGCCACCTCTGTCCAGCTTGAAAATGTACCATTAACGACAACTCTTTGTACTCTGTTTTTAAGCCAATGTTCTACCCAAGAACAAGCATTTTCATCTAGACCGATTTCCTTGAGTTTAAACACTAATCTTTTGTGTGGAACTGTATCAAATGCCTTGGCAAAATCCAAACAGATCACATCCACTGCAACACCCTGATCTATACTTCTACTTACTGAGGCAAACAAGGCATTTGTCTGGGAGCTTAGGGTGGTGTTTTTTTGGCGCCCCCCCTGAAAGTGCCGCCCTAGGCAAATGCCTTGTGGTAAATACATCCCTGCCGTAACTAAGAATAAACCTGAAGAAACCGTAAGTCAGATTGCGCATTAGTACTTTTCAATAATATAGACGTATATATATCAATCAACTGAAGACAAGAAGAAATTTAACTGTGACGATTCCAACCAGTTATTACACTGAGTGCCGTGTTCGCGGCTTGAGGTGGTGGAAGCTTGTTTTGTCGGGTGGTCGGATCTGTCCCGGTGGTGCTTCACGTCCGGTGCGGGATTGTGGTGGCTTAAGGTGGAGGCGAGTGCTTGACGTGGGGCAGGCTCTGCATTTCTGTTTGTGCCTCCGGTCCCGTCATCGACGCCTTTCGCGTTGGTGGATTTTAATGGGGACTGCTTCGCTTAGCTGTGGTGGAGCTTGTTGGGGCTGTGGTGGAGCTTGTTGGGGCTTCTTGCTTGTTATTTGCTTCCAAAATTGATTAAAGAGTCTGTCCAGCTTAGACTCAATATTCTGCCATGCTTTGCTGGTACCAGGAGGACACGCGGCTGCCGCCATATTGGGAGAGTTGCAGATGAGTATGTCAACCTGGGCGGCTGTGCTCTGTGCGTCCATTAGCTCCAGACAGCCTCTCAGGGGTGGACCAGGGTAACCCCCACCCGTCCAAGGGTGTGGGGGGGGGGGGGTAACGGAGCTCCTGCCGGGAAGCAGCTGCTCCTGGGCATCCCAGGATCGGGAGATCGGCCGCCTCTCCCGCCTGGTGAGCACCAGGCCACACTTGCCACGCGGAGGTAAGCAAGACTCTGTCGAGTTGCTGACCGCTATTAAGCATGACAGGTCGGTCAGGTAGGAGCAACATTGCTGGGTCATCCCCTTCTGGGGTGAAATTCGCTTGTTGATAGCTGCTTAAAGTAAGCTATTGAGGGAGCTCACACGAAGTGCATCTTTCCTCCATGACAGCTAGGCCCTGCCCCCCAGAAGCTGCATTCTTAGTGAGAGGCGGGACAGTGTACCTGCTGCTGATTTAATAGTGAAATCGATAGCTAGGCTAGTGTATTCAGTGTCCACTACAGTCCTGAAGGACTCATCTGATCTCTGCTGTAAGGACAGCACCCCAAAAAGCCCTTTTTAGGGCTAGAACATCAGTCTGCTTTTTTTTTTTTCCTGTGTAATCTAATTGCAGTTGCCTGCCTGCCAGCGTGTGTGTCAGGGTCACAGCGTATACTGTGCCCACTTGCCCAGTGCCACCACTCATATCTGGTGTCACAATAGCTTGCATTTAAAAAAAAAACAAAAAACTTTTTTGACTGTAATATAATAGCAGTCAGTTTCCTTCACACGTGTGTGTTTCAGGGCCTGCCAGGGCACAGTGTCACACCAGTGCAACTCATATCTGGTGTAACAGTAGTGTACATAAAAAAAAAAAAATAGCAGTTAGTTGTCTGCAAGCGTGTGTGTCAGGCCTACAGCGTCTACTCTGCCAACTTCTGCCAGTGTACAGTGCCACTCATATCTGTTGTCACAGTAGCTTGCACGTTGTCAGGCTTACCTTGCTGGGAGTCCAATATGCAGAGATATGCTCACCCTTGCAATTAGACACAGGCCAAGGTGGTCAAGGTAGAACTCACCTGGCCTGTGAGTCTGTGCACGGGGGCTGTGCAGGTGAATGCTTGAAGTCGCAGTACAGAAAAGGAAATCCAGGAGAATAGTCGTAGGTAAGCCAATGGTCAGAGGATGCCAGAAATCAGGAGATACGAGTAGCAAGCCGAGGTCAAGGGATGCCAGAGGTCAGGGTACAAACGAGTAGCAATCCAAGGTCAGGACAATACTGGAACGTGGAATAGCAATACTCTAACCAGAGTCATTGAACTGACACTGCCCTTAGGGAGGGGCAGTATCTTATACCTTGTTAATTAGGTATTAGATTCAGCTGGAGAGTTATTGACAGGTCTGAGCCAGGTGAAGTCCAGCCCCCTAGTGCTGCAGGCAATTCAAGATTAAACGGGAGTTATCCAAAGTCCTGAAATGGCTCAGAGGTAAGAAAGCAGGTTCAGAACTGCAGAGTACACAGGTTCAAATCCCTCTTCGGGCAATAAAGGGGCGACCCCGTCTGGAAGTCTGGAGGTCACGGTGTGAATCCTGACACATGTATAGTACCACTAATCGAAAAAAAAATGACAGGCAGAGGTAGGCCACCCCGCAGGGGCCGTCGTGGTCGTGGTGCTGTGATTCCCTTTGACATAGTTGACTGGCTAACACAGGACACCCAATCTTCTACAGCTTCTACAGCTCAGAACCTTGATGCACCATCCTCCTCCAGCTTAGCTTCGGGCACCTCTCAAGTTACCACTCGCCTGCCGCCACCACCAACACTAGCACCACAGCTGCTTCACTTGATCTGTCAGAGGAGTTATTTACACATCAGTTGGAAGAAATGAGTGATATGCAACCATTATTGCCAGAGGATGTAGATAACAGGGATATGTCTCAGTCAGGCAGCATTACACACATGGACGTACGGTGTGATGATGATGATGTTGTACCCACTGCTGCTTCCTTTGTCAGATACAAGTGAAGCGGTTGATGATGATGATGTGTCCGTGGATGTCACGTGGGTGCCTGCTAGAAGAGAAGAAGAATAGGGGGAAAGTTCAGATGGGGAGACAGAGAGGAGGAGGAGGAGACGAGTTGGAAGCAGGGGGAGGTCGTCGCAAGGAGCTAGTGGCACAGTCAGACAGCATGCATCGGCACCTGGGGTCAGCCAGACAGCACGCCAATCAATGCATGCTGTTACCACCACCAGAATGCCGTCATTGCAGAGCTCAGCAGTGTGGCATTTTTTTGGTGTGTCTGCCTCTGACAACAGTTTGCGGTGCGTTAAATGGGGAGTTTGGTCTGTCACTGTGAAGCGGGCGTAACCCTTACACTACCTGATTGATACAACATCATACCTGATGTTTTAAAGCACGTTATTCCAAACAATTTAGGAATGTTAGGTGATCTATGCCCTTTATGGATTAAAACCAGACTCTGCATCAACTATGTAATTTTCCATGGGAGTTTTGCCATGGATCCCCCTCCGGCATGCCACAGTCCAGGTGTTAGTCCCCTTGAAACAACTTTTCCATCACTATTGTGGCCAGAAAGCGTCCCTGTGGGTTTTACAATTCGCCTGCCTATTGAAGTCTATGGCGGTTCGCGACATCACTAATGTCTTTGTTTACTGTGGGAGGTCCTCTTGCAGGAGGATTTCTCATAAAAGCCAGTGTGTTATCAATAAACTTTATTCCTGTTACACCCTTCATGAAGTCTAGGCTCATGTTTGGGGAATATTCTATTTGCTGGGGAAAATCATCTTGGAAGCTGCATTCATCTACACTATTCCTCTACCTCCTACTGCAGCTATAATCACTTATGCTCAGCTATTGGGGAAGGAATAGAAGACTGCAGTACCATAACCACTGCAGGTCTTAACACCCTTTATGCAGCCCCTCTACTTCTCTCTCCCTCCATGATGTCCCTTCTCCTTCTCTTTCCCTTAACACTGCCCCCTCACCTTCTCTCCATGCTGCCCCCTCTCTCCTCTCTCCCTCTAGGTTGCCCCCTCTCCTTCTTTCTTCCTCCATACTGCTCCATCTCCTTCTCTCTCTCTCCCTCCTTGCTGCCCCTCTCCTTCTTTCTCCATCCATGTTACCCATTTCGCCTGTAGCGGTCACCCCGGTGATTAGAGGGGTTTTTACTGCCAGAGACGTCCTTTCCCCGAAGTGTGAGTCGTCTTACAGCATTCCAAGCAGTCATCCAAGTAGTAAGAGAAGCAGGTATAGCTTGTATAGCAGTTCCCTACAAACAAGAGACGAGGCTCTGTGTTGAGGGTGAAGTAGAACTGATTTTAATGGAGCCACAGCTGGCCTTTTATGCAAGTCCCTATGCAAGGGGTTTCTGGTGACACATTCCAGGGGCATTACCTACTGGACCTGAGAGGGGACAGCAACATAAGCACACACATAATTACATTATCACTCAGGTCCAGTACTTACATAATAAAAATGTCCCCAAAGTACACATTTAACAATGATGTACCCCGGGGGGCGTGGCCAGCGGAGCAGCGGATCAGATGCGTTTATACAGAGCTCCGGCTCCATAGACTTTAATTACAGATAAAAAGCCACGAAAAAGGACAAAAACAAAAATCGAACTGTGCCTAATACCACCGCAATAGAGATGGGGCGCAAAAATCGCAAATCTGCCTACTCAGACAGCCTTTACCAACCTGACATCCGCAGATCCTTCGACGGGCCGAGGCCTCAGGCCCAACCCAAAATGGCCCCCAGCAGACCACGAGACTCCAGTATATCGGAGGACTCCAAGGGGGAAGACGGATCCGTGGCCTCACAGGCGACTAGCGGAGTGCACCATAGGGCAGACTCAGACGCCGACACATCCCCAGCCACTAAAGGGGACATTAAGAAGCTGCTCCTAGACCTCCGCGCAGTGTGGAAATCAGACCTCAGCGGAGTGCAGGCGGAGGTCGGCACACTGGGTCGCCGTATAGACGACGTAGAAGCCAGAGAAGGAGAGAGAGACATCCGGCAACTTGAGACCCAAGCACAGCTGGAAACTATGGCCGAACAGGTTCGAAACCTGACTAGAACAGTCACCGCTCTCGAGACACGGCACCGCAAAAGAAATGTGCGGATGCGAGGGATACCAGAGACTGTGAACCCGGAGGCCCTAATGGAATTCGCTGATAAGGTTGCCAAGGCCCTGGGCGTGCGGGGGAATGACAGGGCACCTCCTCTGCTAACGGCATTCAGGGTCCGGAGGGCCCCAACCGCTCCAGCGGACGCACCACGAGATACAATAGTGGTGACAAGAGACATTGCGGTCAAGATGGCCATCCTAACCCGATCCAGAGGCCAAGCGTTCGTGACAGTAGACAACTGCCAAATAAAAATATTTGAGGACTTACCATTTGCAGTATTGGCAGAACGACGCCGGTTCCAACCGGTCACCAGAATATTGCGAGACCATAATGTCAGATACAGGTGGGGAGCGTCCGAAACCTTGGTGGTACCCCACGGAGAATCAGTGCTGATCCTGTCTGCAGGAGAGGACCCTGCGAAACTCCCGACCATGCTACAACTACCTTCCACGGCGCTGCCAACACAAGGAGCAACTGAAACTGCTAAAGACTTGACCCCGACACCGAGAGGGGAGACACGAGTTGGAGCCCGCAACACCCCACAGAATGGCCCGAAGGATGGAGAACAACCCCCGTGAATAAGAGAGTAACCCCGCATCCTGCCCAGGTGCTGCACGGACAACATGAGACCTCCAGTGCCTACCCTGTGGCCCTCTGAGACCTGACTTTATTCGTCCTCTGCCCTTACCCTCGATGACTCATCCCTGTTAAAATAAACCTTGCACAGAGACAAACCCGCTATGGAAGCAACTTAATGCTGCCCCTCAAACATTTGACCACTTTAACATGTTGTGCCGCACTTGCTGAATGTTCTTGTCGGCGGGGACTAGTTACATCTCTCATTCCTCTATTGTGAATCCCATTTATGTATGTATGGTAATACTTACGAGTTTAGTCCTACAGATGCACGGGGAGAGAAAGGACATACAGCAACACAACATCAGGACACCCCCATACCCCCCCAAATAGCATACCAGGGAACAAACTATCAAGCCCGCTACTCTTAACCTGAAATAAGCCGGCAAACACATTGCAGCCCAGACAGACTCAACATACCAGTTGAGAACATTACTTACCCCCTGCTTAAAACTACAGACAAATAGTTACATGTAACGAACCACTTAACAGGCGCCGACCACGCTTTATTCAATGACCCTAACTATGGGCACACTAAGAGCTCTAGGGAGGGGATCCAGAGGCAGCCTCACGACAACGACAATACTCACACACCGACTCATTATCGAAAGACCCGTGATAGGGGGACGTTGCCCGGGTAACCAACAACCCATGAGAAACAGCACCCACCCAATGTGACAGCCTGCACTCACTGCAGGATACACCTCAGCCCTAGTCTGCATACCAAACGGGCCTGACCCGTTCGGCTCCTAGCTCACTTCCTCCACATTAAGAGAACCCAACAAGCAAAGGCCGAGGCATGAAACACATACACGGCATACAGACCGATAGGCTTACCCTGGACCCACTGTTTGATCTCAATCATCAACGGCTCCCTCAGAGTTAACCCACAGAGACCCTAGCTTTTGTAACTAAGTAGACAGTTAGCATCACATGTTTACACCTAATGTTAAGACCTCAAGCAATATTGTTACAGTCCATGCATGAAACCTGATTGTTCTTTATGTCTTTTTATGCAAATTCATGATTACTTTTCAATTCTCTAAATCAACAAAAACAAAGTGCACCCTATCCTGCAATACGGAAATTTGTATGTATATTTGCACTTTCAAAAATAAAGAATAAAAAAAAAAAAAACCAATGATGTACCCCTTCAAGTTCTATATCCCCGCATAGCCTGGATCTGAGCACCCAACATATGTTGAAATCACTCAGATCCCAAGAATTTAGCCAAAACGCCACCGGGGAATAGTTTAAACTGACCGCACACGAGGCGCCTGCCCAAAATAGTTCCATGAAATCAGAGTGTGTCCCTTCTCCTTCTCTTTCCCTCAACACTGCCCCCTCACCTTCTCTCTGTCATGCCTTAATTACCGGTATTTCTTTGTCTCTTCCGGGTTGACGGAGCTTAGCCACACCCCCTTCTCTGACGCGGTCTCCCCACGCTACATAATGCGACCGCGCCAGATACAAGACGCTTCCCTGTGGTTCGGGAGGTGTTTCTACCGAACGCGGTTTTCTTCTTATGAATAGTGTCGAACATACTTGGGCATGGAAATATCAGCGAGTGTCCGATTTTAGCTCCATACACTCGACGACCAAACACCGCTGGCTGTGTTCGTATCCCAAAATGGGCGCTGCCACATGTTCGTACATTCGAATGCCGACCACCCAGCCAACCGCTTAGAACGTCGAGGTGTTTGCGGTTATGGAGGTGTTAGTAGAGGTCAATAGGGTTAACAAGCAGCACACTGGGTGGTCGCTCGTTCGGTAGTTTCTTCATTAGTCGAACGGGGCAACGTTAATATAGGGAGTAGACGTATTTGGCCGAACAGATAGACAAAGGGAATAAAAACGTTAACTTCCAGGGACAGGGGATCTGTCACATCTCCTTCTCTCTCCTTCCATGTTACCCCCCTCTCATACTCTCTCCCTTCATGTTGCCCCAACTACTTCTTTCTCCCTTCTTGTTACCCCCTCTCCTTTCATGCTGCCCCCTCTCCTCATCTCTCCCTTAATGCTGCCCCTCTCCTTCTCTCTCCCTCCATGCAGCCCCTCTCCTTATCTCTCCATACTGTCCCTATACTTCTCTCTCCCTCCACACTTCTCTCTCTGCTTCTCTTTCCTTTCATGCTGCCTCCTCTCCTCCACTCACCCTCCATGCTGCCCCCTCTCCTTCTCTCTCCATCCATTCAGCCAGCCCTCCTTCCATGTTACCCCCACTTCTTCTCTCCCCCTCCATGTTGCCCCAGCTACTTCTCTCTCCTTCTATGATGTCCCTCTCTTTCTCTCTCTCGATATATCGCCCTCTCTCAGACTCTCCATGCAGCCCCCTCTACTTCTCTCTCCCTCCATACTGCCCTCTCTCATTCTCTCTACCTCCATGCTTCCCCCTTCCCTTCTATCTTCTTCCATACTGCTCCATCTCCTTCTCTCTCCTTCCATGTTACCCCCCTCTCCTCTCTCCCTCCATGTTGCCCCAACTACTTCTCTCTCCTTCCGTGCTGCCTATCTCCTCCTCTCTCTCTCTCTCTCTCCAGGCTGTCCCCTATCCTTCTCTTGATGCTGCCCCATCAACTGCTCCCTCCCTCCATGCTTTCCCTCTACTCCTTTCTCCCTCCAAGCTTTCCCTCTCATTCTCTCTTCCTCCATGTTACCCTCTCTCCTCTTTCCCTACTTGTTGCCCCAATTACTTCTCTCTCCTTCCATGATGCCTTCTCTCTCTTTCCATGCTGCACCTCTACTTCTCTCTCCCTCCATGTTACGCCCTCTCATTTTCTCTCCCTCAGAACTGCCCCATCTCCTTCTCTCCATTCTGTCCCTTCTCCTTCTCTCCCCATCCATGTTCCCCTCTCCTCTCTCCCTTCATGTTGCCCCAACTACTTCTCTCTCCTTCCACGCTGTCCCCCTCCTTCTCTCTCTCTCTCTATGCTATCCTCTCTCTCCCTCCATGCTGCCCACTTTCCTTATTTTTCCTCCATACTGTTCCCTCTCCATGTTGCCCCCTCTCCTTATTCCTCTATCCATGTTGCCCCCTCTCCTCTCTCTCTCCATGTTCCCCCCTCTCCTTCTCTCTCACTCTCTCTCTCTCCATGTTCCCCCTCTCCTTCTCTCTCTCTCCATGTTCCCCCTCTCCTTCTCTCTCTCTCCTTGTTCCCCCTCTCCTTCTCTCTCTTCATGTTCCCCCTCTCCTTCTCTCTCTCTCCATGTTCCCCCTCTCCTTCTCTCTCTCTCCATGTTCCCCCTCTCCTTCTCTCTCTCCATGTTCGCCCCTCTCCTTCTCTCTCTCTCCATGTCCCCCCTCTCCTTCTCTCCATGTTCCCAATCTCCTCTCTCTCTTCATGTTCCCCCTCTCCTCCTCTCTCTCTCTCCATGTTCCCCCTCTCATTCTCTCTCTCTCCATGTTCCCCCTCTTCTTCTTCTTCTCTCTCTCCATGTTCCCCCCTCTCCTTCGATCTCTCTCTCCATGTTCCCCCCTCTCCTTCTCTCTCTCTCCATGTTCCCCCCTCTCCTTCTCTCTCTCTCCATGTTCCCCCTCTCCTTCTCTCTTCATGTCCCCCCTCTCCTTCTCTCTCTCTCCATGTTCCCCCCTCCCCTTCTCTCTTCATGTTCCCCCCTCTCCTTCTCTCTCTCTCTCCATGTTCCCCCTCTCCTTCTCTCTTCATGTTCCCCCCTCTCCTTCTCTCTCTCTCTCTCCATTCCCCCCTCTCCTTCTCTCTTCATGTTCCCCCTCTCCTTCTCTCTCTCCATGTTCCCCCTCTCCTTCTCTCTCTCTCTCTCTCTCTCTCTCCATGTTCCCCCTCTCCTTCTCTCTCCATGTTCCCCTCTCTCCTTCTCTCTCTCTCTCCATGCCCCCCCTCTCTCCATGTTCCCCCCTCTCCTTCTCTCTCTCTCCATGTCCCCCCTCTCATTCTCTCCATGTTCCCCCTCTCCTTATTCCTCTATCCATGTTGCCCCCTCTCCTCTCTCTCTCCATGTTCCCCCCTCTCCTTCTCTCTCACTCTCTCTCTCCATGTTCCCCCTCTCCTTCTCTCTCTCTCTCCATGTTGCCCCCCTCCTTATTCCTCTATCCATGTTGCCCCCTCTCCTCTCTCTCTCCATGTTCCCCCTCTCCTTCTCTCTCACTCTCTCTCTCCATGTTCCCCCTCTCCTTCTCTCTCCATGTTCCCCCTCTCCTTCTCTCTCTCTCCTTGTTCCCCCTCTCCTTCTCTCTCTTCATGTTCCCCCTCTCCTTCTCTCTCTCTCTCTCCATGTTCCCCCTCTCCTTCTCTCTCTCTCTCCATGTCCCCCCTCTCATTCTCTCCATGTTCCCCCTCTCCTTCTCTCTCTCTCCATGTCCCCCCCTCTCCTTCTCTCCATGTTCCCAATCTCCTCTCTCTCTTCATGTCCCCCCTCTCCTTCTCTCTCTCTCCATGTTCCCCCTCTCCTTCTCTCTCTCTCCATGTTCCCCCTCTTCTTCTTCTCTCTCTCCATGTTCCCCCCTCTCCTTCTCTCTCTCTCTCCATGTTCCCCCCTCTCCTTCTCTCTCTCTCTCCATGTTCCCCCCTCTCCTTCTCTCTCTCTCCATGTTCCCCCCTCTCCTTCTCTCTTCATGTTCCCCCCTCTCCTTCTCTCTCTCTCCATGTTCCCCCCTCTCCATCTCTCCATGTTCCCCCCTCTCCTTCTCTCTTCATGTCCCCCCCTCTCCTTCTCTCTCTCTCTCCATGTTCCCCCTCTCCTTCTCTCTTCATGTTCCCCCTCTCCTTCTCTCTCTCTCTCCATTCCCCCCTCTCCTTCTCTCTTCATGTCCCCCCCTCTCCTCTCTCTCTCTCCATGTTCCCCCCTCTCCTTCTCTCTCCATGTTCCCCTCTCTCCTTCTCTCTCTCTCTCTCCATGCCCCCCCTCTCTCCATGTTCCCCCCTCTCCTTCTCTCTCTCTCTCCATGGTCCCCCCTCTCCTTTTCTCTCTCTCTCTCTCTCTCCATGTTCCCCCCTCTCCTTCTCTCTCCATGTTCCCCCCTCTCCTTCTCTCTCCATGTTCCCCTCTCTCCTTCTCTCTCTCTCTCCATGCCCCCCCTCTCTCCATGTTCCCCCCTCTCCTTCTCTCTCTCTCTCTCCATGTCCCCCCCTCTCCTTCTCTCTCTCCCCCCATGTTCCCCGCTCTCCCCATGTTAATGTAATTGACTGATTAGTGATAGTATTGCTCTGGAACCATGAAGTGACGTCCTTCCGACGCCATGATGATTGCGGGCAAACCTCCTATCACGTATGAGTAAAATCTACCCGAAAACAATGGGCTAATCGCTGCATATTGCCCATACTTCTTATTATTAGTAGTAGGAGGCTTGCCCTTAACCATCATGGCGCTGGGCGGAATTTTCTCTATGACGTAATTTCCATCGCTACTATTGAGGATATCCGTTCAGATTTTCCTTTTGTCTGAGTCGCTGGGAGCGGAGGGTGAGTCCGGGGTTCATTGTGTTTATTGGGTTATTCCTGGATCCAGAGCAATGTTATCACTAATCAGTCAATTACATTAACATGGGGAGAGGGGGGAACATGGAGAGAGAGGGGGGAACATGGAGAGAGAGGGGGGAACATGGAGAGAGAGAGAAGGAGAGGGGGGGACATGGAGAGAGAGAAGGAGAGGGAGAGAGAGAGAGAGAGAGAGAGAGAGAGAAGGAGAGGGGGGAACATGGAGAGAGAGAGAGAAGGTGAGGGGGGACATGGAGAGAGAGAATGAGAGGGGGGGACATGGAGAGAGAGGGGGGAACATGGAGAGAGAGAAGGAGAGGGGGAACATGGAGAGAAGGAGAGGGGGGGACATGGAGAGGGGGAGACATGGAGAGAGAGAGAGGGGGGACATGGAGAGAGAGAGGGGGAACATGGAGAGTTAGAGAGGGGGAGACATGGAGAGAGAGAGGGGGAACATGGAGAGTTAGAGAGGGGGGACATGGAGAGTTGGAGAGGGGGGACATGGAGAGTTGGAGAGGGGGGACATGGAGAGTTAGAGAGGGGGGACATGGGGAGAGAGGAGGGGGACATGGGGAGAGAGGAGGGGGACATGGGGAGAGAGAGGGGGGACATGGGCAGAGGGGGAGAGAGGAGGGGGACATGGGCAGAGGGGGAGAGAGAGGGGGGACATGGAGAGAGAGAGAGAAGGAGAGGGGGAACATGGAGAGAGAGAGAGAGAAGGAGAGGGGGAACATGGAGAGAGAGAGAGAGAAGGAGAGGGGGAACATGGAGAGAGAGAGAGAGAAGGAGAGGGGGAACATGGAGAGAGAGAGAGAGAGAGAAGGAGAGGGGGAACATGGAGAGAGAGAGAGAGAAGGAGAGGGGGAACATGGAGAGAGAGAGATAGAAGGAGAGGGGGAACATGGAGAGAGAGAGAGAGAAGGAGAGGGGGAACATGGAGAGAGAGAGAGAGAAGGAGAGGGGGAACATGGAGAGAGAGAGAGAGAAGGAGAGGGGGAACATGGAGAGAGAGAGAGAGAAGGAGAGGGGGAACATGGAGAGAGAGAGAGAAGGAGAGGGGGAACATGGAGAGAGAGAGAGAGAAGGAGAGGGGGAACATGGAGAGAGAGAGAGAAGGAGAGGGGGAACATGGAGAGAGAGAGAGAGAAGGAGAGGGGGAACATGGAGAGAGAGAGAGAGAAGGAGAGGGGGAACATGGAGAGAGAGAGAGAGAAGGAGAGGGGGAACATGGAGAGAGAGAGAGAGAAGGAGAGGGGGAACATGGAGAGAGAGAGAGAGAAGGAGAGGGGGAACATGGAGAGAGAGAGAGAGAAGGAGAGGGGGAACATGGAGAGAGAGAGAGAGAAGGAGAGGGGGAACATGGAGAGAGAGAGAGAGAAGGAGAGGGGGAACATGGAGAGAGAGAGAGAGAAGGAGAGGGGGAACATGGAGAGAGAGAGAGAGAAGGAGAGGGGGAACATGGAGAGAGAGAGAGAGAAGGAGAGGGGGAACATGGAGAGAGAGAGAGAGAAGGAGAGGGGGAACATGGAGAGAGAGAGAGAGAAGGAGAGGGGGAACATGGAGAGAGAGAGAGAGAAGGAGAGGGGGAACATGGAGAGAGAGAGAGAGAAGGAGAGGGGGAACATGGAGAGAGAGAGAGAGAAGGAGAGGGGGAACATGGAGAGAGAGAGAGAGAAGGAGAGGGGGAACATGGAGAGAGAGAGAGAGAAGGAGAGGGGGAACATGGAGAGAGAGAGAGAGAAGGAGAGGGGGAACATGGAGAGAGAGAGAGAGAAGGAGAGGGGGAACATGGAGAGAGAGAGAGAGAAGGAGAGGGGGAACATGGAGAGAGAGAGAGAGAAGGAGAGGGGGAACATGGAGAGAGAGAGAGAGAAGGAGAGGGGGAACATGGAGAGAGAGAGAGAAGGAGAGGGGGAACATGGGGAGAGAGAGAGAGAAGGAGAGGGGGAACATGGAGAGAGAGAGAGAGAAGGAGAGGGGGAACATGGAGAGAGAGAGAGAGAAGGAGAGGGGGAACATGGAGAGAGAGAGAGAAGGAGAGGGGGAACATGGAGAGAGAGAGAGAAGGAGAGGGGGAACATGGAGAGAGAGAGAGAGAAGGAGAGGGGGAACATGGAGAGAGAGAGAGAGAGAAGGAGAGGGGGAACATGGGGAGAGAGAGAGAAGGAGAGGGGGAACATGGAGAGAGAGAGAGAGAAGGAGAGGGGGAACATGGAGAGAGAGAGAGAAGGAGAGGGGGAACATGGGGAGAGAGAGAAGGAGAGGGGGGAACATGGAGAGAGAGAGAAGGAGAGGGGGGAACATGGAGAGAGAGAGAGAAGGAGAGGGGGGAACATGGAGAGAGAGAGAGAAGGAGAGGGGGGAACATGGAGAGAGAGAGAGAGAGAGAGAAGGAGAGGGGGGAACATGGAGAGAGAGAGAGAGAGAGAGAGAGAGAGAGAGAAGGAGAGAAGGAGAGGGGGAACATGGAGAGAGAAGGAGAGGGGGAACATGGAGAGAGAAGGAGAGGGGGACATGGGGAGAGAGGGGGGAACATGGGGAGAGAGGGGGGAACATGGGGAGAGAGGGGGGAACATGGAGAGAGAGAAGGAGAGGGGGAACACGGGGAGAGAGAGAAGGAGAGGGGGACATGGAGAGAGAGAGAAGGAGAGGGGGAAACATGGAGAGAGAGAGGAGGAGAGGGGGAAACATGGAGAGAGAGAGAAGGAGAGGGGGAAACATGGAGAGAGAGAGAAGGAGAGGGGGAAACATGGAGAGAGAGAGAAGGAGAGGGGGAAACATGGAGAGAGAGAGAAGGAGAGGGGGAACATGGAGAGGGAGAGAGAGAGAAGGAGAGGGGGAACATGGAGAGAGAGAGAGAGAGAAGGAGAGGGGGAACATGGAGAGAGAGAGAGAGAGAAGGAGAGGGGAACATGGAGAGAGAGAGAAGGAGAGGGGGACATGGAGAGAGAGAGAAGGAGAGGGGGACATGGAGAGAGAGAGGAGGAGAGGGGACATGGAGAGAGAGAGGAGGAGAGGGGACATGGAGAGAGAGAGGAGGAGAGGGGACATGGAGAGAGAGAGGAGGAGAGGGGGGAACATGGAGAGAGAGAGAGGAGGAGAGGGGGGAACATGGAGAGAGAGAGAGACGGAGAGGGGGGAACATGGAGAGAGAGAGACGGAGAGGGGGGAACATGGAGAGAGAGAGAGACGGAGAGGGGGGAACATGGAGAGAGAGAGACGGAGAGGGGGGAACATGGAGTGAGAGAGACGGAGAGGGGGGAACATGGAGTGAGAGAGAGACGGAGAGGGGGGAACATGGAGAGAGAGAGAGAAGGAGAGGGGGGACATGGAGAGAGAGATAGACGGAGAGGGGGGAACATGGAGAGAGAGAGAGAGAAGGAGAGGGGGGAACATGGAGAGAGAAGGAGGCATGGAAGGAGTGGGGGATACAGCAGCATTTATTCAGTGCTGCTACTTATCACACAATTAGATTAATCGTGGAAGTATAATTCAAGGGTATGGTATATATACATAGTTGCATAGGCTGAAAAGAGGCATGTCGATCAAGTTCAGCCTTCCTTGTAGAAGAAGATAAATATATTCTGTAGGTTATATTAGAAGATACTAAGGGAACATAAGTTATAAAAAGCATAGTTTATGTCCAGACAAAGAATTCAATTTCATTGGCTGTTTGTAGATGATGATGAGTCATGACAATGTAAATAATGTGTTTATTTAGGAACAATTTGAGTTTGAGGAAGTGGCCATTGGCTTCTCCGAGGAGGAGTCGGTACTATTTAAATCAAGAAGCGAAGATTCCTTATGGGGATGTAATGATGGAGAAGACCGTCAGCTCTCTGGGTAAGAAAATCTCAGCACACCCTCTTTTTATAGTAAATCTTTCTCATCAGAATACACAGTTATATCTGGGGGGGGGGGGGGGGGGGGAATACAATTCTTCAGATATGCTCCTTACTCTTGTAATTTGACACCTTTGGTTATGTTTGTGATTGAGCAAGGGCAGTGGAAATTAAAAAAAAAAAAGTTTTTGTCCAAACCCAAAATAGTTTCATTTTTGAAAGTTTGGGGATACTGCTTATACATGAACAGTTTTGTTCAATAAACTCAGAATTGGTCAAATTTAAATTTGAGTGGGACAACAGAGGCAAAATAGCTTATTTAGAAAAAAAATCCTACTCAGCTAGCCAAAGCTTATTTTTATTTCTGTTTTTCTATTCACGTTTAATGTGTAAATATCTGGAGAATAGTGTATTGTCCTCTTTTCTCTCCATAGTCTGTGTGTGTGTGGCGCGGTGAGGCGTGTGTAATAAGTGTGTGTCGTCTAGGTCTAATGTTTGCTGGCTGTATGTAATTTGTGTGGTGCTCTGCTTTGACTGTCCCCAACCTTTTCTTTAAAGGGACACTACAGGCAGCTAAACAAGTTAATCTTCAATTAAAGCTAATAAGCTCAAATACTTGTGGTTGGTCTCTCTTCTTTCTTTTTGTGTAGTTTTCCTGCAGTGCTTTAAAATGTTCTGTAGATTTCAGCAGTGCAAGCCTTCTCATCCACCCCTCTCTCCCGCCCCTGTCAACCAACTCACTACCCACTGGTAACCCCTTCCACTCTATCCCCTGTCAGCCAACCTCTTTACCAACTGTTAACCCTTTCCACATCATCTCCCATCAGCCAACCTCTCTACCTCTATCTGCCATCCCGCTGGTGACCCCTTCCCTCTCAGTCTCTGTTATATGCCCATCCCTCTGGTAACCCCTTTCTTGCCAGTCTCTGTTATCTGCACATCCCTTTGATAACCACTTTTTACACTATTTGGGCAGAGCTCTTTATTACACTATTTAGGGGGAAAAGCATTTAGTGACAGTAGGTTTACTGTTGAGGAGGGGAGGAGGGGAGGGGGTTGGAGGGAGGCAGGAAGGTTATTTTTTTTCCTGTTCAGTTCCTTTAACTTTACTGGTACATTTTCCAGGTTTTCTGTTGGCAGATCATATTCCCTGGCAGTATAGCAGGGGTACTGGATCCTTGGTCTAGTGAGGTAGCATTAGGTCTACATTCTGGCAGGTGTAGACCAGGGTTTGCATCCTGCAGGAACGTGTGGGAACAGCGTTCCTGCACTTTTTTTTTTAAATCTTTATTTTTTTTTGTGCAAGGGATAACAAAGTATTGGCATTGCCACCACGGCATTAACGATAGATATAACAGCATAATTTGTACAGTCATGGCATTTGAAGTATCAGCACATTTTTTATGTTAGTATACAATCAGGCTGGGGTCATGCGTCTAGTGTAAATAGAGTCAACTATGGTGGAATAACAAGACTTGCAAGGCTTTCTAGACCTAGGTTAGTCACGGTTTAATTGGGCAGATATGGCTGGCATGCCCAAGAGTTAGGTATGCTCCGATATTATATGCAGATTGGTATATACATGCGTTTCGTTTGCTCGCTAATCGTATAGGCGCTAGGCTTGAGCTATTAGTTACTTGGGGCTGTTGTGCATAGCATGGGGTGCTAACGAGTCGGGTGGAAAACAGCCTGGTATGTTATGCACTCCTAATGACAGCTTCGTAAAAGCTGTCTAGAACAGTAAGATTAGATGAAAGAAAAATAAAATACACAGTAAAAGCATGAATACATCTTAAAACAGAACGGCATTTGGGTGCAGACTAAAGCATAGGAACATTATGCTATGAAATCACTGGGTATGAGTGTGGTCAGACATATCACGTTAAATTTCTATCAATGCTAGCATGTGAGTGCAGCTTGCCTAGGATATACATGTGGTCTCTGAGTCCGGGTGTTTCGTTACCGCGTGGGCTAGGAACAGTTCAGGCTAAGAGGGCCCTTGTGCGGCGGTGTAATGAGTGCTTCATCCGATACCCAGTGTAGGTAAGTCCCTGGTTCCGTTCCCTTCTGTTTCCCCGTTGTTGCCCTGTGGCCTGCTTGCAGTGTTTCGGAGGCCGGCTCGGTCTGTGCCCCTTGGAATTCGTCGCTGTGTTCTTGCATGTGTAGCATCGTGTTTGGTGTAGAGTCGGATCATGCTGCTTTGGGAGACGGAGTGTTGGGTGGGTGGGGCTCTGGATTGCCCGGTTTGTTGCATATCTCTCTGGCTTTTGTGAGAGTGGATTTCTGAGTTTGGTGGGCTTGTCGCCGTTTCCCGCCTGTTTGAGCTCTGAGGATGGCTCTGTCTGGCGGCTGCTCTGGGAGCTCGAGGTGGGCCTCTACTCAGGCAGCGTCGGGTAGTCGGGCGGATCCACGCCGCTACACTTTGCATCACCAGCTTGAAGTGTCGAACTCTGGCGTGGAGCAAGGTCCAGAGTCCGGTTCGAAGTTTGCCAAAGAATGCTTGGGTATGCCTGGGTGGTTCGGCGAGGGTGTTTTGTGCCGCCATCTTGCGTGGGCCCCTGGGGGCTTGTACGTTTGTGGGCTTAGTCGCTTGTTTGAACCGCTGTGTGGGGGTAGCCGTCCCCAGCGAGGACCGGGATAACCCCCGCTGGTCCAGAGGGGGGGGTAGCAGGGCAGCGTTCAGGCGAGTCTGATGAGCAGATCCCATGCCGGGAGATCGGCCGCTTCCCACAGGCCTCAGGCTCTGCTCCAGTGTGGGCCGCATGGACGGTGAAGGTGCTCCGCCGATTTGTCGGTGCGGGACAGATATCAATCTGTTCCTCATGTGGTCGTGGTTCAGCTTTTGGGCACTTTGATCTGCCGGCATGGGTAGATTAACCATGAGATTCGAGTTTGTGCTCGCTGGCATGAGAGCTCTCATGGAGCACGTCAGGCCCCGCCCCCCCGTTCCTGCACTTTTTTTAACAGCAGGAACCCCGTTCCCGCTGTTCCTGCAGCTCATGGGGGGGACAAAGAGGTGGCCTAATGGCCACATGGTGGACCACCCGGCGGGCGCCTGTCTCCCGGTCAGATGCGGCGAGGGAGCGGTGTTCTCTCTGCTCCCTCTCGCCGCCCGCCGTTTACTGATGCCGGGATCTGGAATATGATGTCATATTCCGGCTCCCAGCATCAGTAGACAGCCCGCGCGGTAAGAAGGAGCAGAGAGAACACAGCTCCATCGCAGCGTCTGACCGGGAGACAGTCACCCGCCCCACTGGACCCCAGGGACAGGTCCACGCCAGTTTTCCATGAAGGGAGGCTTGGTGGACATTTTTGTAATTTAAAAAAATAATAATAATTTTTGTGTGTGTGTGTTTGTGTGTGTGTGTTTGTGTCTGTGTTTGTGTCTGTGTTTGTGTCTGTGTTTGTGTCTGTGTTTGTGTCTGTGTTTGTGTGTGTGTGTGTGTGTGTCTGTGAGTATGTGTGTGTTTGAGAGTTACATAGTTACATAGCTGAAAAGGGACTTGCGTCCATCAAGTTCAGCCTTCCTCACATATGCTTTTGCTGTTGATCCAAAAGAAGGCAAAAAACCCAGCGCTTCCAATTTTGCAACAAACTAGGAAAAAATTCCTTCTTGACCCTAAAATAGCAGTCAGGTGTCTCCTTGGATCAAGCAGCTATTACCCCACTAATTAGAAATTATATCCCTGTATGTTATGTTTTTGCAAGTATTTATCCAATTGCAGTTTAAACATCTGTATAGACTCTGACAAAATCACCTCTTCAGGCAAAGAATTCCATATCCTTTTTGCTCTTACTATTAAAAAAACTTTTCTTTGCTTTAGATGAAATCTCCTTTCTTCAAGCCTAAATGTGTGACATTGTGTCCTATGTATAGCCCTGTTTATGAATAGATTTCCAGATAATGGTTTGTACTGGGCCCCGAATATATTTGAATAATGTTATCATATCCCCTCTCAGGCGCCGTTTTTCCAAACTAAAGAGATTTAAATGTTTTAACCTTTCTTCATAACTAAAATGCTCCATTCCTTTTATACATTTTGTAGCTCGTCTCTGCACTTTTTCTAGTGCCATGATATCTTTCTTTAGAACAGGTGCCCAAAATTGCACAGCATATTCAAGGTGTGGTCTTACCAGCGATTTATAAAGAGGCAAAATTATATTTTCATCTCGAGAATTTATCCCCCTATTTATACATGACAAAACCTTACTGGCCTTAGCAACGGCAGATTGACATTGCATATTGCTACCTAATTTGTTGTCTATAACAATTCCCAAATCCTTCTCGTGTGTGGTTATCCCTAATTCACTACCATTTAGTGTGTAAGTTGCTTGTGCATTCTTAACCCCGAAGTGCATAACTTTGCATTTCTCTACGTTACATTTCATCTGCCATTTTAGTGCCCAGGCCCCTAATCTATCCAAATCCCTCTGCAGCAAAGCAATATCCTGCTCACATTTTATTACTTTACAAAGTTTTGTGTCATCTGCAAACACTGATACATGACTTTCAATGCCCATATCAAGATAATTTATAAATATGTTAAATAGAAGCGGTCCCAAAACAGAACCCTGAGGGGACACCACTTACCACTTTTGTCCAGCTTGAAAATTTACCATTTATGACAACTCGTTGTACTCTATCTTTAAGCCAATGTTCTACCCAAGAACAAGAATATTCATCTAGACCAATTTCTTTTAGTTTGAAGACTAACCTATTGTGAGGAACTGTATCAAATGCCTTGGCAAAATCCAAGTAGATCACATCCACTGCAACACCCTGATCTATATTTCTACTTACTTCTTCGTAGAATGCAATTAGGTTAGTTTGACATGACCTATGTTTCATAAAACCATGCTGAATATTGCTAATAACAAAGTTCTTCCCATTGAATTCCTGAATATTATCCCTTAATAGCCCTTCAAATATTTTCCCAGTTACAGAAGTTAAGCTCAGAGGTCTATAATTTCCAGGCAAGGATTTTGAACCCTTTTTAAATATAGGAACAACATCTGCCTTCCTCCAATCCTCCGGTACAACACCTGAAACAAAAGAATCTTGAAAAATTAAATACAGAGATTCACTTATTTCCCCACATAGCTCCTTAAGTACTCGTGGGTGAATACCGTCAGGCCCCAGAGCTTTATTTATATTAATTTTCTTTAATAGCTGTAGCACCTTGTCTCGAGTTATCCAATCACAAGTTATCTGCAAGTTTGTTGCAGCAATCATTTGCATATCTCTTGCCATAGGATCCTCATTAATATGTACTGAAGAAAAATAGTTATTTAAAATTTCTGCCTTTTCCTGGTCTTCATTGACTAACAGACCTATCTCTGTTTTCAGTGTACCTACACTTTAAATTTTTGTTTTTGTAGAATTAATGTACTTGAAAAAAATGTTGGGGTTGGTTTTGCATTCTTTGGCTATCAATTTCTCATTTTCTAGTTTAGCCACTTTAATTGCCTTTTTGCAAGTATTATTGGCTTCCTTATATCTTATATTCGATGCCTCTGATTTGTCTAATTTAACCCCTTAAGACCGCAGGACGTCCTATGCCGTCCTTATTTTGGTGGCTCTAAACGCCCCAGGACGGCATAGAACGTCCTGCGATCTTTTGTACTTACCCGGTGGCCAGCGATCCAACCCCGGCGATCGCGGTATGGGGGACTTACCTGGGAGCCCAGGGAGTCCCCCTCTGTCCTCTTCGGGCCCCCAGGGCCATGTGATCACGAGGTCCTTGCGAGGACCTCGCGATCACATGGACGGCATAGCCGTCCATGTCAATGCCAGCAGGGGGAGTGCCTGTAATGACAGGTACTCCCCCTGCTGCCTGAAAATAAAATGAAACATGTTAAATAAGTGTAAAATTAAATAATATATACTTAGATCATATATATATATTTATTATATATATGATCTAAGTATATATGTAAGAAATTATGACCCTCTTACAAGGATATTCTTTTAGGGAATGTGTGACAAATAAGACACAAACACAAGTGTATAATAAAATGTATTGTTAATATTAATTTAAGGATACTGTTAGATTTTAAAAAGGATATACACATTACACATTATAACCATAGTCAGTCCAAAACCAAAAGATACATAATAAAAGGGCAATACTTAAACATTTCAATGGAGGTCTTCCCCTTGCGCCTTCATCTTGGGTAATCTGGGACAGACTATCAGTTCACCATGGCCCTGCTTGCTGTGCTGTCCTCTCCAAAGAGACAAAGAGAGAGCGAGCCTTCCTTGGATGTTGTCCTTTTAAAGACTGATTCTTGGAGTAATAAACTACAAGTCCCAGAATTCCTTTTCCCTCCCAAAAGTGGTTTATCCCGCCCTCTTTCTCCAGAGAGTTCTGTCTTTACACAAGTCTTTCCCTTTGATCTCTTGGTTTGATCTCTTGGTTTCTGGGTAGGTTAGACAGCTTTGGAAAACACACACACTTCCATGGTTACACCTAGATGTTAATTACTTTGGTCTTCTGATAACATACATGGAATACTGGGGGGATGTAAGCTTTTGTTTTAGCTGGATGTTGTAAAATGCAATTGAACGCTTTGATCCTTATCAAACAGTTATCAAGGAAATTAAACCAGTCACATACACAGAAAGGTATATACAATATTGCAGTTTGGCATATCAATTTCTTACATATATATATATATATATATATATATATATATATACACACACATACATATACATACACTGTCTACGTGTATTTTAATATTAATATATACATAATTATATATATATTAATATCAAAATACACGTACAATGATATTGATTAAATATATATATAATTTTCATTATATATATATTTATATATAATAAAAAATAAATAATTATATAAATATGTTAAAAAATAAAATTAAAAAAATAATAAAAAATAAATAGATAAAAAACATGCGTCATTTTGTTCTAACTGTATTTTAAAATTAATATACAGTATATACTCGAGTATAAGCCGAGTTTTTCAGCACATTTTTTGTGCTGAAAAACCCCAACTCTGCTTATACTCGAGTCAATAGTCTGTATTATGGCAATTTGCATTGCCATAATACAGACAGGGGCTGTGGGGGCTGCAGAGAGCGTTACTTACCTGTCCTGCAGCTCCTGTCAGCTCTCTCCTCCTCCGCGCCGTCCGTTCAGCACCTCGGTCAGCTCCCAGTGTAAATCTCGCGAGAGCCGCGGCTCTCGCGAGACTTACACTGGGAGCTGACAGAGGGAGCTGTACGGACGGCGAGGAGGAGGAGAGAGCTGACAGGAGCTGCAGGACAGGTAAGTTACATCTCTCTGCAGCCCCCACAGCCCCCACTGAACTACCAATGCTGGACCACCAGGGAGTAAGAGCCCCCCTCCCTGCCATATATCAAGCAGGGAGGGGGGACGAAAAAAAAATAATAATAATAAAATAAAAAATAAGATGAATAATAATTAAAAAAATATATTAAAATAATTATAAAATAATAATAAATAAATAAAAAAATAATAAAATTGCCCACCCCCCCCCCACCACTGCAACACACACACACACACACACACACACTGGATTCATACACACACACTGCACACATACACACACTGCACACATACACACACTGCACACATACACACACTGCACTCATACACACACTGCACTCATACACACACTGCACTCACACACACACTGCACTCACACACACTGCATTCATACACACACACTGCATTCATACACACACACTGCACTCATACACACACACTGCATTCATACACACACACTGCATTCATACACACACACTGCATTCATACACATACACACTGCATTCATACACATACACACTGCATTCATACACACACACTGCACTCATACACACACACACTGCACTCATACACACACACACTGCACTCATACACACACACTGCACTCATACACACACACACTGCACTCATACACACACACACTGCACTCATACACACACACACTGCACTCATACACACACACACTGCACTCATACACACACACACTGCACTCATACACACACACACTGCACTCACACACACTGCATTCATACACACACACACTGCATTCATACACACACACACTGCACTCATACACACACACTGCATTCATACACACACACTGCATTCATACACACACACTGCATTCATACACACACACTGCATTCATACACACACACTGCATTCATACACACACACACTGCACTCATACACACACACTGCACTCATACACACACACTGCACTCATACACACACACTGCACTCATACACACACACACTGCACTCATACACACACACGCTGCACTCATACACACACACGCTGCACTCATACACACACTGCACTCATACACACACTGCATTCATACACACACTGCATTCATACACACACACTGCATTCATACACACACACTGCACTCATACACACACACACTGCACTCATACGCACTCTGCACTCATACACACGCCGCATTCATACACACACACTGCATTCATTATACACACACTGTAAATAAATATTCAGTTAATATATTTTTTTTAGGATCTAATTTTATTTAGAAATTTACCAGTAGCTGCTGCATTTCCCACCCTAGTCTTATACTCGAGTCAATAAGTTTTCCCAGTTTTTTGGGGTAAAATTAGGGGCCTCGGCTTATATTCGGGTCGGCTTATACTCGAGTATATACGGTATATATATTATCAAAATACATGTAGAACGAAATAATATATATATCTATATACATAAGTATATACGTATATATCACCATATATATATATATATATATATATACACCTAAATATATAAATAAAAATAATAGAAAAAATTATATACATATATATATATATATATATATAATAATTCTACGTATATATTTATGTAATAATTTTACATAATTAGGTCATTTCATTAATTACAATTTGCAGGACCTGCCTGACAACCCAGGCCGAAAGTTCAGGGAATTCAAATTTATTAGCACTATATTTAACCCTGTAACTTTCCAAGACATCATAAAACCTGTACATTGGGGGTACTGTTTTACTTGGAAGACTTCGCTGAACACAAATATTAGTGTTTCAAAACAGTAAAATATATTACAACGACGATATCGTCAGTGACAGTGTTATTTTTTGCATTTTTCACACACAAATGGCACTTACACTGACGATATAATGGTTGTGATACATTTTACTGTTTTGAAACACTAATATTTGTGTTCAGCGAAGTCTCCTGAGTATAACAGTACCCCATTTACAGGTTTTATGGTGTTTTCAAAAGTTACAGAGTCAAATATAAGGTTTGCGTTTCAGTTTTTTCACATTAAAATTCGCCAGGTTGCCTTTGAGACTGTATGGTAGCCCAGGAATGAAAATTATCCCCATGATGGCATACCATTTGCAATAGTAGACTACCCAGGGTATGTTCAGTTTTTTTTAGTAGCCACTTAGTCACAAACACTGGCCAAAATTTGCGTTCAAATTAGTTTTTTGCAATTTTCAAATATTAACACTAACTTTGGCCAGTGTTTGTGACCAAGTGGCTACTAAAAAAGACTGGACATACTCCATTTGCAATACCTTGGGTTGTCTACTTTTGCAAATGGTATGCCATCATGGGGGTAATTCTTATTCCTGGGCTACCATATGGTCTCAAAGGCAACATAACCAATCTGGCGAATATCAATGTGAAAAAACTGAAATATGTAGCACGCTATATTTGACCCTGTAACTTCCCAAAACACCATAAAACCTGTACATAGGGGGTACTGTTTTACACGTGAGACATTGCTGAATACAAATATGTGTATTGTATTGCAGTAAAAGCAAACAGTATTTTGACATTCACAGTTAAAATGTCACGTAGAACTAAAACAATGTAAAAAATTCTTATTTTCTCCCATTTTTTATGTTTTTTTCATATTAAATTATGTTCCATACCTAAATATTTGATGTTAAACGAAAGCCCTGTTTCCCCTGAATAAAATGATATATAATAAGTGTGGGTGCATTTAATATGAAAGAGGTGAATTACGGTTGGACAGACATATAGCGCAAATGCCAGGTTTTGTTTACGTTTTTTTTGGATCACAACTTGTACATTTGGCTGCGGTCTTAAGGGGTTAAATGCTTTAAAAGTCCTTTTCTTATTTTTAATATCTTGTTTTACTTCTCTACTAAGCCACATTGGTTTTAATTTGTTTATTTTATATTTATTACCCAAAGTGTGTGTGTGTCTATGTATATGTGTGTGTTTGAGAGTGTGTCTGTGTCTATGTATTCAAAATCCCTGTAAGAGATAAGCCGTACAGATTAAGGAGTATTATAAATACTGACCCAGAGTTGGTGTTGTTAGGCTCAAGCTTGGGTTGCAGGTAATGGGAATTCATTTCTGCAACTTCTTAAGCAAAATAACCAAATAAATGATTGTGGATGGGGGGGGACAGAGAATTTTATTGTAGGTCTCTTGGCATAGTCGGCGGTTTCTGCATGGCAAAAAAAAACAAAACTGGCTCCTAACTTTTTTAGCTGGCTCCTAGATTCCAAACAAATTTGTCAAGCCCTGACATAAGCACATTTAGCATCATGATTTGTATGGCTCTTTCTAAGTGTAATTGTCTGTTATCTTAAACTGCAATAATGTTTTACTGATTTTACACTATTCTTCACTGACAATTTGATCCCAGGTCTCTTGAAACAGTCTGAAGTTATTGGATATATGTTATATATGTATATAGTACTATTTTACAAAGAAAAAAACAGGAAAGTGTGCACGTATAACAGAAAATAGATTTATAACCGAGGCACACACTGTAATATATAAACCGTGTATACATGCGAAAAGACCGGTACTTTACTAATGTACTGATATAAATCGACCACTTAAAAATGGTGTAGTTGCAATATATTTACATAAATAAACAAAATCAAGAAGAAACAAATGATAGTGTAAAAGCACTTAAAGGGACACAAGGGGTTAACCCCCTCCCCCTCGCCCCCCCCTCTCTTCCCCTCCCTCCAGCAAATCTGTTTCCTCTCAGATATGGTTCACCGTGCATGTTTTCACCTGGCTTCCACCTGGATGGTAGCTTCCAATGCGAGATGCTCGTGTTGCGGGTGAGGATCACTATGGGAAACGTGCTACTGTTCTGAGAGCTCTCCTCAGGAATCTGAATATGCTTGTTTCATTAGTAAATTAAAAAACAACGATCACTCTATTTTCTGATAAAATAATTCAAATAAATTTGTTCCTCTCAAACTGTTGACCATTCGTGAAGGCATTATGGGCTAAATTTCATTTTGCAAAGCAAATGAGAGTAAAAGTGTGTGTATACAGAATTTTTATAGTGAAGGGGTTGAAGCACACAAATGAATTGAAATGTCCTTCTCAATCACCATGATACTTCATAGTCACATTTCTTATCTTTAATAAACATATTTTCAGTTTTTCCAAGTAAATCATTTATAGTGATTTTAAGTGTATAATTTATAGTGACAGATTTTCTTTAACTTCCTGCTCATTTCTTTCAGGTGATTCTGTGAGCAGAAATTCCCCCGAAGGACATGACAAGAACAGAAATACACTAAGCAAGGCTTTGAAGAAATCCCCTAATAAAAGCACTGAGGATTCTAGTCCTCAAAAATCAAGAAATCTCGCAGAGTCCTATATGTCTACAAATGATATAGGAAGCGGAGAACCAAAACATTTCACATGTTCTGAATGTGGGAAATGCTGTCGTTATTATTCAAAATTTGTTCTCCACCTCAGGTCTCACACAGGAGAAAAGCCTTTCCCATGTTCTGATTGTGACAAATGTTTTGTCAGTAAATCAGATCTTGTGAAGCATAAAAGAATTCACACAGGAGAGAGACCCTTCTCATGTTCTGAATGTGGTCAATGTTTTAACCAGGGTGCACATCTTGTTGCACATTTGAGATCTCACACAGGAGAAAAACCTTACTCATGTTCTGAATGTGGGAAACGTTTCATGTGGCAGTCGAACCTTGTTATACATAAGAGAACTCACACAGGAGAGAAACCTTTCTCATGTTCTGAATGTGGGAAATTTTTTGTCAGTAAACCAGACCTTGTGAGACATAGGAGAACTCACACAGGAGAAAAACCTTTTACATGTGCTGAATGTGGGAAAAGTTTTAGCCAGCATTCAAGTCTTGTTATTCATCGAAGAATTCATAAAAAGTAGATATTATGTGATTGCTCTGATTGTGGGTAATGTTATAATCAGCTCTAAGGTTTTATGAGGCATCAGTGTGTTTACATTGGAATAAGACATTTTGTATTGTGAATGTGATACATACTAGAAATGTTATTCAGATTTTGTTTTTGATCCAGCATATCACAATATTGCAAAGCCTTTCTCATGCTGACACTATAAATAATAACTCCTATTCCTTTTTGAAAAGGTGGTATTTATTTACGATTAAGATTTATCTAGAATTAATTCTTATTCTGCAAAGTATATCAGTTGTAAATGTTGTCGGGTTTTTTTTTTTTTTATATATATATACTTGCAAAATATAAAGTTTTGGTAAATGAAGAGTTTTCAGCGACCTCATTTTTAGCATCCTTTTTCAGCCAGGAGTGAAATTTTACTGATAGTACAACACCAAGAGGTTTTCACCCTAAATTCTTTAATTATGAACACATGTGGTTTGCAAATATAACTTTCATGTTATTTTAATTATTAAAAAGCAAGTGTTGTATAAGAAATAAAGTTGAAATAAAATAATAATAGCCAATGTCTCTTGTGCTCTCTTCTGAAATGACTGTAGGTTTTCATCTTCTTAAAGCTTGCAAAAATCTAGTTACAATTTGAGTAATTCTCCTATTATTGTCAATTGTGTCTGGTAAGTTGCATCTTGTAGGGTTTTCTTTTAATGTTGATTTAATACTATGTAAACTACATCCAAGTTACTTATATGTAGAGTGTAATACTTTTTTATGCACATCGATCTATACATCTACAGTTTACTTCTGTATCAAGGAGATAAAGTGAGGAATAGAAAGTGTGAGAGATGGCTGTTCCCTAAACTCCCTGTCCAGATCGCTACTGATGGATATTTGCCAGCTGTACATAGGGGAACCAGAGAGTTAAAGTTAAAGGGAGAAATAGAAAAGGTAGGCGCGTACCTGACTCGTGTTTTTCTCACAATTTTGTTTTGTCAAGAGTGCATTGGCACCTCCGTTGATATCTGTTTAATTTTCCCACAGCTATTCACCATTTATGAATCGTTGCCATGTGATATAGGTATTCTTTTTTTTTTTTTTTTTAATTCTTTATTTATAACAAGGTTGAACACCATCAATACAAACAGATTTAATACAGACATCACATACCGGACTTATTCACAAGCTTAGATATATAAAAATTACATCATATAGGGTAAAACCCAAGTGTTTGGCAATATCGATGGCATAGTTAGCGAGTCGTCCCTGAAATGTCCAGATATGTAGACGGTGTCCTTCCAATTTTCAACATATATCAAATCCAAAGAGATCTAGAATGGCTATAGTGCCTGAAATTGAGGATCATATTTCGAAGAATACACATACATGGTGGCAGAGCCTTCATGCTATCTAAGATCCCCATCCAACCTCGGTATCGGGGGCACCCAGCGGTATAATTACACGCAGCTATAAACTTTCCATGCTATAGTGCCCCTTTCCCAACATAACAAAGGCGGGGCTCAGGAGATAATGGAAGATATTATGAAGCCATTCAGATGAATAATAAAGGAAACAGAAGAAAGAAAGAAGAAGAGAAAAATAGTAAAGATAAGTGAAAGTGGGGATAGAAAAGAGAACAGGGATAGGGGTCGGGTGGGGGGAGGGAAAGGAAGGTGTATGGGAGGGGATGGTACAGTCACGTGACCCCTAACTCCAGTGTATGGAGTCATGTCTTTTGGTCCTTTCTTTTGCATCTTCGATCCTGACATTGGGCAAGTCAACTCCCAAGGAGTCGTCCACAGTCTGGAGGCTTCCTAGTGGAAGCCCCCATATCCCCTCCAAAGGGGAGTAAGTCCGGTTAATATTCGGATCCCGGGAATTGCATAGAGGGTGTGGCGCGAATACTCTAGCCTAGTTCCCGCGGCTCCTAATCGCCCATGCCACTATCTATCCAAGGTGTCCAAATGTTGTCAAATTTTGCCCCTGACCCTTGCAGTAAGTTTATCCATGAGGAAATTATCTTTGATCTTTTGCAGTAATACACGAAGTGGGGGAGCTGAGGCTTGAAGCCAAACTTGTGCAAGGGCCCGCCTTGCTGCTAGATTCACCTTATGAACCAGCTTCTGTTCAGTCCTGGTCCAGTCCTCCAACCGCCTGGCCAGGAGGAACACCCATGGGTCTAGCTTTATCTCCCTGCCAAAGATATCCTTTATTAACCCTGCCACTTGCCTCCAAAAAGACTGGGCCACAGGACATTCCCACCACATGTGCAAATAGGTTCATTTTTGTCCGCAGCCTCTCCAGCATACGTCCGAAGATAACCTATGCATTCTACAAAGCTTCACCGGGGTGGTGTACCACCTGAACATGGTTTTATAAGCTTGTTCCTGCATGGATACACATATGGAGGAAGTCGCCGCTGCCTCCCAAATCTCCTGCCAATCCACCCCTTCCAGCTCTTCACCGAGATCAGCTTCCCATTGGGCTATGTAAGTAAGCTCTCCCCATTCTGAGGTGGATGTACTCAAGTGCGCGTATAAATTTGTGATAAGGCCTCTTCGGAACTGTTCCTTAAGGCATAAGGTTTCAAAGAAGGTAAGTGGTTTCAGCGCACATAGTTTATTCGCTGGAGTCTGTGCATAGTCCCTAAGTTGAATGTATCTAAAGAAATCCGATGGGCGCAGAACAGCCCTAGTTTGTAAGTCCTCAAACT
This sequence comes from Pelobates fuscus, assembly GCF_036172605.1. Taxonomy (NCBI): domain Eukaryota; kingdom Metazoa; phylum Chordata; class Amphibia; order Anura; family Pelobatidae; genus Pelobates; species Pelobates fuscus. The sequence goes on from NC_086323.1 coordinate 190,517,210, forward strand.
GAAGAAGTGTACTGCCCTTGTAAAGTTGTCATAAGCGCTGAATGCCCGTACCCTCTATCCCTTTAAATTCCCTTGCGTCCAGTCCTGGGGTGAAGGCCTTGTTCCTCAGATAGGGAGTCAGCGGGGACTCCCGGGAGGTTAGCCCGTATTTAACCGACGCAGCGTCCCATATTTTCACCGAGTTCGCTATGGCTGGACAAGCAATCTGTGTCATCGGTCTATGGTCCCGAGGGACCCATATATAGAACTGAGGGAGATCAGGTCCCATAAGAGATGATTCTAAATCCACCCACCTCCTCTCATCCGGGGGAGAGTGCCAGTACGCTACTTGCGTGAGTTGAGCCGCTAGATAATAGAAATAGAAATTTGGTAATCCCAAGCCCCCCCTCGACCGCGCTCTGTACAAGATATTGCGGGAGACTCTGTGTTTCCTGTTCTGCCAGATGAACCTCCCCACCGCCTGTTGAAGTGCACCCAAGTCAGACCTAGTCAGCTTAACCGGAAGGGCCTGAAACAAAAATAAGATCCTGGGGAGCACATTCATTTTCACTGCATGGATCCTACCGATCCATGAAATTGGTTTATCCGCCAGTTTTCCATATCCGAAATCAGGGTGCGAATCAAAGGGGTGTAATTTTGTCCGAAAAGCTGGGCAGGATCCGCTGTCAGGTGAATCCCCAGGTATTTGATATGGTGTTTCTCAATTCGAATATCATGCACAGTCCCAACGTAGGCAACATCAGAGTTGCACATGCAAATAGGGAGCGCGCTCGATTTAGGTAGGTTCACCTTATAGCCTGCCAAGCTACCATAGGACTCCAGCACCGCCGCTAGCGCGTCCATTGACTCCGTCGGATGCGTCAGAGTCAACAGTACGTCATCCGCAAAAGCGGAAACCACATATCGCTTTTCCCCCATTGATATCCCCCGAATTTCGGGGGTGATGCGCACCTTTTGTAGCAAGGGTTCTAGCGATAGGGCGAAAAGCAGCGGTGACAGAGGGCAGCCCTGTCTGGTTCCATTGCCCAAAGTGAATGGTAGTGATTTTGATCCCGCTATCCGAACCCGTGCCTGAACATCCGTATACATAGCCCTAGTTGCAGTGATGTAGGATTCCGGCAGGCCAAAGTGCCGAAGGACCTCAAATAGATAGGGCCATTTAACTCTATCGAAGGCCTTTTCCGCGTCGAGCGATAGGATCAGGGTAGGGATCCCTTTGGTCGCCTGCCTCCATATAAGGTCGATATTGCGCCAAGTATTCTCATACAGTTGTCTGCCGGGTATAAAACCTACTTGGTCCGGATGGATTAAGTGCGTTAGGAAGGGGTTCAGGCGAGTCGCTAAGATCTTAGCCAGAATTTTAGAGTCATGATTTATCAGTGAGATCGGGCGAAAGTTTTCGGGAATCGAGTCGTCTCTGCCTGGTTTCGGCAAAAGGACTATGTCGGCCAGCGACATGTCCTTGTCCAGAACCCCCCCCCTCCATGAGATCGTCAAACAACGTCTCCAGATGAGGCGTTAGCGTTTCCCGAAAGATTTTGTAATAACCACCCTCGAATCCATCCGAATGGCCTTTCAATGTTGAGATCTATTTCGTCAGCTGTGATTCGCGCTCCCAGGACAGCGGCATCTCCGAAATCCAACTTTGGCAGCGCCAGGTGTTCCAAAAATATCCTAGTGTCATCAGTCTCGCGACGTTGCTGGTCACTGCCGCCCCTCCCGGAGTGATTGGATAGTGTTGAGTAATAATCTGAGAAAACTTTTGCGATATCAGTGGGATCAGTGCGGTCTTTGATTCTAGTGATGTGGGAGTGACCCTGTCTCGGGCGGATTGATCGGGCCAGCAGCGTGTCCATTTTATTGGACTTTTCATAGTACGTCCTCTTGGACCAAACCATTGCTCTGGCCGTATCATCGATAAGTGTCTCACGCACTGAGGTACGCAGCTTCTGCACATCCGCCAACGTGTCGGCGGACGGGGCAGTTTTATGTTTCTCCTCAGCTTTACCCAAAGCCTCCAAGAGAGACGACAGCAACTGCATTTTACGTTTCTTCTTTAAAGTGGCTTCGCGGATAAATATGCCCCGTATAACCGCTTTATGAGCGGCCCATACCGTAGCCGGGCGGAGGTCAGGCACCACATTCCTTTCGAAATAATCGGACAACTCCGTACGGATCGTCTCCACCACGGCTGGATCCTGTAACAGGGAGGTATTTAATTTCCAGGACCACAGAGATGCTGTGCACAAGTTGTCTAATAACAACGTGACCTCGGCGTGGTCCGACCATGTGATAGATTCGATCGTGGAGCCCGAAATTTTCGGCGCCAAATGTTTACCAGGAATAGGTCAATCCTAGAATACGTACCATGGGGAGCAGAGTAAAAGGTATAGTCGCGGTCATCAGGATGGTGAGCCCTCCAGATGTCCAAGAGGCCAGTGCGTTGAATGAATGTGCGGTGCAATTTATCCTGGCCCCCCCTCCTGTGCGATCTCGGCAACCCACCCCCCTAGCTCCGGTCGACAGCTGGACACGGAGTGGCGTTAAGATTCCCTCCCACAAGAATCATGCCATGCGGTAGATCATTAACAGTTTGGGCCATAGTGTCCCAGAATTCGGCGGAGGGGTAGTTGGGGGCATAGATATTAAGGAAGTGGATCGTATGGGAGTATAAACTCCCCGAAAGCACTAACAAGCGTCCCGCCGGATCCGCTGTCACATTCCTTATCCCGGAGAGGGCACCTATGATGCACGAGTACCGCTACGCCATTCCTTTTGTTTAAGGCCCTTGCCTCGTGTACAGTTATAAACGTGTGGTCCCTCAGAGCAAACTTTGCGGCCTGTGGTATATGCGTCTCCTGTAGGAATGCTATGTCTGGATTGAGGCGCTTAAGTTCCCTAAACATGAGGCGTCTTTTACTCGGGGCGTTAAGTCCTTTAACATTTAAAGATAGTATCTTTAACGGCATGACGGTGGGCTAAAGGACAAGCTAGTCTTATCAGTCAAGCCCGCCAGGGGTCGACATAGTAGAAGCATAACGGGCACAATGACAGCCCCTCCCAGGAGGGCATGAGTAGGGAAGTGGGGCAAGGAGAGGTATAGACTAGGGACAGTAGAGTAGGGTGAGAGAATAAAAAGTGAAGAGAGTAGCAGTGAAAAGAACATTTGCCTGGTCTTACCTATTGCCAGGACAATGCGGGGTATATGTTGAAGCCTCTCCAGAGCACCAAATGGTCCCCAGAACAGCATGAACATAGACCAATCAAGATAGGCACCCCAAGGGTGCCAAGCGCAACTAAATTGGAGACAGAAAGTCAACTAATAGGTATTGGAAGATACCAAACGGTAGGGGGATTACTGTTGGGTCACATCAGGGTGGGGCCCGAATTCGCGACCCATCTCAAGGAGGCACTAATCAAGGTGTCTGGGGGAAGCCGATGGACCCGCGTCCCCTCCACCCGGGCCCCGGCAGCGATTAACATTAAGGGGAGTCCAGGCGTACCAAATACAAAAAATGTGTTCACTTATCTTTGTTTATGAATTATATTCGGTATCATTTATTTATGTAACTATTTATTGATCATGGTTTAAGTGATTATAGATATATCCTTATTGTTATTTGTTCCATTTTGGTTCCCCCCATGGTGATAGTGAGAAATGCTATCAGAATTTGGGGCTACCTTTAGGGGTATAGAGATAAGGGGACCTAGCTGGCGTGCGGAGGGACTGGACTTGGAGGGCAGCAAATAAGAGAAGATTTACATATAGCACATCTATACACAGCTGCCCCGGAAGAGGGATCCTCTAAATCCGGGCTACCGGTCGGGACTATAACTAATGACCCCCCACCCCCGAACAAACCTCATGAATCAATGGGCCCCGGTACGAGGATAAGTGGTAAAAGAAAGCATAGAAATAACTCGGAGCCCGGGGATTTAGCAAGTCTCCTGGAAACCCGTCAAAATTTTAAAGCCCGTTTAGGTGGGGAACTTACAGTTAGGGGACTTGAGAGCACAAGTGATATTCGCCCCGAAAGCCAGCCTATGGACCCCAAATCCTGGTCCTGGGCTGTGAAAATGAACATTGCAACCAAGTTCCACACCCGGATCCCCGGGCCCCAACCCCCACCGGCCTCGCACACCTCACACAGTATTATACTAAAAATGCATCCTAGCCCAGCATGGAAACACACGTGTCAGAGAGCAGTCGAAGATGTAACTACCATGACTACCCCGCAACGATCCCGCATACCATCCAAAACAAAAATATAGTATACATTAGACCCCAGCCCCCAGAGACCCAACAAAAAACGTAGGAGTCGGGTGGTGGAACTTGTCAAGTCCGTAGGCAAATAAGGGGCCATGCCAGACTATTAAAGTGGTTACAAGGCCGGGATCGGGGGGAGCGAGGAACCCTATCCCTCCCCAGAATCAATGATCCCACCTGCATCAAGGGCAGCCCACAGACCCAAGTAGGCCTCCTATAAGATCCTGGCAGCCAGGGTCATGTACTCCTCGCATAGAAATACACCCAAAATGCATCTTAGCCCAGAATAAAGACATACGTGACAGAGAGCAGTAAAAAATTTAACCACCGTGAATAACACCCGCTGCCCGCCGCCCCGTATCGATCCCGCATCCCAGCTATAACAGAAATAGAGTACACAATAGTCCCCAGCCCCCAGGGATCCAACGAAAAACGCAAAAGTTGGGTGTTGGAGCATATCGAACAGTGGGCAAATAAGGGGCTACGTCAAAATATCAGAGTGGGTATCAAGGCCAGGATCGGGGAGAGCGAGCAACCCTAACCCTCCCCAGAATCAATGGTCCCACCCGCGATAAGTGCAACTCATAGGCCCATGTAGGCCTCACGTAAGATCCCGGCAGCCGGAGCCCCCAGCAAAAAAGAAAAAGCCCCACAAAGTGGGGTCCAGCTTCCCCCTCCCAAGCAATTTTATCCCACCCCGCGAGGTCTTACCATCCAGGACATCGGCGAGCCGCCTGGAGATAGTGACTGGAACAGCAAATCTCCTCAATCCTCCGCCGCATACCACTCTCGGGGGAGAGCAGTTAGGACCTCCGCTTGCACCTTCGGAACCGTGAAGTCATCGGGGGTTCGGATCCCCAGTTCACTCAGGAATCTCACCGGATCGCCATCGGAAAATAAAACTTTGGTACGGCCATCTTTGAAGGCCAGCAGCCCCCAGGCATAGTTAACAGAGTGGTGCTGCAATAGTTCAGTAATAGGGCGCCATTCCCGCCGTCTCTGCAGGGTCAGAGGGGTCAAGTCTTGGTAGAGAGCAAGGTCTGCCCCATTATGAACAATCGGGCGATCTCTGCCAAACTTCATCAGGGCCTCTTTCGTTTGGTAAGACAGGAATTTGATGATTACATCCCTGGGCCGCGGGTCATCCGCCCTTTTAGCACGGAGCGCTCTATGCTCCCGTTCAATATGCCATAAATGATCCGGGATACTGGGAAGAAGTGGCTTGAAAATCCCCAAGACCACCTCGCTCAGGGACCGGAGGCGGACATTATTGGGCCGCGATCGATTCCCAAGATCGTCAATTGCAGAGCCTGCAATGTATAGTTGAGAGGTTAAGTGGTTGATTTGGGCTGCGGCTGCATTGTGGGCCACGACCGTGGACTCCACCCGCCGCTCGAGCGCCGCCGTCCTTACCCCCAAAGCCTGAATTTCGGCCGTGTTGCGGACAATCTCCGTGGCCAGGTAGCTGCGGACTTCAGCCAGTTTAGCCAGGATCTGGCTAGTGTCGGAGTCCGAAGACCCCATGGCCCCTCCGCTCGCTGGGCTCGAGGGCGAACGGGGTGTTCCCAGGCCCTCTTGCGTGCTCGATCGCACGGCGCGAGAGGCCGCAACATATCAGGTACAGAAACCGTCTCCGTTGCCTTTTTCGTCTGTTTTCGTGGGGCTCTTTTATCCATCTTGTTTCCCCCACCTGATATAGTAATTTTAGAGTTCCGTCTCCGCTAATATAGGCTATTGGCACCGCGGTCGCAGCAGAGCTCTACCCGGACACGTCCAGCTCGCTCGGCCGCAAACCACGCCCCTCTGATATAGGTATTCTAGTCATGCCTCCTCTGTTCCCAAAGCTGTGAAACAACACTCCAAGAGAAACAAAGTATTTTTATTTTGCGAGATTTCTCAACATTTTATATTGTACAGAGGTACATGTGCATGGGGGTTCGGTTTCGCTTCTGTAATTCTGAATTTTGTTTCATTGAAATTAGGTAATTACTATTATTATTCTAAATTCTTAGGTAATTTTTATGTAATTTGGCCATCGCCTAATTTGGTACCCTGATGTGGGGACCAACAACTTAGGATACTAAATTAAGATGCTGTTTAGTAGATAACTCCTAATTTGGTATTTTGATATGTGATTCCCCTACTTAAGATATCAAATTATGGAGCTATCTACTAAGCCGCTGAAAAAGCAAATAGAAGAAATGCCCTTTTTCTTAAGTTTGCAGTTTCAGTTGCTTAAGGGATTTTATAGTGTTAGGAATACAAATTTGTATTTCTAACACTATAGTGCCCTCTGGCATATAAAGATTTAAAGAACTGTTTAGTCACTTATCTGATTCTAGCACCGATGTCCCTCGACAATGGGTCGGTGCTCTGCATCCTCCGACGTCATCCAACCGGGGAAAGTGCCGCGAGTGCATTAAAGCCGCCACATAGGAAATCCTTGCCTTGATGCTTTCAAGTGGGGGGTATCACTGACAGTGGATGTCCTCATGCAGAGCGTAAGGATGTTCAGCATTGTTTAAGCAACGAAGAGTGCCTTCAACACACAGAATCACCTCTAGTGGCTGTCTGATAGGCAGCCACTGGAGGCAGTCTTAGCCCTGCTACGTAATTATTGCAGTTTCTCTAAAACTGCTGTGTTTTCCATTGCAGGACTCAGTGGGACAGTAGTGTCCGTTTAGTAGATATGTCCCCAATTTGGTACGCTTAATAATGACAATCTTGCATAATGACTCCAAATTAGGGAGCTATATACAAAACAGGACTTTTTTGACTTTTTCTTTATGTTGCTGTTTCAGTTGCATAAGATAACAACAGATAAGTCCATAATTTCTATCTTCATGAAAATGTATCTGAAAACTTTTGGATCAATAAGTTCAGAAATCTTTCATTTTTGTCTATTTCAAATGCTGCCAAATTTGGAAGCTTCTGAATTCCAAAATTTGATTTTGTCCGTGGGAAAAAATACAAATGCATTCATGTCTAGTTATTAAATAGTTGACTATAATTACAAGGTTATTCTTTTTATTTTGTTACATGGCTAAACCAATGTCTTCTAAAGAGCATTCACTAGGGTTCCTTAAAGGGAAACTCCAGTGCCAGAAAAACGATCCGTTTTTCTGGCACTGGAGGGTCCCTCTCCCTCCCACCCCCCAATCCCCGGTTACTGAAGGGGTGAAAACCCCTTCAGTCACTTACCTGGGACAGCGGCGATGTCCCTCGCCGCTGTCTCCGCCTCCGCGACGCTCCTCCCAGTGATTGCGTCGGCCGGTGGGCGAGACTGATCTTGCCCACCGGCCGAGGAGACGTAATGCGCATGCGCGGAAATGCCGCGCATGCGCATTACGTCTCCCCATAGGAAAGCATTGAAAAATAATTTCAATGCTTTCCTATGGGGTTTTGAGCGACGCTGGAGGTCCTCACACAGCGTGAGGACGTCCAGCGACGCTCTAGCACAGGTTTCCTGTGCTAGAACCCAGGAAGTGACCTCTAGTGGCTGTCTAGTAGACAGCCACTAGAGGTGGAGTTAACCCTGCAATGTAATTATTGCAGTTTATAAAAAACTGCAATAATTACAGCTGCAGGGTTAAGGGTAGTGGGAGTTGGCACCCAGGCCACTCCAATGAGCAGAAGTGGTCTGGGTGCCTAGAGTGTCCCTTTAAATGGGGATTGGGACAAAAGGAACTCTGATGTGTTACACCACACAAGAGGCAGAGTCCCTCCCATCCAGCTGGGACCAAAAAGACTCATGCTGAGATATCTGCCTAGCCGATCAATGTAGCCTGTTGTTATCAAGGTGGACTTGCACAGGGGGTGAGAGAACTGTAGAGAGACTGGTATTTGAGAATGGAGAGAATTTGTATATCCTGATCAGTGAAAAATAAAGTACAGTTGCTGCTGTTTGCACCAAGAAGAAGCTTGTTTATCTCTTCCTTGAGGTCTCACAGGTATATTGCTATTTATTGTCCTCTATAGAGTTACTCATAGAGTATTGCCAGAGGACTAGATAGATGGAATATCCTATAATAACTGGCGATATTGGAGGAATTTATTCTGCACTGCTGGTGGATGAAAAGACTCAAAGACCAGGTCATGACACTTAGTATATGTAACGGCACCCCCAGGCATAAAAGGGGTTAAACCGCCGTTTAGAAGATCTTCCCCTTCCAGAGACACAGACACAGCTACCGCACAACCCCAAACTCCCGAACAGGATATAAAGTAGCACTCCAAACTCCCGAACTGGAACCTCATGAATAGCTGCTAGCAGCTGAACAGGAAAAGCACCCAAGCGGCTTACACTCCTGGCAATCAGTCTCTAACAGCATACAATAAATCCCCCCAAGAACGAGACAAGGCTCAGTTTTGAGGGTCAAGCAGGAACAGACAGAGCTGTGGGTTTATTGTTCTTATATACACATTCTTAAACATTAGTACCACCCACAGGGTTTTGTAAAACAACCAATAAACACGTAATACACAGTAAAACACTCCCATAATGACATCTAAATCCCTCCTCTGTATCCTGGAGATAATTGGGAAGTAATCCAATTATCTCCAAGGACAGAGGCAAAACTCCATGAAGCACATGGCAGTAAAAAGACAGTAAAATACAATAAAATACACAAGGTTACATTTATTACATAAAATACAGACATGCAACATATCCCCAGATAGCTTAGGTCTGAACGCACATTATTACTGAATGGTGCTCAGACCACACACATACAGTTCAATTGCCATGGAGCCAAAGTCTTTTATTACACGAATAGGCTCCATGGCATAGCTATCTGGGTTAAATGAGTTAATTCAGTAAATCCGTGAATGAACTGGCCGCGTGTGAACTGCAGACTGCTGCCATCCAGTGTTCAGTATGCATAGCCGCGGCCACCCGGTATAGTCAATTAAGCTGCGGTTAACCGCAGCTACTGGGTGGTCAATTGACTGCACAAGCTCGTTAAGCCGCGGCTAACCGCAGCTTCTGGGTGGTCAATTGACGGTGCTCGGCGGTTTCTGAGCGGCCAATTAAAGGCGCCTGCCAGGTAACCGAGGCTCCTGGGAGGCCAATAGATGGCTGTTTGTTCGGTAGATAGAATCTACCAAACGCCTGGGCAGAAATACATGAATAGACCTTTCTGCATAGGAAAATAAAGTATTTAAATGCCGGTCCATAGTCAAAAGGCAGCAGGCAGGCAACCAGGCTACTCCAATGCACAGTGGCGAGATTGATCTCGTCACAGTATAGCAATCAGCTGTGCAAGTTTACACAAGTACCCACAGACGAAATTAGGCCTGAACTGTTGCACCTTCAGTAACAGATACCAATGCCATATCGTCACAGTGATATATAATGAATGCTTGTGTAATTGAACTCCTCATTAAGACCCATTAACGTTAGGGTTTTAAGTTTTTTTACTCCAACATGACTCCCTCTGTATCATTTTCCTGCTCGGAACCCCTTTTTGCTGATTCAGTTTAATTTGTTTTATTGCTTTAAAGAATAGATGGGAAGGATCTCTTTAAAGAAGGCGCTGTACATGTCGTGATATTGAAGTTTTTAGTCCCATCAATACTGAATTTATATACAATATATTGTTGTTGTTGTTTTTTGTCTTGCTTGCCCTTTTGGCATAATACGCAGTTTTCACTTTAATTTCCTCTACTATCATGCCTTGTCTAGTTAGTTTATAAGGGAGAGAGGTCTGGTGTGTAGCAGGGATGCGCAAATCCTATTGCCCGACGCCCGGGACATGCAGTTCAGGGCAGCCGGCCAGGTTGATTTTTGTGGGTTTTTATTTCTTCTTTTAGTGGTCTAGCAGCAGACCTAAAAGATTTTTTTTCCTCCCCCCTAGGATCCAGGTTGCCAGCACAGGTGCAGGGAACTTGTATCCTACTTCAAGGCATCCAGAGCTGGCACTTTCATAAGGCGGCACAGGCAGCTGCTGAAGAGTTACCGGCTCTGGGGGTGCAAGATTCGGTGACTGGCAGGAGGAAAGCGCACCGCGCTCCCTCCTACCAGTCACTCAGTGTAGCGTGGCCAAGCACTTCCTGTCAGTCCGGCCAGGTACAGGTAGGGTTGCCACCTTTCTTAGAAAACAAATACCGGCTATGCTAATTTGCAGAATCAGTTATTGTGACGAAGTGCTCTTCGCCACTTGTGCCTGTAGGGGACTACTGGCTAGCCTCCTGCCTTCCGACTATGGCCCCTGTGCTGATAGCTGTATTTTCCCCTGCAGAAAGGTTTATTTGTGTATTTCTGCCGGGGCGTTCAGGACTTTCAGTATGTGAGTAGTGCTACCCCAGATAGCTATGCCATGGAGCCTATTTGTGTAACGAAAGACTATGGAAAAGACTTTGGCTCCATGGCGATTGAACTGTATGTGTTCTGAGTAATAATGTGCGCTCAGATCTAAGCTATCTGGGGATATGTTGCATGTCTGTATTTTATGTAATAAATGTAACCTTGTGTATTTTATTGTATTTTACTGTCTTTTTACTGCCATGTGCTTAATGGAGTTTTGCCTCTGTCCTTGGAGATAATTGGATTACTTCCCAATTATCTCCAGGATAGAGAGGAGGGATTGTGATGTCATTATGGGAGTGTTTTACTGTGTATTACGTGTTTATTGGTTGTTTTACAAAACCCTGTGGGTGGTACTAATGTTTAAGAATGTGTATATAAGAACAATAAACCCACAGCTCTGTCTGTTCCTGCTTGACCCTCAAAACTGCATGTATATGTTTTATGTAACATTGTGTAATTTTATGTCTTTTTGTAACCATTTGGTTAATGGAGTCTTGCCTCTGTCCTGGGAGATAATTTGGTTACTTCCCAATTATCTCCAGGATAGAGAGGATGGATTGTGATGTCACTGTGGGAGTGTTTTGTTTGTATTGTCTGTGATTGGCTAATATGCAATATGTGTCCCATTGTTCCATCAGGTCCCCTAGGGGAGTGTCCACCTGGTGGACACTTGCATAAATACCGGGCAGGTAGCCCTCAATAAACCAGACCTACTTGCACCTTTCTTGAAGCCTTGGCTCATGCTTCAGGGAAGGGATACCTACACTCTGGGGATTACTATAATCACTTACTCCCCAGAGTAAGCTCTTGTAAGAGCTTGATTTGTTCCTGCTATGCTCTCTGGATTTAGGAGAGGTTCACCCACTGGGAGCTGGATATTGGTCATGGATACAGGGTGGGTGAGAGACGGCGAGACCCCGGCGCAGCTGCATCGCTGGAAGTGGGATCCGCAGTACTGATGGTGTCGGTTGGAGTGCTCAGAGTCCTCGGCAAGCGCTAGGAGCATCGATTGGCGCAGGTACTCGGTCGGAGTGCCAGCGTTCCGTCACAGTTATGTATGCATGATGTCACTGGATACAACGTCAGTATGTTGCGTAACATTTGAAAGAGGAAAGTTCCCTAAATTGCTAAAATACTAATTACAGTGTGTACTATGTCTGACCTAGTTATTCAGGCACACAGTCACAAAAAATATACAGACACACAGTCATAAAAGGCACCAGGGCCGGCACTACCTGTTATGCGGAAGGGGCAACGCCAGGAGCGCCGGCCCCCCTCATGCTGCAGCCGCCCGAGTGCTCGGTAGAGAGCCTCACGCGGCTGCAGCTTTGCCCGGGCTGGTGCGTCCATGAGGGCGCACCGCCCGGGGTCAGCATGAGGAGAGGGGCTGACAGGAGGGAAGCGCTCAGCGCTCCCTCCCGTCACATCCTCACTGTGGCGTGGCCGAACTTTGTATGGTCCGCGGGTACAGGGAGCATCTGTCTCCTGTACCCGGCCGGACTAAAAGGAAGTGCACACTGAGTGTGCACCTTCCTATCACTCCGGCTGGGTACAGGAAACAGATGCTCCCTGTACCCGCGGACCATACAGATCTCGGCCACGGTACAAAAGAGGTGTAGCGGTACTTACCCTCTCCAGGGGCCGGCCGGGGTCCTCTGTTCTCGCTGTGTGTGGTCCTTCTTCTGCACGAGCCGCACGCGGCTCATCCGACGGCGAAATCAGGAAGGCGGGCAGTGACCGCGAGAAGCGCTCACGTGTCCCGTCTGACTCTAAGAGCGCGCCGCGTGTCTCGGGCGCTCTCTTAAAGGGACAGTGGGAGCCGAAATTTGAAACGGTCTCCCATTGGCCCCTGTCATGCCACATTCCCCATACACTCACGTTTTGGGGGCGTGGAAATGACAGGGGCCAATCAAAGTGAAGTCTAGGGTATTTATATTCACCTGTTCCTTAGTACCTTGCTCTATCGTGGTTTCTGTTCAGTTCCCTTTAGTGCTTGTATCGTTCAGTTGGTTTTTTGGTGCTGGATTTTGGCTTTGTTCCTGACTCCGCTTTCTCTTTATCCTTGCTTGTCTTGTCCGCCGGTTTGCTCTCCTGTGTACCAGTCCTTGGCTTGTTCTAGTTTACGCTGTCTCTCTGTCCCCTTGACCTCGGCTTGTTCTGGACTCTGTCTTTTCTTGTCCTCGTCTAGTCCGGCCATTCTAAGGTCCAGTAAGACGTTTCTTGTTTTCTTGCCTCTAGACTATCTGGACTATTCTTGCATGTTGGGGTATATTACCGTGACATTACGATAGGGCCATGGACCCCGCAGGTTTAGGACAACAGATGGCCACTCATGAGGCTAGATTTGCAGAACAGGATCACCGTATGGATCAGATGGCTCAAGCCATCCAGACACTTTTATCCAGAACAGTTCCGGTGCCTGTACCAGCGCCTCCTGTAACCCCTGTACCAGACACAGCTAATATGCCTAATGCTTCAGCACATCTAACCCCTCCACCTAGGTATGGAGGGGATGCTAAGACATGCAGGGGAATTGGAATTCCACTTTGAGATGTATCCACGTTCATTTCCCACTGATAGATCTAAGGTGGGTTTTCTTATGCACCAGATTACTGATAAAGCACTTGAGTGGGCAAATCCTATTTGGGAGGCTAATGGACCTATGGTACATGATTTCAATAGCTTCCTCACGGCTTTTCGTAGAACATTTGACACGACTAAAAGGTCAAAGAATGCCGCCAGGGCGTTAATGAAAATTAAGCAAGGATCTAAGTCTGTAGCTGATTATACTATTCGGTTCCGTACCCTTGCTTCACAGGTAGATTGGACTAACAATGGGCCTACTACTGCGTTCATGGAAGGCCTCTCTGAAACTATGTTGGATGAGGTAGCAGCTAAGGATCTTCCTGTACCCTTAGAGGACCTTATCGACTATCTCATCGATATAGATTCGTGACAGGCTATATACCAAGTCTAGAAATAGACGCTTTGTTTCCTTTAATTCACCTAGAGCTGAAACTCCTGAGGGATCTAAAGGGTCAGAGGAAGAACCCATGCAGTTAGGGGTTGCTAAACTTACTGACGCCGAAAAACTATATAGGAGAAAAGAGGGACTTTGCCTTTATTGTGGTAGGAGGGGCCATATGAGACAAGAATGTCCCGTGCGTCCGGAAAACTATCGCACCTAAGACCGTATAGGGGACAGGCCTTGGGTGTGACATCAGAGTCCTCACATTTGCCTCTTAATAAATTGCTTCTCCCTGTTTCCCTGCACCTTGAAAGAAACTGCATAGCAGGGAATATACTAGCCCTGGTTGATTCCGGTGCAGCCGAAAACGTTATAGATTCCGGTTTTGTTAAGGAAAATAACATACCCACTAGAGAGAAGACGACACCCTTGGCCGTTGAGGCCATAGATGGTAGACCATTATGCTCCCCAGTTATCACACATGAAACTGAACCATTGCATATGTCTACAGGGGTGTTACACTCAGAAACCATTCGGTTTCAGATCATTACTTCTCCTTCCTCTCACCTCGTGTTAGGGTATCCTTGGTTGCGTACTCATAATCCCACTATTGACTGGGAGTCAGGACAAATAGTATCTTGGAGTGATGCTTGCCAAGAGTCTTGTATTGTTAAAATCACCCCTTTGAATTCTACTAATATTCCTCCTGTGTCTACTGTTATACCTCCTCAGCACTTGTCTCTTAAATCTGTTTTTGATAAAAGGGAGGCTGAAAAGTTGCCACCTCACAGACCCTACGACTGTGCTATTAATCTGCTACCTGGTGCTATACTTCCCAAAGGGAGAGTGTATCCTTTGTCTCCTCAAGAAAATCTTGTTATGGAGGAATATATTAAAGAATTGTTACAAAAGGGTTTTATAAGAAGATCCTCTTCTCCGGCAGGGGCTGGTTTCTTCTTTGTATCCAAGAAAGATGGCGATTTAAGACCTTGTATTGACTATAGGGGCCTTAATAAAATCACCATCAAAAATGCCTACCCCATACCTTTGATCACGGAACTATTTGATAGGCTTAAACATGCCATGGTGTTTACTAAATTGGACCTTAGGGGTGCTTACAATCTCATACGTATCAAAAAGGATCATGAATGGAAGACCGCATTCAATACCAGGAGTGGTCATTACGAATATACTGTGATGCCCTTTGGTCTTTGTAACGCCCCAGCAGTTTTTCAAGAATTTATTAATGATGTCCTACGTGAGTACATACACACATTCGTAATAGTGTACTTGGACGACATATTCATATATTCACCTGATTTACATACTCATCACATGCATGTTAAATTAGTTTTGAGGACTCTTCTTGTTAACGGTCTATATTGTAAACTCGAAAAATGTTCATTTGATCAATCAGAAGTCCAATTCTTGGGTTATATAATCTCTGCTAAGGGTTTTCGTATGGATCCCAAGAAACTTTCTGCTATCATGGAATGGCCTCTACCTCAGGGTTTGAAAGCCATTCAGCGTTTTCTGGGTTTTTCGAATTATTATAGGCGCTTTATTAAAGGGTTTTCTGCCATTGTAGCACCCATAACCAGAATGACCAAAAAGGATGGTAATACTCATGTCTGGAAACCGGAAGCGCTTGAGGCCTTTGAATTCCTGAAAGCTTCATTCGCTTCTGCCCCTATTTTACAGCATCCTGTACCTTCTTTGCCTTTTATTCTTGAAGTTGATGCTTCTGATATAGGGGTAGGTGCTGTCTTGTCTCAAAGAGAATCACCTGAAAAGCCATTGCATCCTTGTGGCTTCTTTTCCAGACAGATGTCCAAAGCAGAAAAGAATTATGATGTAGGCAATCGCGAACTCCTTGCTATCATTTTAGCACTCGAGGAATGGAGACATCTACTAGAAGGTACTAAGGATCCCATCCTCATTTTTACGGATCACAAGAACCTTTCCTACCTTAGTGAAGCAAAAAGATTGTCTTCTAGGCAGGCCAGGTGGTCACTGTTTTTATCTCGTTTCAATTATATAAACACCTACAGACCAGGTGATCGTAACACTAAAGCAGATGCTCTGTCCAGACAATTCGAAACTGCTGACAAACAAGAAATTTATGTTACCCCTGTCATTCCCCCCGACAGAATAATAGCTACTACTGTTCTATCTATTTCTTCTTCCCTCTTGCAAGCTATACAGGCTAAACAAAACATGGCACCTGGAGAGAGGCCTGCTGATAAACTGTTCGTTGATGTTCCCGAGAGACGGGACATTATGTCATTGTATCATGACACAAAAACTGCTGGACACCCTTGTATTTCTAAAACATTATCAGCGGTTTCTAGATATTTCTGGTGGGCTTCCTTACGCAAGGACATCACCGATTACGTACATGCTTGTGCTACTTGTGCCAGTATGAAGTCCTCCCACAGAGTTCCTTGTGGGTTGTTGCATCCGTTGCCTATACCCGAGAGGCCTTGGTCCAATCTATCCATGGATTTTATTGTTGAATTGCCCCCTTCGAATGGTAAAACAGTCATCCTGATGATAGTGGATCGTTTTTCTAAGATGGCTCATTTTGTGTCTCTTGTCAAGTTGCCCTCATCCAAGGAACTTGCCTCTGTTTTCGCCAGGGAGGTGTTTCGGTTGCATGGTATTCCCACTTCGATCGTGTCCGATAGGGGTAGTCAGTTTATTTCCAGATTCTGGAAAGCCTTTTGTTCAGAGATGGGTATGTCTCTCTCGTTTTCTTCCGCTTACCACCCCCAGTCTAATGGAGCTGCTGAACGTGCCAACCAATCACTAGAGCAGTATCTTCGTTGTTTCGTGTCCCACCATCAGAACAATTGGGCTGACCTTCTTCCTTGGGCTGAGTTTGCTCGTAATAACGCTGCTCATGAATCTTCCGGTAAGAGCCCTTTTTACGTTGTTTATGGCCGGCATCCCGTTGTTCTTCCGGCTGCATTCTCCTTACAGGGCATGCCAGTTCTGGATGAACATTTGGCTGGTTTACGTACTACTTGGGAGCAGGTTCAGCGTTCTTTGGTGGATTCCGCTGCTCGCCAGAAGGTTCAGGCAGACAAGCATCGCAGGGCGGCTCCATCCTATGCCGTGGGGGACCGGGTTTGGCTTTCCACTCGCAATATCCGCCTTCGTGTGCCTTCTATGAAGTTGGCTCCTCGTTTTATTGGTCCTTTCCGTATCTTACATGTGGTTAATCCTGTTTCGTATGCGTTGGATCTTCCTAGGAACCTACGTATTCCTAACGTCTTTCACACCTCCTTGTTAAAACCCCTCCTGTGCAACCATTATACCCGGCATGTTCCTCCTCCCCCTCCAGTTTCTGTGAAGGGTCATGAGGAATTTGAAGTGGCTGCTGTACTCGACTCTCGTTTTCTTAGGGGTCGCCTCCAGTATCTGGTACATTGGAAGGGCTATGAGCCTGAGGAACGCAGTTGGATTTCCGCTGACGCTGTTCACGCTCCTCGCCTTGTGCGTTCTTTCTATTCTCGTTTTCCTGCCAGGCCTGGTCCTTCCCACCCGGTGGGCGTGTCTTCAGGGGGGGTAGTGTAGCGGTACTTACCCTCTCCAGGGGCCGGCCGGGGTCCTCTGTTCTTGCCGCGCGCAGTCCTGCTTCTGCACGAGCCGCGCGCGGCTCATCCAACTGCGAAATCAGGAAGGCGGGCAGTGACCGCGAGAAGCGGTCACGTGTCCCGTCTGACTCTAAGAGCACGCCACGTGTCTCGGGCGCGCTCTTAAAGGGACAGTGGGAGCCGAAATTTGAAACGGTCTCCCATTGGCCCCTGTCATGCCACATTTCCCCATACACTCACGTTTTGGGGGCGTGGAAATGACAGGGGCCAATCAAAGTGAAGTCTAGGGTATTTATACTCACCTGTTCCTTAGTACCTTGCCCTATCGTGGTTTCTGTTCAGTTCCCTTTAGTGCTTGTATCGTTCAGTTGGTTTTTTGGTGCTGGATTTTGGCTTTGTTCCTGACTCCGCTTTCTCTTTAGCCTTGCTTGTCTTGTCCGCCGGTTTGCTCTCCTGTGTACCAGTCCTTGGCTTGTTCTAGTTTACGCTGTCTCTCTGTCCCCTTGACCTCGGCTTGTTCTGGACTCTGTCTTTTCTTGTCCTCGTCTAGTCCGGCCATTCTAAGGTCCAGTAAGAAGTATCTTGTTTTCTTGCCTCTAGACTATCTGGACTATTCTTGCGTGTTGTGGTATATTACCGTGACAAGAGGTAGGGGAGGGGGGAGAAATAAATTGACAGGGGGGGGAGAAAGAAATTGACGGGGGAGGGAGGGGGAGGGGAGAAGAAAGTGACAATGGGGGGAGAAGAGAGTGACAAGGGAGGGGGGAGAAGAGAGGGACAAGGGGGGGGAGAGATTGACATCCATCACACAATCACACACAATGCACCCCTTACACACAAAGACCATGCACCCCGTGCACACAGAAAAACACACAATGCATTGCACACACAATGCATTACACACACAGACACACACACACAAGCAATGCAACCCTTACACACAATGCATCCCTTACACACACACAAACACACAATGCATCCCTTATACACACAGAAACACCCAATGCACCCCTTACAGACGCACACACTGCATCCCGTACATACACAGAAACACACCTTGCAGCCCTTACACATACAAACACAGATTCACACAATGCATTCCTTACACACATATCAGGACATCCCCTACACACTCCACCCCCGGAGAACAAACTCATTGGTGGAACATGAAGGTGGACCCTGAGACCCAGACCTTGAGCTGTGTAAAGGGCCCCCCAAAAAATGGAGCTGCTTCCCGTTCTCCCAGAACATTGAATTTTGTGACCACAGTTACAAACAAGTGAATGGCAAATGGTAAGATACCCGACAAGCAGGATCTAAATGTGTCCACAGAATCTTTGGTAGGGGATAACCCTTCAGTATAAGATAACTAAGTAGATAGGTGGTGGTCAAAGGGCCCAGGTAGGCACATGAACACCGGTAAAGATTCTGTGATTCTACCCTTGGCGAACAGAAAATAAAAAACACCTTTATTGTAGGGTATAAATTCCCTAAAAAAATTAAAGGAAACTTATAACTAATAACCACATCTAACGAAAAAAGGGGGAGATAGTGCTATATCAATAAGAGATAGGAGTGGATAGTATGGTAGTTCATGATAATAGTCATCAGACCCTTAGGATATAGTTATGATCTGCATGCGGGGTGACTGATGCATATTGATCATAGTCCAAGGATCTTGTATAGAATGGTGGACGTTGTCCCCTGTATAGAGAACCCTGGCTTAGTCTATGATCGGTGAGGGGATTATTGCATTTGGAATGCTTCAGTGTTGACAACAAAGTGTCAATTTTACACGATGACTCCCAAAATCCTAACCGTACATAGTGGATTAACCGGCAGGGGAGTATCTATACCACACACTCTGTAGACTTGTTAATAATAGACTTATCTAGAGCTTACTGTCGGACAATATATGACCGTATGACAGATAACGCCTATAAGAAAATCTATCCCAATTCACCTAGCAGTGAGACTGATAGTGAGTCGCTTAATTTAGTGGGATAAGAGGTTACTGCTGTATGGACACCTAGAGCGTTGCTAGACTGTCCATTTAATACCGGCAGACCCTCTGGATCCTCTTTAGAATAAGCGTGGAGCAGACCGTACTCCTATTCAGTAGCCTCTAAACAGAGCAGTGTCAGTGGGCTGCGGTACACTGTAGTAAACAGATAGACGCTGCAGGACAGATATAAAGTCTATTTGTCGTACTATTCATCAGGTGTACAACATACTGAGGAATCTGTAATATAGTCTTTACAGCCTATGTCTATACCGCTGAACCCTAAGGATTACTGCTGCTCACACTGTTGCAAAGTACGCTAAATACAAAGTATCATGCTGAACTGACTGCTAGGACTGAGACTAGTAATTAACTGACTATTAGAACTCCAAGAAACTCCAACCTAGTAGAAACTTAAACTTCTCTGTAAATCTCCTGTTTATCTCAAGAATCTCCCCCCACCTAGTGAACACACAAAAGTGCTAGTGAAAAAATAATAAAAGCATAACCTAACGCACGTTTCGGCGCTATGCAAGCGCCTTTCTCAAAGGTAAGTATGACACTGACACGGGTGCTTCTTTTATATTCCGTTACCTTGGATTGATAACCAATCCCAAAGCGCCTCTCGTTCATGCCTCGCGCGCCAAAATCCTGGATGGGCGGGCACCGTCATTTGGTGCCGCCCCTCCACGTCATTTCGGGGGCGTGCTTAGAAAAAATGAGTATGTGAATGAAACATACCCACATCCCGATACTGTGCGCTACGGTGATTGCTGGAGCCTTTTGACATATATTGTCCATGATCGGCGGGTAGGGTTGTTTATGTCATGTGTCTCCGAAATCTTGGAACACCACAATGTACTGTTAATATAGGGCATCGTAACGGCCCTGTGTAAAACTGACGATTGTGTTTAACCATTTAAGGAGATATAAACATAGCCCCTCCATAGAGCTGGAAAGGGGAGAGGAGGGAAAGGATTAATATAGAGCTAGCAGAAGTATTTATTGCCTTATTCACTTCTTTCCTTATTCTCAGATGGATGGATCAAAAAGCTGTCCCTTCACACAATCCATTCCTACCCAACACCACACTATGTGCCCTACACACACACTACATCCCTATCCTATCCCACACTATGTGCCCTACACACACTGCATCTCTATCCCACCCCACACTATGTGCCCTAAACACACTACATCTCTATCCCACCCCACACAATGTGACCTACCCACACTACATCTCTATCCCACCCCACACTGTGTCCTACCCACACTATATCTCTATCCCACCCACACTATGTGCCCAACACATACTATATCCCTATCCTGCCCTACCCACACTACATCCCTATCCCACACCACCCTGTGTCCTACCCACACTACATCCCTATCCCACCTCACACTATGTGCCTTACCAACCCTACACTATGTGCCCAACACATACTATATCCCTATCCTGCCCTACCCACACTACATCCCTATCCCACACCACCCTGTGTCCTACCCACACTACATCCCTATCCCACCTCACACTATGTGCCTTACCAACCCTACATCTCTATCACACGCCACACTATGTGCCCTACACACACTACATCACTATCCCACCCCACACTATATCTCTATTGGACCCACACAATGTGCCCTACCCACACTACATCTCTATCCCACCCCACACTGTGTCCTACCCACACTACATCTTTATCCCACCCCACACTATGTGCCCTTCACACAATACATCCCTACCCAACACCACACTATGTGCCCTACACACACTACATCCCTATCCCACCCCACACTATGTGCCCTACACACACTGCATCTCTATCCCACCCCACACTATGTGCCCTAAACACACTACATCTCTATCCCACCCCACACAATGTGACCTACCCACACTACATCTCTATCCCACCCCACACTGTGTCCTACCCACACTATATCTCTATCCCACCCACACAATGTGCCCTACACATACTATATCCCTATCCTGCCCTACCCACACTACATCCCTATCCCACACCACCCTGTGTCCTACCCACACTACATCCCTATCCCACCTCACACTATGTGCCTTACCAACCCTACATCTCTATCCCACACCACACTATGTGCCCTACACACACTACATCCCTATCCCACCCCACACTATATCTCTATCGGACCCCACACAATGTGCCCTACCCACACTACAACTCTATCCCACCGCACACTGTGTCCTACCCACACTACATCTCTATCCCACCCCACACTATGTGCCCTTCACACAATCCATTCCTACCCAACACCACACTATGTGCCCTACACACACACTACATCCCTATCCCATCCCACACTATGTGCCCTACACACACTGCATCTCTATCCCACCCCACACTATGTGCCCTAAACACACTACATCTCTATCCCACCCCACACAATGTGACCTACCCACACTACATCTCTATCCCACCCCACACTGTGTCCTACCCACACTATATCTCTATCCCACCCACACTATGTGCCCAACACATACTATATCCCTATCCTGCCCTACCCACACTACATCCCTATCCCACACCACCCTGTGTCCTACCCACACTACATCCCTATCCCACCTCACACTATGTGCCTTACCAACCCTACATCTCTATCACACGCCACACTATGTGCCCTACACACACTACATCACTATCCCACCCCACACTATATCTCTATCGGACCCCACACAATGTGCCCTACCCACACTACATCTCTATCCCACCCCACACTGTGTCCTACCCACACTACATCTTTATCCCACCCCACACTATGTGCCCTTCACACAATACATCCCTACCCAACACCACACTATGTGCCCTACACACACTACATCCCTATCCCACCCCACACTATGTGCCCTACACACACTGCATCTCTATCCCACCCCACACTATGTGCCCTAAACACACTACATCTCTATCCCACCCCACACAATGTGACCTACCCACACTACATCTCTATCCCACCCCACACTGTGTCCTACCCACACTATATCTCTATCCCACCCACACAATGTGCCCTACACATACTATATCTCTATCCTGCCCTACCCACACTACATCCCTATCCCACACCACCCTGTGTCCTACCCACACTACATCCCTATCCCACCTCACACTATGTGCCTTACCAACCCTACATCTCTATCCCACACCACACTATGTGCCCTACACACACTACATCCCTATCCCACCCCACACTATATCTCTATCGGACCCCACACAATGTGCCCTACCCACACTACAACTCTATCCCACCGCACACTGTGTCCTACCCACACTACATCTCTATCCCACCCCACACTATGTGCCCTTCACACAATCCATTCCTACCCAACACCACACTATGTGCCCTACACACACACTACATCCCTATCCCATCCCACACTATGTGCCCTACACACACTGCATCTCTATTCCACCCCACACTATGTGCCCTAAACACACTACATCTCTATCCCACCCCACACAATGTGACCTACCCACACTACATCTCTATCCCACCCCACACTGTGTCCTACCCACACTATATCTCTATCCCACCCACACTATGTGCCCAACACATACTATATCCCTATCCTGCCCTACCCACACTACATCCCTATCCCACACCACCCTGTGTCCTACCCACACTACATCCCTATCCCACCTCACACTATGTGCCTTACCAACCCTACATCTCTATCACACGCCACACTATGTGCCCTACACACACTACATCACTATCCCACCCCACACTATATCTCTATCGGACCCCACACAATGTGCCCTACCCACACTACATCTCTATCCCACCCCACACTGTGTCCTACCCACACTACATCTTTATCCCACCCCACACTATGTGCCCTTCACACAATACATCCCTACCCAACACCACACTATGTGCCCTACACACACTACATCCCTATCCCACCCCACACTATGTGCCCTACACACACTGCATCTCTATCCCACCCCACACTATGTGCCCTAAACACACTACATCTCTATCCCACCCCACACAATGTGACCTACCCACACTACATCTCTATCCCACCCCACACTGTGTCCTACCCACACTATATCTCTATCCCACCCACACAATGTGCCCTACACATACTATATCCCTATCCTGCCCTACCCACACTACATCCCTATCCCACACCACCCTGTGTCCTACCCACACTACATCCCTATCCCACCTCACACTATGTGCCTTACCAACCCTACATCTCTATCCCACACCACACTATGTGCCCTACACACACTACATCCCTATCCCACCCCACACTATATCTCTATCGGACCCCACACAATGTGCCCTACCCACACTACATCTCTATCCCACCCCACACTATGTGCCCTTCACACAATACATCCCTACCCAACACCACACTATGTGCCCTACACACACTACATCCCTATCCCACCCCACACTATGTGCCCTACACACACTGCATCTCTATCCCACCCCACACTATGTGCCCTAAACACACTACATCTCTATCCCACCCCACACAATGTGACCTACCCACACTACATCTCTATCCCGCCCCACACTGTGTCCTACCCACACTATATCTCTATCCCACCCACACTATGTGCCCAACACATACTATATCCCTATCCTGCCCTACCCACACTACATCCCTATCCCACACCATCATGTGTCCTACCCACACTACATCCCTATCCCACACCACACTATGTGCCTTACCCACACTACATCTCTATCCCACCCCACACTATGTGCCCTACACACACTACATCCCTATCCCACCACACACTATGTGCCTTACACCCTCTACATGATCTACAAACATACACACTGCATCCCTATCCCACACCCCTATAGTGTGTTCCTTACATCCATATTCTGCACAATACCATGTTCCATACACACACTACATAACCTACACACTACATCCCTATACCACACACTGTTCCCTACACACACTGCATCCCTATCCCACACCACACATTGTTCCCTACACACACTACATAACCTGCACACATACACACTACATCCCTTTCCTACACCTCACTATATTCCCTACACACACTACATGACCTACACAAATACACACTACATCCTTATTCCAACTCACACTATGTTCCTTACACACACTGCATAGCCTACACACTACATAGCTATCCCACCCCAAAGACCCATTTTTTAAAGGAGCGACAAGGCACCAGAGCCACTACAGTTTAATGTAGTGGTTCTGGAGCAAAGAGATTGCCAATATAGGCTCAGCAGTGTAAGCACTGCCTTTTCTGTAACCAAGCATGTCAATGGATATAAATGGCATCATGAGGTTGCCTGATTTAAAGGGACTCTGCAGTGCCAGGAAAACAATTTGTTTTCCTGGAACTGCAGGTACCCTCTCCCTCCCACCACCCATCCCTGGTTGCTGAAGGGGTGAAAACCCCTTCAGGGACTTACCTGAGACCCCCGCCGATGTCCCTAGGCAGTGGTTTCGGGTCACCGCCGCTCCCCCCCATGCATCACGTCAGCCGGCAGGGGAGACTGATCCCGCCCGCCGGCTGAGGAGACCTAATGCGCATGCGCGGCAATGCTGCGCATGCGCATTAGAGCTCTCCATAGGAAAGCATTGAAAATGCTTTTCAATGTTTTCCTATGAGGAATTGAGCGACGCTAGAGGTCCTCACACACTCCAGCGACGCTCTAGCACAGAAAACCTGTGCTATGAAGCAGGAAGTGCCCTCTAGTGGCTGTCTAGTAGACAGCCGCTAGAGGAGGAGTTAACCCTGCAAGGTAATTATTGCAGTTTATGAAAACTGCAATAATTACAGTTGCAGGGTTAAGGGTAGTGGGAGTTGGCACCCAGACCACTCCAATGGGCAGAAGTGGTCTGGGTGCCTGGAGTGTCCCTTTAAATATAGTTATATTTTTTGAAAAGTAAGCTGCAATTCTCATTTGAAAATGATTCTGTTGAACATCACTACCTACTTGCATTTGTTGATTGCATTTAAGTATTGTTAGGTCTGTCTCCAAAGTTACTAGCAATAAAGACCTTATTTAAATAAGGTTTGAATGAAAAAACATTTTTTTGCATCAGGACAAGTAGATTGGGCAAACGCTTTTAAATTTTCACACCTCTGTGTAGGCTGTTTGTGTCTGCACATTGACAGCCAAGATGGATTCCTGACATCATTTTTTTTCTTTTCATTGTTACCCTATAACTTCTTTTCATGATTTCTTCTAATTTTTAGTTTGCAATCAATCATTTATATTAGTGGACAGGAGATCATTATACCATTGCCTTTTTACAGGGCCTCTATAATGACAGAATTAAATTGAATTAAGCAATACAACGAGGTCATGGATACCGGTTATCCTTGAGACAAGAGTTGTGAGATATTACCTTGCCGCGCGTTACAGTGGAAAGGCAGCGGGAGATTAAAGAGGTCAATGTGGGGCTGAAGTATTGGTGCAGAAAGGAGGGTTTGGGGTTTTTAGAGCTTGGGTACAATCACTACCTACCACAAAAAACTGGGAAAACTTGACTCGAGTATAAGCCTAGGGTGGGAAATGCAGAAGCTACTGGTAAATTTCTAAATAAACTTAGATCCTAAAAAAATTATATTAATTGAATATTTATTTACAGTGTGTGTATATAATGAATGCAGTGTGTGTGTGTGTTTGTATATAATGAATGCAGAGTGTGTGTTTGTAGATAATGAATGCAGAGTGTGTGTGTGTGTGTGTATATATAATGAATGCAGTGTGTGTGTGTATATAATAAATGCAGTGTGTGTGTGTGTGTGTGTGTATATATATAATAAATGCAGTGTGTGTGTGTGTGTATATATAATGAATGCAGTGTGTGTGTGTGTACATAATAAATGCAGTGTGTGTGTGTGTGTGTGTATATAATGAATGCAGAGTGTGTGTGTGTGTGTGTGTATAATGAATGCAGAGTGTGTGTGTGTATAATGAATGCAGTGTGTGTGTGTGTGTGTGTGTGTACATAATAAATGCAGTGTTTGTGTGTGTGTGTGTGTGTATATATAATGAATGCAGAGTGTGTGTGTGTGTGTTTGTGTAGTGTGTGTGTATATAATAAATGCAGAGTGTGTGTGTGTGTGTGTGTGTATATATAATGAATGCAGTGTGTGTATAAATAATAAATGCAGTGTGTGTGTATATATATATAATGAATGCAGTGTGTGTGTGTGTATATATAATAAATGCAGTGTGTGTGTGTGTGTGTGTGTGTGTGTGTGTATATATAATGAATGCAGAGTGTGTGTGTGTGTGTAGTGTGTGTGTATATAATAAATGCAGAGTGTGTGTGTTTGCATGAATGCAGTGTGTGTATATAATGCAGAGTGTGTGTTTGTATGAGTGTGTGTATATAATGCATTATATACACACTCATTCAAACACACACTCTGCATGTATATGTATATACACTCTGTGTGTATATAATGCAGTGTGTGTGTGTGTGTGTGAATGCAGTGTGTGTATATGTGTAGTGTGTGTAAACTGGGTGGGGGGCATTTTTATTATTTTTAATATTATTTTGTTATTTATTATTTCATTTTTTTTTTAATTTTAATATTTTAATATTGAATTTTAGGGTTTTTTTTTTTATTTTTTTAGTCCCCCGTCCCTGCTTGTTGCCTTGCCAGGGAGGGGGGCAATATCATTCCCTGGTGGTCCAGTTGATGGGCTGTGCAGTGGGGGGGGCCGGCAGGAAGCATTTACTTACCTTTGCAGCAGCTCCGTGCAGCTCCCCTGTCAGCTCTGTTCACCTCCGTTCACTTCCGCTCACAGTGTAAGTCTCGCGGTCTGCGTGCCGCATTGCCACGGGTCTGACGGCCGCGGGTGTCGCAAGACTTACACTGTGAGCTGAACAGGGATGGTGAATGGAGCTGACAGGGGAGCTGCACGGAGCTGCTGTAAAGGTAAGTAAACGCTACCTGACAGCCCCCAACAGGACCGCCGGGCTTGTAATGAGTCCGGCGGTCCTGGTCTGTATTATGGCAATGTAAGTTGCCATAATACAGACCTTGACTCGAGTATAAACCGAGGGGGGATTTTTCAGCACAAAAAATGTGCCGAAAAACTTGGCTTATACTCGAGTATATACAGTAAGTAGAACTATAGTTCAGGGTGTTGCAGTTGATGTGATCTACTTGGATTTCGCCAAAGCATTTGATAAAGTTCCATACAATAGAAATTGGTCTAGAGGAAAATTCTTGTTCTTGGATAGAACTATGTTGTTAAAAATAGAATACAGAGAGTTTTCATTAATGGTAAATTTTTAAGCTGAACAGAAGTGGTAAGTGGTGTCTGTTCTCGACCCGCTTTTATTTAACATATTTATAAATAATCTTGAAATAAGCATTGAAAGTCATGTTTCGAAGTTTGCAGATTACACAAAACTCTGTAAAGTATTACAATGTGAGCAATATATTAAATTAGATAGACTGGCACGGACGTATTAGCTGCGAGGCAAACAAGGCATTTGCCTTGGGCGGCATTTTCCAGGGGGCGGCAAAAAACGCCGCCCCTAAATGCCCAGGCAAATACCTTGTTAGCCTTGGGGCTAACTGAAAATCTGGGCGGGCTGCTGATCGAGCGGCGCTGGCGAGGGAGCACTTCCCCTGAGCTCTCTGCTCAGCTCCCTCGCGCGCCGCCTGCAGAGTGATACCGGGAGCCGGAAGATGGAAGTGCTCCCTCGCCAGCGCCGCCCGCCCGACTGACTAGCAGCCCTCAGGGAAAAGGAGACCCCCCCCAGCATTCCCAAAGGTAAGGAGGCTGGGGGGGTTGAATTTTTAAAAGAAATAGTGTGTGTCTGTTAGTGTGTGTGTCTGTATGTCTGTTAGTGTGTGTGTCTGTTAGTGTGAGTGAGTGTGTGTGTATGTTAGTGGTTTGTCTGTTAGTGTGAGTGTGTGTCTGTGTCCGTTAGTGTGTCATTTAGTGTGTCATTTAGTGTGTCTGTTAGTGTGTGTGAGTGTGTGTGGGTGTCTGTTAGTGTGAGTATATTAGTGTGAGTGTGTGTCTGTATGTCTGTGAGTGTGTGTTTGTCTGTTAGTGTGTGTCTGTTAGTGGTTTGTCTGTTAGTGTGAGTGTATGTTAGAGTGTGTGTGTCTGTGTCTGTTAGTGTGTTGTTTAGTGTGTCTGTTAGTGTTTGTGTGAGTGTGTGTGTGTCTGTGTGTATGTTAGTGTGAGTGTGTGTCTATTAGACACACACTCACTCACAGACACACACAGACACACTAACAGACACACACACTAACAGACATACAGACACACACTCACACTAACATACACACACAGACACACTAACAGACACACACACTCACAGACACACTAACAGACACACACACTGTTAGTGAGTGAGTGTGTGTCTGTTAGCTAGTGTATGCGTGTCTGTCAGTGAATGTGTGTATTTGGAAGGCGGGGAGGGGGGTCGGTGGCGGGGGGGGAGGGGTGTCTGAGTTTTGTCCTGCCTAGGGCAGCACAAAACCAGGTTACACCACTGTAGACTGGGGGACTGGGCACTCAAATGGCAGATGAAATGTAATATTGAAAAATATGTGCATAAGTTATGCATTTTGGGGTAAAGAATGCACAAGCAAGTTATACCCTAAATGGTAGTGAATTAGGAATAACAACACACGAGTAGGCTTTTTAAATTGTTATAGACAACAAACTAGGCAACAATGTGCAATGTCAATCAGCAGTGGCTAAGGCCAGTAAGATATTGTCATGTATAAAAAAAAGGTCATTAATTCTCAAGATTGGAATATAATTTTGGCTCTTTATAAATCACTGTTACGAACACATCTTGAATTTTGGGCACCTGTTCTAAAAAAAGATATTATGGCACTTGAAAAAGTGCAGAGACGGACTACAAAATTAAGAAAATGAATGGAACATTTTAGGTATGAAGAAGAGTTAACAAATGTAAACCTCATTAATTTAGAAAAATGGCAACTCAGAGGGGATATGATAACATTATAGAAAAATATCCTCAGCCAGTACAAACCATGTTTTGGAAATCTATTCACAAACAGGGCAATACATATGACATGAAGTAATCCGTTTAGACTTAAAGAAAGAAGATTTAGTCTTAAGTAAAGGAAAGTTTAGCCAGATGTTAAAACAGCAACTAGATGCATACTTGCAAAACCATAATATTTAATGATATAATTTTGTAACGGTAGAGTAATAGCTTTTTGATCCAAGGAGATATCGGACTGTCATACTGGGGCCAAAAAGGAATTTATTTTCCTAGTTTTTTGCAAAATTGAAAGTGCTCCAGACTGGGTTGTTTGCCTTCTTTTGGATCAACAGCTGTGGGGAGGAAGGCTGAACTTGTTGGACACATGTCTCTTTTCAGCCTATGTAACTATATATACACTGGACCCTAAATGTCCGCTTTTCAAAACGTTAATGCTACACTCTAATGTAAAAACATATACAAAATTAAAGTGTTCTTGTTTAGATTACTCCCTCCCCCCCATACAAAGTAATATAATAAAGGTATTATCTCCTTCCATTCAGCTGGGCCAATGCTTCACAGCAACCACTACTCTACCTTCTTCTATGATCATCGAAACAACTAAGCCAGTGCTATTCCATAGAGAAGCTTTGAGAGCCTTACTAGGGGCATGCACGGGAGATGCTGCATCAATAGGATTATTCTGAGAGAGAGGCATTATAATGTGTCTCTATGGGGAGATTTAACAGTGTTTTGTGTTGTCAAGATGCAGAGTGTGAATGCCTTCAAACAATGAAGATGTTCTTGGAGGAAGTGCCTCTTGTGGCTGTTTGACAGAATATCTGATTGACCGGCCATTAGAGGCATATTAAATGGCAAATGTAAACATTTCTCCAAAAGGGCATTGGTTACATTTGTCAGACTACAGGGTAGCATCTAGGCACCAAGACAGTTGTAGTTACGTTTGGTTCTTAAAGAGTCTCTTAATGTCTATATGGAACTCTACAGGTTAATGCAACTTGTCATCTATTAATAGCGTTAAAAATGTATTATTAAAAGGTAAGCTTTAAGCAGGTTGGATACCAACGTGGATTCTATTTATGGTACAAAAGCATCAGCAGTATCGAGTTGTTGGTGCAGGGGAGACCAGGCAAGTCGGGTCATTCATGTGTTCCAGCAAGGTATGTGATTGGTTGTAACTTGAAGCAATTAATACTCCTATGGAACCATGCCAAAGACTCTGCGGGTGTCACTTTGATAACTTCTATTTAACAAAATGTGATATTGATGGAATAAACTTGCAAATGCATCCCTAAATAATATAAAGTCATATTACATGTTTACCACACATGCTATGTGCACAATATAAAGGACGCAACATGCAAATAGTTGTTGGCAGAAATATTCATTTTTATATAAGCTTCTTTTTTTTTTAAAAAAATAACACACAACAATGAATTGCATCTTTACTATACAACACACAAGTTTGATTGTGTTATTACAACAATGATATTGTTACATCTATGCTTCCAGAATTCTGGTAAATTACCATAATACAATAATTAAAGTATCTTACGTTACAACAAATGTATATGTTACAAATGTATATATTCTTAGTATGATCAAAATGGAAGATAACTACAGATATAGTAAATAGAATACTTTAGTACCATATCTATGATGGAAATAATATTTCTCAAAATGAAATAAAAAGACTAGTCATGATTGGTAGAACATGCGAACACAGAATTAGAGTTTGCACGTGACTTATTCTCATTTGGCTTGCACATCCCAAAGGGATCTTTTTTTTGTTGTTGCCACATTTCACATTTTAGCCTATGGCTAAGGTCTCAACAACATTCCCTGTACTGCTACTTTTAGATTATCAGGAGGTGTGATTGCAATGTCATTCCAAATCAGCATCTTTTAGGAGGTTTCTCACTGATGGAATTTGACTAAGTAGACCCTAAGTAACCATGGGCAACAGTTGTGGCGCAAAGTGTAAAAGTGTTTTGCAGGATCTTTTTTATGGAACGATTTTGCACTGGGGAATGAGAAAACATAAGTTTAACCAAATCTATTATATTAGGACCAAGGCTGATCACGTGGTGCTCAAATTTGGCACCACGAATCCCTCTTTCTTTCTGCCTCTTCTTCTGGTGTCTCAAATGCTAAATGCTGTGTCTCTGTCTCCACTTTTGGTGTGGCGTCCATAACTGATGTCATAACGCTAATGGCGCAAGTCTGTGTCATTCTCGTTGCCCTCTTATTTTGGGGGTATGGCTATGCTAAATTGTATAAATTAGCCTCAAAATCAGTTTTCCATGCCCTATTGTGGTTCCTTGATCCCTTTAGTGCATTTATAGTCCTTTGTATTAATCCAATTGACCATTCTGACCTCTGGTAACCTTGACCTCACTTAGTTTTCTCACTGACCTGCTTTCTGGAATTCCTTGACCTTGGTCTTTTGTGAAGCCCAGACACGTCAGAAAACTGCTAATACAATCTTGTACCTATCTTACCTTTCTTAGTTTCTGCAGGTATGAATCTCCAATTGACTTCTTAACAGACACTCCATAACAAATTGGACCACAGAATGGACCAGCTTGCTAAACCTTTACAAGATATGTGGAACTATACAGCTTGTTTGTAAACTGAATCAGAAACTGCCCCAGTAGTACCTAGCTCTCCTACTGGGTTAGAAAGATCTACCACTCTCAGAATGTCCCCTAGCAAGACTGCAAGTGTATGTTATGGGAATGATTCAGCAGGGTTTTGTGCTTTCCTTAATCAAAAAAGCATCCATTCCGATCCATCTCCTCATGCTTACCCTACAGACAGGGCCAATGTGGGGGTCCATGATCAACCACCTCATAGATGAGGCTTTAGTATAAGCATAAAAACAGAGGAGAAGAGTCTGCGCTCAGAGATGAAAGCAGCAACCCTAAAAAGGGAATCCCTCAAGACCCTTGGTAAAATAGGAAGAAGAAAGAGGAGTTAAGGGCTGCATTATTGTTCAAAGAATAGTATCATAAAGTGGAAACTGTCAGGGTACCTGTGGTCTCTACCTCCGAAAGAGGTAGAGACTTAGCTGTTCCTCCATCCAGACGGTCTGATGGCTCCCTTCCCCGCGGTCTATCCGGTCATGCTAGGCCGGCCGCGAGGGAGTGACTGCCTTTTACAGCATCTAGGCAGGAAGTAGTCATCAGGACACTCCCCCGGAACGACCTGTCAGTCAATTGCTGCAGGACCAATCAGGACGCCTCGGAGGCGTGGTTACTGCTCTGAACAGGGTATTTAACAGAGCTTCTTTCATTAGCTCATTGCCCTGTCGTGGTTCTAGCTTGTTCTAGTCACTCAGTGCTTGTGTATTCTATTATCCCTTTTGGTTTTGACCCGGCTTGTTTACCTTACTCTGCTTATCTCTGTTACCCTTGATTCGGCTTGTCTCTCGCTTACCTGTCTTCTGTTACCCTCGACCTCGGCTTGTCTTTGACCATTCTATACTGTACTACTTACGTTAGTCCGGCCATTCTAAGGTCCGGTATACGTATCTGGCTACTGTTTGTACTCTGCGTGTTGGATCCCTGTCCCGATCCTGACAGAAACCAATTGGTTGAAGTATATAAACAGCAAGTGATAAAACCTGGGTATAATAGTCTCTTTGCAATTACATAAAAATATAAAAAAACAGAGTCCATCCAGATGTTCAGTAAAGATCAAAATGATAAAAAAATGTTGAATAAAATCAATAAAAACAGTCTCACTGATATATGGATAGGGTATGTGTACAATCCTCAGGAGTTGATCCGTCCGGGTTGTAGATAATCCGTATATGTGAAGATAAAAGAAAGCACAGAAAACTGCCAATAGTGAAATATTGTAGCTCCAAGGGTAAAAATAAATAAAAAGGAGGATTGTGCACTCACATTTGATGGAGCTAGGGCCAGCTCTGGGATGAAGGGCACTTAGTGGTATAATCCCCACTAGAGGATGTACTGGAAGGGTAGGTCCGTCCGTCCGGCTTGGGTTCCGTCGTATTCCACAGGGTATAAGAAACAGCAAATAGTGCTCTCAGTAAGAACAATAAAATAAAATAAAAAATAATCACAAGAGTAGAGCAGAAAATACTGCTCTATTGCCACAGCGCTGGTGGAATTATCCCCACCTATGGATTTCTTGAAACAGGATACAGTAAAAAAAAAAAATTATAATAAAAAATGCCAGGAATAATAATAGTGTATATGGGATACAATAAAATATAAAAAGTAAAAGATTGGCCCTATAAAAAAGGTAACCAAAAATAACCTTTATTGTTCTAAAATACACAATTTAAAACCATTAAAGCGTTTCACCTTTAAGGCTTTATCAAAAATGGTAATAGCTATTTTATTTTATTTATTTTATTGTTCTTACTGAGAGCACTATTTGCTGTTTCTTATACCCTGTGGAATACGACGGAACCCAAGCCGGACGGACGGACCTACCCTTCCAGTACATCTGTTTCCTCCCGCGCGGGCTCTCAGTATGCTGGGAGGAGTGACATGCGGTCACTTCCTCCCAGCCGTGATGATGTCCTCACAGGGGGCCCGGTTGAGCACTTAAAGCGCTCAGCGCAGAGCGGGCCCCCTTAAAATCCATGTCCATCGGGTGGCCCTGACAGCATTGGCCACCCGATGGACCCCTTGACATGCAGCCCCGGCGGTTTGCCGCACGGACCGGGGTCGCAAAGCGTGGCAGCTGCTACCCGGTCGCGGGTGCCGCAGGGCGGCCGGGCCCCCTGGAGTGCCGGGGCCGGTCACAGCTGCAACTCCTGCGACCGCGGTTCATACGCCACTGTGTGTGTCAGAGTGTATGTGTACCTGGTGTCTGTGTACTTATGTAAGTGTGTATGTGTACCTGTGCGTATGTGTATCTGTTTGTATGTTTCTGAGTGTGCATAACGGTGTGTGTGGCAGTGCATACACCCGTGCATTCCAATGCCAACACTGCACTTGCATTCCAACGCTAACACTACACACAAATACCCCCCTGCAACCCCCCACACACACAGTCACTCCCCCAGGGCCGGCGCCACCTGTAAGGCGACCTAGGCAGCCGCCTAGGGCGAAACTTAGCAGGGGGCGCCGGATCCCTGTGCCCGGTGTGGCTCCTCATGCTGCGCCGCCTGAGCGCTTTTACAAGCCTCAGGCGGCGCAGCACTGCTGCATGGATGGCGGCCAGGTTTGAGTGACCGGCAGTAGGGAAGCGCAGAGCGCTCCCTCCTGTCGGTCTCTCTATGTAGCGTGGCCGGGCGGCGCGGAACGCGGGACAGGAACCTCTGTTTCCTGTACCCGGCCGCCGGCGGAATGACAGGAAGTGCTCACTCAGTGTGCACTTCCCTTCAGTCCGCCGGTGGCTGGGTACAGGAAACAGAGGTTTCTGTCCCGTGTTCCGCGCCGCCAGGCCACGCTACATGGGCAGGAGGGGAGGGTAAGGACCACTAGGGGAGGGAGGGGGGGGAGATAAGAACCACCAGGGGAGGGAGGGTGGGGGGGATTAAGAACCACTAGGGGAGGGAGGGAGGGGGGTTAAGGACCACTAGGGGAGGGAGGGGGTATAAGGACCACTAGGGGGGAAAGGGGGGTATAAGGACCACTAGGGGAGGGGGGGGAGATAAGAACCACTAGGGGAGGAAGGGAGGGGGGGTGGGGGTTAAAGACCACTAGGAGAGGGAGGGGGGGTAAAGGACCACTAGGGGAGGGGAGGGTAAGGACCACTAGGGGAGGGTGAGGAAGGACCACTAGGGGAGGGTGAGGAAGGACCACTAGGGGAGGGGAGGGTAAGGACCACTAGGAGAGGGGAGGGTAAGGACCACTAGGAGAGGGGAGGGTAAGGACCACTAGGGGAGGGGAGGGTAAGGACCACTAGGGGTGGGGGGGGGGAGTAAGGACCACTAGGGGAGGGGAAGGTAAGGACCACTAGGGGAGGGGAGGGGGAAGTAAGGACCACTAGGGGAGGGGAGGGTAAGGACCACTTGGGGAGGGGTGAGTCAGGACCACTGGGGGAAGGGGGTGAAGGAACACAGGGGGAACGGGGGTGGGGAGGTAAGGACCACTGAGGGAGGAGGAGGGGAGTTCCACTAGGGGTTTGGGAGAGGGAGGACCACTAAGGGGGGGAAGGACCATCAAAGGGGGGTAAGGAGGGAGGAGGGTAAGGACCACTAAGGGGGGGAGATTACCACTAAGGGGGTGGGGGGAGTAGGGGAAGGTCTACTAAGGGGTTTGGGAGAGGGAGGACCACTAAGTGGTTTGGGAGAGGGAGGACCACTAAGGGGGGGAGGGGGGAGTGAGAAGACCACCAGGGGGGACTGCAGAGGGACAGGGGGCCAAGGGAGAGCACTAAGTGACAGAAGGGGAGAACACAGAGGTACAGAAGGGAGGGGGAAATCAATAATTGACCGGAGGGGAGACTATGATTTTTTTTTTTTAAATAAAGAGCTGTTCCTCTCTCAGTCCCTATCCTACCCCACAAACCCTCTCTTTTACACTACACACATACACAATGCATCACCCCCCCCACACACACACACACAGAAACATACAATGCATTCCTACTCACACACAGACACACCCGAAACACACAATGCATCCCTTATGTTCTTTTACATAATTAATGCCCCCCTTACAGACACACACTGCATTCAATTACATACACAGAAACAAATCTTGCACCCCTTACACACACACACAGAAACATACAATGCATTCCTTACACGCAAACACACACTACACCCCCTATAAACACACTACATCCCTTACACAAATTGCACACATAAAACATCCCCAACTCATGGATGGGCCATGTAGGTGGATTTATGGGTGGGTATTGTAGGCGTATGCCCCCTGGGGGCCCAGACCTTGAGCTGTGTAAGGGGCCCTAAAAAATGGAGCTGCTTCCTGTTCGTTAATTGTTGTGAGCACTGTTAAAAACAGTCTCCAGAGAGCCTCTTCTACACCAGACCTGTGGAGCCAGACTGAGCCCATCATCAGCCTCTTGTCCTCATCTGGTGGTAAGTAGGCAATCCAATATATTATTAGTGGCACTAATCTCTAATTTACCTCACATTAAATGGATACTATAGTCACCAGAAGCACTACAGCATAATGTAGTGGTTCTGGTGCCTATAGCCTGTGCCTGTAGGCTTTTTAATGTAAACACACTGTCTTTTCAGATAAAAGACCCTTTGTGAAGACTGGCGTTGGCCCATATGGCAGAGCATATGGGCGGGGCATTGTGATGTCACATGGTGGGCAGGGCATATGGGGGGGCGGCAAAATTGTTTTTGCCTAGGGCGGCAAAAATCCTTGCACCGGCCCTGCACTCCCCCCACACACTGTCAGCCCCTACACACTGTCGCCCCAAAACACATACTGTCCCCCTCCCTCACACACTGTCACCTCCTTCACTCTGCTACACTCACATTTACTCCCCCAATCCTGTCTCACTCACCCATGCCACTCACATTTACTCCCCCGATCCTGTCTCACTCACCCACACCTTCTATTTCTGTTATATTCATCCCCCCAGCCACGCCATACTCACCCTGTCACATAAAGCTCCCCTAATTGTATCACGTGCACCTCCCCTCACCCTGTCACACGCCCTCCTCCAACCATACCACATTCACCCCAACTCTGTAACACTCACCCTCCAACCATGCCACACCACCCTGTCACATTAACCCCCGTAATCCTGACACACTTATATCCTCTCGCCCTGTCACACTCCTTCCTCCAACCATGTCACGACCACCCCTAACCCTTTCACACTTACTCTGTCAGACTCACCGCCCAACCTTGTCTCATACATCTCTCTGGCCCTGTCACACTCACCTTTCCACAGTTACCCCTTTTCTCTTCCTGACACAGTCACCCCCTGAAGATAGTCATCATA
The DNA here is from genome assembly GCF_036172605.1 of Pelobates fuscus. NCBI lineage: Eukaryota > Metazoa > Chordata > Amphibia > Anura > Pelobatidae > Pelobates > Pelobates fuscus. The sequence continues at coordinate 190,554,270 of NC_086323.1, forward strand.
CGCACACAGTCTTGAAACATAGCTGCGCCATAAACACAATGCACAATGACCACATACAGCCTCCCATACAAGCAACACATTGCAAACAGTTACCCCACACACATATGGCCCCGTACACAAACATACACATGGTCACAGAGACGTACATTTAAACACAAGATCACTCACTGTCAGACTCACACTCAGTCACAGTGACTGTGATTTTTATTAATGGGCAAAGGGGGGCTAGAGGGCCCAAGCAAATGCTTGCCCAGGGTCCAATGTCTGCTAAATGAACAATAGTAAAACACACACAGCACTTACCTGCAAAGGAATGAGCAGAGGAAATGAAACCACTGCTGCAGGACCAGACTGAAACAAAAGGATTAGTGGGAAAGGAACGGGTGTGGTAACAAAAAACAAACATTTAAAGGAATCCAAGAGACTGGGAATGTCAGCCATGAGTTCAAGTCAAATCTTAGGCATGTGGAGTGTGACGAGGAAAATGTGGAAGCTTTATGGGTAGATATCTGCTTGGGGCAAACAAAGGGAAATACGTTATTGGTTGGGATATGTTATAAACCACCAAATGTAAATATTAATGAGGAAGAACTGCTGTTAGAGCAAATTGGTGAAGCTGCATTAATTATTGGAGATTTTAATTACCCGGACATAAATTGGGATAGAGGGACTAGTACTTCAGCTAGGGGAATCCGTTTTTTGAATGTGTTAAATGACACCTTTATGTCACAACTGGTACAAGGACCAACTAGAAAGGATGCTTGTCTGGATCTCGTCATAACAAACAATGTTAATCTTTTAACCAACATTCAAGTAGGGGAGCATTTGGGAAATAGTGATCACAATATGGTAACTTTTGAAATAAACTCAAAAAAGCAAAAGCATGTGGGGTATATTAAAACGTATAATTTTAAAAAAATCCAATTTTAATAAGATTAGGGCAGCTCTACAACATATCGACTGGCATAAACGCCTTAGTGATACAAACACTGAGGAAAAATGGAAACTATTCAAACAAATATTAGAAAGGTACATTTCACAGTATGTACCATTGGGTAATAAATATAAAAGAAACAAATGAAAACCAATGTGGCTTAGTAGAGAAGTAAAACAAGAGATTAAAAATAAGAAAAGGGCTTTTAAAGCATTTAAATTGGACCAATCAGATGCATCCTATATAAGATATAAGGAAGCCAATAACACTTGCAAAAAGGCAATTAAAGTGGCTAAACTAGAAAATGAGAAATTGATAGCCAACGAATGCAAAACCAACCCCAAACATTTTTTCCAAGTACATTAATTCTAAAAAAACAAAAAATGAATGTGTAGGTACACTGAAAACAGAGATGGGTCTGTTAGTCAATGAAGACCAGGAAAAGGCAGAAATTTGAAATAACTATTTTTCTTCAGTATATATTCATGAGGATCCTATGGCAAGAGATATGTATATGATTGCTGCAACAAACTTGCAGATAACTTGTGATTGGATAACTCGAGACAAGGTGCTACAGCTATTAAAGAAAATTAATGTAAATAAAGCTCCGGGGCCTGACGGTATCCACCCACGAGTACTTAAGGAGCTAAGTGGGGAAATAAGTGAACCTCTGTATTTAATTTTTCAAGATTCTTTTGTTTCAGGTATTGTACCGGAGGATTGGAGGAAGGCAGATGTTGTTCCTATATTTAAAAAGGGTTCAAAATCCTTGCCTGGAAATTATAGACCTGTGAGCTTAACTTCTGTGACTGGGAAATTATTTGAACGGCTTGTAACAAACCACCTCTTTTACAGGTAGGGCTGTCACAGATCTTGCAGTAACCACCGCCTTCTAGGGTATATAAAGTCCAGGACACAGTCAGCTCGATTTTCCTTTTTCTTTATTCAGTAAGAAAACAGGTGCTTTAAATAAAAAAACAAACAAAATCCCTTGCTCTTACTTGAGCTCTTACTAGACAGGAAATTGCTATCTGCAATTGGGTGGCTTTCCCACTTACCAATTTCCAAACAAAATAAATGTCTTTGCAATGAACACAGTTGTCATTCACTCTCCTAGCTGTCTTTTTCTTCCTCCCCTGCAGCAGGCTGCCCTCTTCATTTTAAAGGCCTGTCTACTAATTGACTAGCTACAGGTGAGTGTCAATTAGTTAACTCTTAAGTCAAATCTAAATTGTGGTTTGTTACACAGCAACTAGTGCTGTTGGAGCATTTGCCCATCCTACTCTCCAAATACTCTGCCCCAGGGATCCATACCATGTTTTGCAGAACCTCAGCAATGTAGATTGCAAACGCTAACATCTTTCCTGGGGCATTTAACTGAAAATTCTCAGGTCGCAGTTTAGCAAATCAGGCCTGATGTATCTTCCATCAACCACAATGCCACTTTTACGCTCACAGGCTATTAAGGGATAATATTCAGGAATTCATTGGGAAGAACTGTGTTATTAGCAATAATCAGCATGGTTTTATGAAACATAGGTCATGTCAAACTAACCTATTTGCATTCTACGAAGAAGTAAGTAGAAATATAGATCAGGGTGTTGCAGTGGATGTGATCTACTTGGATTTTGCCAAGGCATTTGATACGGTTCCTCACAATAGGTTAGTCTTCAAACTAAAAGAAATTGGTCTAGATGAATATTCTTGTTCTTGGGTAGAACATTGGCTTAAGGGGGGCGTGGCCTGGACGTCGACCGAGATGGAAGCATAAGCACTGAGCTCCGCTCCACCGGCCCTCCAAAAGCCCTAATTTAAAGCAAAATTTCAGCACTCATGGGACGAAACCGTAGGGGTGACCCCCCTGGGACACCCAGAAACTCACAGTCCAGCCAATCTCACGGTCCGATGGACGACTTTCTACAAGCACCGGCCGATATGCACGACGAGGCCGAAGGCCCCAATATGGCGGCACATCCCTCAGGACGAGACGGCGCCCACACACCTTCATTGGAAGGCATCGGAGACGAACTCCGCACGATATCAGCAGCAATGGCCACGATGGCCACAAAAGCAGATCTCATGGTCTTGACCACCACGATCCAAGACGCAATGCGGGCGGAACTAGCCGGTCTCCGGACGGAGGTGACGGCACAAGGCGCCCGACTACAGGCCTTGGAACACTCCCACGAGGCCCAAACGCACAGGATTACAGCAACCGACACTGCCATAACGAGACAAGGCGACCTCCTGCTCCAAATGAGGAGGTCAGTCGAAGACCTCGACAACCGCGGCCGCAGATGCAATATTAGGGTCCGCGGTATGCCCGAGGCAGAAGGTGAGGAAGATGTGGAAGGCACCCTAACAGCGTTATTTCGTCTGATCCTACCTGGCGACACCTTACCACCGCTCAGATTTGAAAGAGCACATAGGGCCCTGCGTCCCCGATCCCTGGAGGAAGGCCCCAGAGACATAATCTGCTGCATCCACTCATTTGCCACGAAAGACGCTATCATGAAAGCAGCTAGGGCACGACCCACATGGGACTATCATGGCGTGCAAATTTCGCTATTCAATGACCTGTCTCCGATCACCCTGGACGCTAGAAGGGCCTTGCGGCCTATCACCTCCTTACTACGAGACCGCAATATACCATACAGGTGGGGCTTCCCATTCTCCTTATCGGCAAGACATCGGAATGGCTGGGTAACGCTCCGCGGGCCAGATGAGGCCCCCAGCTTTCTAGAAGAGCTAGAGCTTCCTCCTACACCTATACCGAATTGGATCCTAGGGCCTGGAATGAGACCACAACGTATGCCCCGCCGACATAGAAACCACTCACCGCCGGGACCTGCCCATCACCGACACGGAGCACGCGAGGCCCAGAACTGAATACCGACCTCGTAGATCCACCGACTCATCGATGCTGAGACACTCGCTACATTAAGGTACTGTCCTCCCCTTGCCAACCTGGCCGGGACCTGACTGCTGGCCCACACACACATGGCTTGCCTGCTACACTTGCCAACTGCCATGGACTAGGCCCATATCCCTCCATAATGATGCTCTACCTGACGACCACGTTTGCTGCCATCTCCGGACTCTGTTTCCCCCCCCCCCCCTCTTGCCCCCTCTCCCATACAAGCGGGGCCTGACCCACAGTCACCTACTCAAGGGCTCCCAACAGATATTTTTTGGGCGGGGGGTAATGGCGGGACAAGCTGAACGGATCACCCCCCATCGGGCTGGACCCCTGCCTTGACTCAAGGCCCAGTATTGTGGGACTGAACTCTCTGACTCGCACACCGGGACTGTAACAATATACTACATCTCAGAATCTGATTATTGGACGTGATAAGTATCATTGCTTTTCTTTACAACACTGGTTGTTTGAATTCAATATGTTAACATAAGCTGATGCATGCCATTTTTAAGCACACCACGCATTAATTATCTTGCTAGTACCACACTACATCAGCTCTGTACTGCAGACGGGGGGGCGGGGGTTGGGGAGGTGGGGGGGATCCGGAGGGTCGGCTCTGCATGTCACTATTGTAATTGGGACCATATTACGATGAAGAGGGGGAACCTGGGGGACGCACAGTGGGGGGTGGGGCTCTGCGGGGGGGGGGGGTGGCGGGTGGGGGAGGGGGAGGAATAAGAGAAGTAGCAGGGGGAAAAGAAACACGCTACGGAGGGGGAGCCGTTGCGGGGGGGGAGGAGGATGGGGATGGGACTTAGAGACGAGAACCACCATGGTACCCACGTCGCAGGTTAGACCGCACCTCTACCACTACCTCTTACAGTAGCCCCCACTCACTGTGGTACAGACATCACAACCACGCATACCCCAGTGACCTACGAGGGGACGAGACTCACCCCTACATGCTATACCCGTATACCTAGTGGGACCTCCCGCACCTGAGGGCACTAAACGTGGGATAGGAGACGGGGGGAAAGCGAGCTACCATAACTTATTTAAACTCCGCTACACATAACGTTCTAGGCCAGCAGAAACATGGGATGGGACGGGGAGGAAGGGGGGGACAGAACGAAACATCCACACCTTGATAGGGAACTACGATGGGAACGAGTGGTAGCTGCTATGACCAACGGAAAATGTTAAGGACCTTATATTTGTCAACTGTTATTGCTGTTAACTAATCTTTTTTCTTCACTTGTATATGTTGCTGGACTGGACACCTTTGGGTACACCCACATCTCCCATGATCAACAACACTCGGGCTAGGAACCGGTCGGAGCGGACACTATTGACCCATATCTAACTACACATCTAGCCACGCTTCACGATCTAGGGTTCGACCCCAGTCACCGCTCCACATAACCACTTGCGCGAACATCTCGACGGAGCCACAGGCACACTCACTCACCGATCTGGTCATCGGGGTGACGCCTGGTCACTCACGCCGAGGCGTAAGTGTTACTCCTTCTCGAAGGAGATACCGGGATAGTACTTACGTCTATTCATCGGGGATATTTCCCCACAGGGGGGCCTCCTTTGCCCATCCCTATTTTAACCCCCCAACCTACACTACCTACCCTACACCCACACTCAAACCCACACACGAAAGGACTGGACGCTGGCACTACAGGGGAAGGAACAGGGACAAGACAGATAATAACCGAGAACTACTACATAGACTCTGACCGGACACACGGACACCCATAGGACAGCGCTACACACACACCCTCACGGGGCTGCGACGCCGACTGGGTACCTAGCGCCGCTTAGGCGGACCTCCTGAAGTCGGAAACACCTAGTAACGGAAGAGACCATGGCGTACCAAAACTCCCCTATGACAGTCATGACGCTTAACTGCAGAGGATTAAACATACCAGAACGGCGCTCCCACCTACTGAGGACACTTCGGCGGAAGCACATATCAATCGCAATGCTCCAAGAAACCCATTTCAGAGACGGGGCGGCGCCCAAGCTCCGTAACACCTACTACCCGACCAACTACTATAACAATCACCCGCTGGCTCGACGGGCAGGAGTAGCGATACTTATAGCTGCCGACCTAGGATTCCAAGAATTAGACAAGATGGCAGACGACCAGGGCCGTTTCCTCTTCCTCAAGGGAACAATCGCCGATAGAATATTCACATTCGCATCAATTTACGCACCCAACTCAAAGCAGGCACGGTTTCTACGAACAACATTACGTAAACTACACGACTTCACGGAGGGCGCCCTGATCGTAGGAGGCGACTTCAATACCCCCTTGGACCCACTTACGGACTCCTCCACGGGACACAGCAGCCTTCCTCAGACCCACATCAGATCCATACGGAAGTCCCTGGGGGAATTGTCCTTAGTCGATTGCTGGAGAACACTACACCCCGCTAGCAAAGACTATACATACTACTCGACCATCCATAACCGATACTCCCGGATCGACTATATTTTCATTAGACAAGAAGGCCTATCGCGATTGAGAAAGGCATCCATTGAGCCAGCAACGTGGTCGGACCATGGCTCGGTCCAGATAGAACTGGAATCCCCATTATTCAAACCGGCGATCCGGTCCTGGCGCCTAAACGAGTCCCTACTCCAAGATCTAGCGGTGCGGGCTGAGATCTCTCAAACCTTGAAACACTACTTTGAGGAAAACGGGACCGACGAAACATCTCCGGTATCCGTATGGGAAGCACATAAAAGTGTCATACGTGGCACCCTTATCAGTATCGCGACCCGCAAAAGAAAAGAAACAACACAAGCGATGTCTGCCCTTTACGGTACCATCTCACGCCTCGAGCTTCAACACAAACGCTCTCAACTAGTCGAAATCTATACTGAACTCACAGAAGCCCGACGCAACCTAACAACCCTCCTCACACAACGACACCTACATTCGCTCCAGAGATCGAAAAACTTCTTTTACACGCACGCGAACAAAGGAGGAAAATACCTAGCACGGCTACTACGGGGAGAAACAACACGCACACAGGTACGCAAGATTCGCCTGGCCTCGGGAGCCACCTCACAATTCCCCGAGGACATAGCACGGGAGTTTCGGGACTACTACGCCTCGCTATATAACCTACACCGACCCCGAGACACGCCACATCAACGAGCCCTGGAACAACAAGAACAGACATACCTACAGGACAACATCCGAACGAGGATAAACCCAGATGCGGCACTCATGCTTGACGAGCTAATTACGACCGACGACCTAGCCGCGGCACTCAAAGGTACGAAATCGGGAAAGGCCCCGGGACCGGACGGATTCTCCACGGGCTATTACAAGCACTTCGCCCCACTATTATTACCATGGCTAACTAAAGCTATTAACAGGATAGCAGATGGGGCACAGTTTGGCATGGAATCCTTAACGGCTACTATCACGGTGATACTCAAACCTGGGAAGGATCCAGAACAATGCAGCAGCTATCGCCCGATCTCCCTGCTGAACGTCGATACGAAGCTCCTCACAAAGGTCCTAGCTACCAGACTCCAAAGGGTCCTACCGCACATTATCCATGTTGACCAGACAGGACACATTGCGCTTGTTTTCCATACAACACCACGCACGGAAATACCGGAAACCTCTACTATTACTCTCCACAGACGCGGAAAAAGCGTTTGATCGGGTGGATTGGTCATATATGTCCCGAACTCTCCGGCATATGGGCGTTGGACAGCGGACCATGACATGGATCGCGGCCTTATACAGCTCCCCAAGGGCGTCAGTACGGGTCAACGGCGCACTAACTACTACCTTTAGTATTGCGAACGGCACTAGACAGGGCTGCCCCTTGTCGCCCCTCCTATTCGCCCTCTCCCTGGAGCCACTTCTACAAGCGATCCGAAATCATCCGGACATACATGGATACTCATGGCAAAACACGGAACATAAAGTAGCTGCATACGCGGATGACCTCCTATTTTTTGTCTCCCAACCACGGATCTCACTACCTAGCATACTTTCCGAAATAGACAAATTCGGCCAGATCTCTGGATTCAAGCTGAACCTAGCAAAATGCGAGGCACTCAACATAACCACCCAACAGGCGGAATATGAGGCCTTGAGCCCTCTATTCCCCTTCCGCTGGTGTACAAAGGCGATGAAATACTTGGGAGTGTGGATCCCCTCGGACCCTCGAGACATCTACACCCTTAATTTCACACCGCTCCTGGAAAAGATTGAACTGGACCTGAACAGATGGGCACATTCGCATATAACCTGGCACGGCCGCGTAGCGGTCCTCAAAATGAACATTCTCCCGAGGGTCCTCTACTTATTCCAAACCACACCCATAGCTTTACCACCGACATTCTTCTCGAGACTTAAAATGGCGGTCATCCGCTACATATGGAGGGGGGAAAGACCTAGGCTGCGCCACGACCTATTGTGCCTACCCAGACACAGAGGGGGTCTGGCGCTGCCGGACTTCAAAAAATACCACCAGGCAGCCACACTACAGCGTATTCTCGAGTGGCACGAGACAACCTCGGACAAACAATGGGTGGACCTGGACAGGGAGGGCGACACAGCAAAACTGAAGGCATCGGTATGGCAGAGACGGGCGACGAGGGGCAGCAGGAGACAAGACGAGGGTCCAGTGGCAAACACACTCATCACGTGGGAGAACCTTAGGGAGACAAACGGGATCTCCCCGACCCCGAGCCCCCTGATACCAATCGCCCACAACCCCAACATAGGAGGGGGACTACCCACAGAAGCCTGGAGGTTCTTGGGGGACGAGGACTACATCCCGATACGGAAGGTCACTCAAGACGGCACCATAAAGACACTGGACACACTGCTAGAAGGCCGACAAAGAACCCCGATGGTCACTCTCCGGTATATTCAACTTAAACACTACTTAGCCTCCCTACCTCATAAGGACAAACTACAGAGGGAACTGACACGCTACGAGAAGCTCTGTACCCGAGGCACACCGCTTGAAAGGACCATCTCGAATCTCTATCAGTACCTGCTGACCGAACCCACAACAAACGCCAATACCTTCCAACGACGATGGGAATGGGCCATGAACAAGACCTTCACCCAGACACAATGGGAGACAGCCCTAATATGGCAACATAAGAGCTCCTCTAGCTCTCGCTATCAGGAAGTAAACTACAAACTGATATCCATGTGGTATAGAACACCGGCGCTACTACATAGGATCTTTCCTGCCACACCACCGACGTGCTGGAGATGTCTGGACGACGATGGGACCCTCCTGCACATCTGGTGGGACTGTAGACTTATCGCACCATTCTGGGAACAAATTGAATCGGATATTCGCCTGACCATTGGAGAGGACACCGAATGGTCGGCGGAGCTGGCCCTACTGCACATATCCACACAATCAATCTCGGCCTACAAGAGGTCAGTCCTACGACATCTTTTGAACGCGGCCAAGTCACTCATCCCGGCACACTGGAGGACAACAGACGCCCCCACCAGGGACGAGTGGATCCACAGAGTCGACGACATCAAAGCAGCAGAAACACTTCAAGCGGAACTGACGGGCAGGGTAGCGAAATGCGCGGCTGTCTGGGCACCATGGCTCGCCTTCCGAACGCGACTGTAGGGGGGATCTGCCAGGGGAGGTCTGGACCTGGAAGACGTCGCAGCTCCCGAATACCACTAACCTTACACTCATACGACCTACAGCAACCATAACCACCTGACGCGGACGCTACCACACTCCACGGACCACCCGCATCCCTCTGACAAGAAATACACACAAACACGGCTAACTAAAGCTCTTAGAGACCATACCCACATGCACAGGACCACCCAACAGACACACACCCATAGTCTGCACACACTTGTAATGTATAACAACAACACGACCATGGGTATACTCGGGACGGAAAAGCCGAACCTTCAAACTCTCCTAGCCCATACGGGACGGACGGAGAGACACGACACTGACCTAACGATACGCGACCCCTACACCCGACCAAGTGCATGACGCCTAACATATTGACCCAGCATTTATAGACGGTAAATCCACGATAGGCAGGACAGCGGAGAACACCTGAGACCGAATACCCTCGGAGCTACTCGAAACCCATTGATGTCCGCCTACGGGACTCCCACAACTACGCACTCCCTGACTACCTACTTAGAACCCCTACCGGACCACATGAGACCGGACCTGACCCGACTCACACACCTCCATCATCACACACCTTTCCCCACGATACCCCTAGCATGCTCTAACCGAGATGTACGCAATCAGACAATACATGACCCGCCACGTAAACCATATAACCACTACACAAGCCAGCCGGGATCTAAGAGCTTAAACAAAGAGACGGGATCCTCTCTGACCGGCTTCCCCCCACGACACACCCGTAGAAATTATGAGGGGGAACATGTGTAACTGGTAGGGATCCTATACACTACTATGTTCCCCAGCTAACCCTACTTTGCTCCTGTATACTCCTTAACCGTACAATACCACTCCCTTTCATCACACTCAACAACCTCGAACCCACTCGGGTTATACCACACTCTGACACACCACACTACCCCACACTCTCACACAACCCATTACAACACACATGAACACAAGGCCCAGTTGCCTATAGATCTACTCGCCCAGACCTAGCCCGCAGTTGATTGATCCTGGGAACTAACATAACTAACAAGAGCTACGATGATGCGCTTCCCGAGAGGGAACGAGACATTACCTGACACTGGCGCTCTACTGCTACATGAGCCTGCAACAGTACATGTTAATATTCTATGATATGTAATGTATAGTATTCAGTTTTTACTATGTTAACCCTGCTCTTTATATTTACGTTTTTTCTGCGGGCCTCCGTGCCCAAATTTATCTACTGATATACATAACTTTTTTCCTCAATAAAATGTGATTAATAAAAAAAAAAAAAAAAAAAAGAACATTGGCTTAAGGATAGAGTACAGCGAGTTGTCATAAATGGCAAATTTTGTGGTGTCCCTCAGGGTTCTGTTTTGGGACCGCTTCTATTTAACATATTTATAAATGATCTGGAAATGGGCATTGAAAGCCATGTATCAGTGTTTGCAGATGACACAAAACTTTGTAAAGTAATAAAATGTGAGCAGGATATTGCCTTGCTGCAGAGGGATTTGGATAGATTGGGGGACTGGGCACTAAAATGGCAGATGAAATTTAACGTAGAAAAATGCGAAGTTATGCACTTCGGGGTTAAGAATGCACAAGCAATTTACACACTAAATGGTAGTGAATTAGGGATAACCACACACGAGAAGGATTTGGGAATTGTTATAGACAACAAATTAGGTAGCAATATGCAATGTCAATCTGCCGTTGCTAAGGCCAGTAAGGTTTTGTCATGTATAAATAGGGGCATAAATTCTCGAGATGAAAATATAATTTTGCCTCTTTATAAATTGCTGGTAAGACCACACCTTGAATATGCTGTGCAATTTTGTGCACCTGTTCTAAAGAAGGATATCATGGCACTAGAAAAAGTGCAGAGACGAGCTACAAAATTGATAAAAGGAATGGAGCATTTTAGTTATGAAGAAAGGTTAAAAAATGTAAATATCTTCAGTTTGGAAAAACGGCGCCTTAGAGGGGATATGATAACATTATACAAATATATTCGGGGTCAGTACAAACCATTATCTGGAAATCTATTCATAAACAGGGCTATACATAGGACACGAGGTCACACATTTAGGCTTGAAGAAAGGAGATTTCATCTAAGGCAAAGAAAAGTTTTTTTTACAGTAAGAGTAATAAGGATATGGAATTCATTGCCGGAAGAGGTGGTTTTGTCAGAGTCTATACAGATGTTTAAATTGCAATTGGATAAATACTTGCAAAAACATAACATACAGGGATACAATTTCTAATTAGTGGGTTAATAGCTGCTTGATCCAAGGAGACATATGACTGCTATTTTGGGGTCAAGAAGGAATTTTTTCCTAGTTTGTTGCAAAATTGGAAGCGCTTCAGACTGGGTTTTTTGCCTTCTTTTGGATCAACAGCAAAAGCATATGTGAGGAAGGCTGAACTTGATGGACGCAAGTCTCTTTTCAGCTATGTAACTATGTAACTATGAATTCCAGGAACGGAATACAGGAATGAACCCAGAAAACTCAGCATAAAAAAACAGACATGGAATAGAAAACCAGAAAAAAACAAGAAAAACTAAACAAGAATTGTATAAAGAGTACTGGATACCAGAAGCCAAGGCCAGACATCTCCGCAGAACAGGACAGGATGTCACACTATATACTCTATTGTGATTTATCTGATTATAGTACTTATATATTGGTGCCGCCTACCCCTCACCTTCTCTCTACTGCTGTGTCTACTTGTAAGGCCTGTGAGGGAGCCTTACTATTCAGGTGTGCTGCCTCATTATCTGCTGTCTTTTTTGTACATCTTAGAGTGCTGACCCATTACTACTCCTTTTTTGTGAATGGGGAGCAGGTGTGTTAAATTTGGTGTTATCGCTCTCACACTCTCATACTGGTCACTAGGAGTTCAACATGGCACCTCATGGCAAAGAACTATTTGAAGATCTGAAAAAAAGAATTATTGCTCTTCATAAAGATGACCTAGGCTATAAGAAGATTGCCAAGACCCTGAAATTGAGCTGCAGCACGATGGGCAAGACCATACAGCGGTTTCACAGGACAGGTTCCACTCAGAACAGCCTACATATTGTCAGGGTACCTGAAGTCTCTACCTCTGAGAGAGGTAGAGACTTAGAAGTTTATCCGTCCGGACGGCATGTCTCCTCGGTCCCTCGCGGTTCACCCGATCTTGCAAACGCCGGCCGCGAGGGAGTCACTTCCTTTTCTAGCAGGACGTCCGGAAGCCGACGTCATGACGCCAACCCGGAACGGCCTGTCACTCAATTCTGTGGAGACGAATCAGGACTCGTCGGAGGCGTGTCTCCTCTCCCAAACCAGGGTATTTAACTGTGTTCCTCTCATTTACTCATTGCCCTGTCGTGGTTCTAGCCAGTCTAGTCTCGCAGTGCTCTTGTATCCTTGCTATCCTTTTGGTTTTGACCCGGCTTGTTCGTACTATTCTGCTTTATCTGTATTCCTTTGACCCGGCTTGTTCCTCGCTTACCTGTTTTCTCGTTCCCCCGACCTCGGCTTGTCTCTGACCATTCTCTACTCTTTCTGTGCGTTAGTCCGGCCATTCTAAGGTCCTGTATACGTATCTCTCTACTGTTTGTACTCTGCGTGTTGGATCCCTGTCCCGATCCTGACACATATAAACAAAAAATATAAAACATAACAAACAATGAAATAATCTTTAAAGCCTTAGTCTCTCCGCCCGGCGGGTTTCGTCCTGAATAAGGACTTCCTCGGGGGCAAAATCAAATGTCATGATTATTTCATTGTTTTTTATGTTTTATATTTTTTGTTTATATGTATGTTTTTTTATTTTTATTTATTTTGACTGCTGCATCCAATCTGCTTATCCAGGAGGTCACCTTTGGAGCTGAACTTCTCTGAGATTTGTGACATGCTGGCATTTTACTTCATATCTTGTGAGTGGAAACTTGAATAAATTATTTTGTCATCTGTCAGATTGGTGCACTATGTCCTTGTGTCTCTCCTTTATATTTAAGGTTTAAAAGAAGATTTTGACCTTCATTGAATTTTAAAGAAACCTTTTTCTGTCTGCAATTTAACTCCATTCTGTGAGTGCATTATATATCTGCGCACTTTATGGTGTTTTAAACATCCTACACCATCCTTTTGCTATATTGTTTTATAGATTGTATTTGTATATATACTGAATATGAAGACTGAAGGGATCTTCTTACAATCTTATTTAGGGTAAATTTTATTTTATATTTGTTTTACCCACTGGGGCGCACGTGTGTTATATATATATTTTTGCTTGTATTCCACTCAGAACAGGCCTCGCCATGGTCAACCAAAGAAGTTAAGTGCACATGCTCAGCGTCATTTCCAGAGGTTGTCTTTGGGAAATAGACGTATGAGTGCTGCCAGCATTGCTGCAGAGGTTGAAGGGGTGGGGGGTCAGCCTGTCAGTGCTCAGACCGTACGCCGCACACTTCATCAAATTGGTCTGCTGTCATCCCAGAAGGAAGCCTCTTCTAAAGATGATGCACAAGAAAGCCTGCAAACAGTTTGCTGAAGACAAGCAGACTAAGGACATGGATTACTGGAACCATGTCCTGTGGTCTGATGAGACCAAGATAAACTCATTTGGTTCAGAGGGTGTCAAGTGTGTGTGGCAGCAACCAGGTGAGAAGTACAAAGACAAGTGTGTCTTGCCTACAGTCAAACATGGTGGTGGGAGTGTCATGGTCTGGGCCTGCATGAGTGCTGCCGGCACAGGGGAGTTACAGCTCATTGAGGGAACCATGAATGCCAACATGTACTGTGACATACTGAAGCAAAGCATGATCCCCTCCAAAATATATTGAAGAAAAGACACTGAATTGCATACTCATAATGCTAAATATTTAAATGCTTTCACAGGCTGCAAGATATAAGTGCTGTAGACCAGGGATTTCAATCTGCCTAGCGAGGTATAACTTGATGGTGGTATCGCACACCAAGAAAAATTGTAGTTTGGCGGCGAACCAAATCAATTTTAGTACCAATTGCATGTTGGTCAAAGAGGAAGAGCGCCCTTTATTTATAATCTCGCAAGTCGACAAATTATCTAAGAAACACTTAACAGCTTTACCGTCTGACAGGTGACCCCAAGTATGGGCTGCTGCTACGATGGGTTAAATCTCAAAAAGAGCTGAGGTTTCCTTGAAGGCTGGTAAGGTAAGTGCCTCTTGAGGCCAAATATCTCTGAACCAGTGGTTACCAAAAATTGCCGCAAATCCCGTGTGTGCTGCCGTGTCAGTTCAAATTACGGGGGAGTGGTCTGTCACTGGGGGAATGAACATGACAACACCATTCCACTCTGCAAGGAAGTGCCTCCACATAAGCAGATCGGCCACGGCTGGGGGGTTGAGGACTATGATGCCATTGTCAGGCACATCGGGCAGGAGGCAGAGCAACCTGGAGATAAATGATCTCCCCTGTAGAATGATACGAATTGCGAAATTGATGTATCCCAGTAAGGACTGAAGATGGCTCCGTGTACCAGAAACTTTTTGAAGGAACTGGTCCAATTCTTGCCTAATGCGTACCAATTTCACATCGGGGAGGCATTCTCTACAGAGTACAGTGAGATATACAAGAACACAAACTCTGTTGTAGGGCCTGTTTTGTTAACAGTGCTGTGGTGCTCAGGATACTATGTGGAGTGTGGGAACCTGCCTCGACCAGTAAGAAATCATCCAAATAGTCTATGACCGTGGGACATTTGACCCCATCGCTGCTCCTGGAGCTAAAAGTACGTCTGGTTGTGAAAATTTTTTTTTCTCTATTTGACGCCATGCTAGAGCAATGGATGAACAGGTAGCAATTTAAACGCGTTAGCAATATCGGTCTTACTGAGCCAGGCGTGCACACTGGCCAGTAGAATGGCTTATATATCATTATCCATGGTGGAGTAGTGGAGAGAAAATTCTTCAGCCGGTATCAGTGAATTTAAACTAGGGTTGTGAGAAGAATGAGGCGCAGCCGCAGACAAAACGATGATTAGACGTTTTTTATTTGAGGTGCTATTGGTAACCACTCCAATGGGGTTTGTCCGCCAAGTGAAAAAAAGAGGGTTGCGGAAAAGGACCAATCGTAAAACCTGATGTGGTCTCCTTCCGCAGCAATTTATCAACTGCAGTTGGGTTGCTTGTGGCTGAAAGTAAATTGGTGCATTCTAGAATGCCTGTGGGGAGTGCTATTAGCCCTGTATGAAAACCGCTGGAAAAAACAGAAATCAAAAATTGCACCAGGTGGGGAGAGTGGTGGGTGCGCAAGTGATAATACAGATTGTCGATGTTAATCTCCGTCAGTAATTTCTTAGGTAAAAGTTTAGAGGGGCACATGGCAGATGGAGCAAATGTGCAAAAACCTGTCGGCGTTGTAGCTGCAAGTTCCTGCGTTGAAATTGTGGCACTCTTGTGCCTTGCCCGGGAATACGACTGGTCTGCCAAGCTTATCTCTTTGGCCCTGTCCTGACTGACGGAGGGGGTAGTGGAGGGATGGGATGTGGAGGGATATTCTTCGCAGGGACACAAGTTGACGGAGTGAGTGGTGGAGGAACATACCGCACAAGATGGGGGGTCTCAGGCCGGCAAAATGCCTTCAGAACAACACTGTGTCCAACTGACTCCAATCGATACTCCATTCAGTTGAACTGGGCCAGAGCTGCTGCTGCTTTAGTTGACACCGACCTGTGATAGTTGTAGAAGGCTGTGGCAAACCTAGCCACTTCTGGACTGTGATATAACGAGGTTGTCCGTAGGCTGTAAGGGGGGACTGTAGATTCTATATTGTATGTGTATTCTCTAGGACCGTTCGCATGCTGACAGCCCTAAGCTACCAGCATGCAAACCCCTTTGTTTGATGAATTGCGGCTATCCGGGCCGTTCGCCAACCGAATGCAGGCTCCCCAGGTGGACCACACACTTAGAGTCGTGTGGCGCTCATTAACCGATTGCAACAATGTTGCAATCGGTAGTTAAAGGCTCTCCTAGGTGGCCGTCGTTCGACTACCGACCATGCGGCGGTCGGCCATCTTGGATCCTTTGTCTCTCCAGCGGTGTTCGGTCGTCGAGCGCCTGGTACTAAAAACGGCTACTCAATGATACGAACACCGCCGGACTTCCAGAGCGTTCAGGAGTTCCGCTCTCATCACATTGTGTTCCCCATCGGTGGTCGGTAGTTTTAAACCGAACTTGATGGCTAAGTGTATTTTATGCGGCGTTCGGTCAGTTCAGCTGGGAGCTGAGCGGTATTCTCCCAAAAGATGCGATCAGATCCCAGCTATCTACCGAACGTTCGGTCACTTAAATCTGTCGAATAAAACGTAAAAAAACATATTTTAATACAGATTGTCAGTTCTGCTGCACGAGGCAGTTCTGCTGCACTTAATCGTCCATTTTAGTGGGAGTATCCTTCTCGTGCAGCACAGCCTGTTGGGAAAATTACATTGCATGATGGGAGAAATCCCCTGGATTCACTGTATGGAAACCCCTTGCATGGGGAACTGTATAAATATGCCAGCGGTGAATAAAGCCAGTAATTGACTCCCAAACTGTGTTTCGTCCGGTTATTGGGAGGATTTGGGGACTTGCCTTACTTTCAGCGCTGACTGTGGATTTACCTGTGGAACCAGCGGAGATCGTGGATTTTAATATTGCACTCCGCTACAATTGGTGGCAAGCGACGGGATCCAACCTTACAGCCGAAAAGCGCAATTCGTGCAATTATAACTGCCGAATAAGAAGAGGAAATGGCAAGCAGAATACAGCGAAAGAACTGACTACCGAAAGTGAATGGAGACAGATTATTCTACGCTGAAGAAACAAACGTTAAAGGAACTGCTGGAAGCCAGGGGTAAGATAGCCAGCAACAAAACCAAGGCTACCCTAATTGCCGAACTGATGGAGGGAGACCGAGGCCAGAGCGCTACACCTCCAGCAGTTATGGAAGAAACGCTCTATGAGAGAGAAATGAGGACCAGGCTAGCATTTTTGTCGCAGCCTGTATCGGATGCCATGATGAACCTGGTGATGGCAAATGTGCAGGAATACGTAATGGCACACAGTCCGCAGCACACACTGGCTTGAGCAGAGTCCGCAACCGGGTCCCTCTACAACCCGGTAAAAGCCAAAATTCCGTATCAGACCTTCAAAGCATTTTGCGAGGAAAAGGACGAGATTGATGGGTACTTGCAAGACTTTGAGAGACTGTGTGATTTGCATGAGTTAGAGCGGACAGTATGGGTGCAACTGCTAGCAGGCAAGCTAGCAGGTCGGGCAGCCGAAGCCTACCGTGCTGTGCCCAGTGAGGACAGCAAGGATTACGAGAAGGTGAAGCGAGCCATATTAGAGAGGTATGCCATTACTCCAGAGGCATACCGACGCAAGTTCAGAAACTTGCGCAAACCAGAACGAGATTCGCACGCGGAATGGGCGCACAAACTAGATCAGGCCTCCCAAGGGTGGATACAGGCCAGCCAAGCCACCACCATGGAAGGGTTGCGCCAGCTGATGTTGCTGGAGCAGTTTTTTAATGGACTATCCCCTGAGACACAAGAATGGGTGCGGGACAGGAAACCCCTCACCCTAACTGAAGCAGCTAGATTGGCCGACCAACACTTTGATGCACGGAGACACCATGGACCTGTAGCCAAAAGCTACCCCCGACCCTCAGGACTACCTAGCGCTATACCACCTCCAGCGCACACAGCCCCCCTGTTTCGTCCTTCCCAAGGGAATTTACCTCCACCTTCCAGGTATAACGGGCGGGCCAACATCCAATGCCACTCCTGCAAACAATGGGGGCATATAGCCCGGGAATGTACCCAAAACCGGGGCAAGCCCGCCTGGAATCAGGGGCGCCCAAACCCGGTACCCAGGGCTGCTGCCCATCATTATCAAAGGGAACCGACCACTCAGGAGTTGTGGAGTGTTCATGCAGAGGAACCCCTGGGTATATTACATGAAGTAATGTCGGTCCGAGCCACCGATAACCGGCAGCATCACCGACAGCTGGTAACCCTAGAGGGGAAAGAGGTTCAGGGGCTGCGGGACTCGGGAGCTACCTTAACCCTGATAGCACCCCATTTGGTCTCCGAGGGGACACATACTGGCGGATCTGTGGCAGTCCGGGTAGCCGGGGGAGCGGTATACCGACTGCCCACTGCGAAAGTACATTTGAACTGGGGTGCGGGAGAGGGGACAGTAGAAGTGGGACTAATGCAGAATTTACCGGCAGATGTTGTTCTGGGGAATGATTTGGGCCAGATGACCTCTGCTTTTGTCCCACAGGCACCCTACCAGGAAGCCCATCCAGTGACCACACGGCAACAGGCTCGCACCATGGCTCCACCAACACACTCTGAGGCTCAGGTAAGAGACCAAGACCCCCACCCGACATGTTTATCCTGGGATACCCCGACTAAGTTTGAGGCCGAGGTGAAGTCAGATCCCACACTACAGATATACAGGGACCGGGTACACACTGACCAAGCAGGGTCAGAGGGGGAGCGATACACGTGGGAAAAAGGGCTACTGTATCGCATTGCTGAATGGGAAGTAGGAGGGTCGGTCACAGTAACGACTAAACAGTTAGTGGTACCCCAGAAGTATAGGCAGGAATTACTTCGGATTGCACACGACATCCCCCTGTCTGGACATCTAGGGATGACCCGTACTCGATATAGGTTGACCCACGCTTTCTTCTGGCCAGGGATTTCTAAGGACGTGAGACAGTACTGCACGTCCTGTGACATCTGCCAGCGGGTAGGCAAGCGGGGCGACCGCCATAAAGCCAAACTCTGCCCCCTTCCCATCATCGAAGAACCCTTTAGTCGGGTGGCCGTAGATATAGTGGGGCCCTTACCAAAGCCCAGTCCCTCCGGGAAAAAGTACATTTTGACGGTAGTAGACTATGCCACCCGGTATCCCGAGGCTATAGCCCTCTCCAATATTCATGCCGAAACAGTGGCAGAGGCCCTAATGAAGGTATTCTCCCGGGTAGGGTTTCCCCAAGAGATCATATCCGATAGGGGCACCCAGTTTACCGTGGAGGTCACCCAGCAATTATGGAAACTATGTGGCATTAAACCGATAGTAAATTCAGCATACCACCCCCAGTCCAATGGCCTATGCGAAAGGTTTAATGGTACACTGAAACAGATGCTCCGCACATTTGGAGAGGCCCATAGAGACTGGGAAAGGTTTTTACCCCATTTACTGTTCGCGTACAGAGAAGTACCCCAAGAGTCCACCGGGTTTTCCCCGTTTGAATTGCTGTTTGGGAGGAGGGTACGGGGCCCGCTAGACTTAATCCGGGAGCACTGGGAGGGGGAGAGTAGCCCCGATGGGACCCCTATTGTATCTTACGTGCTGGAGTTTAGGGACCGACTGGAGGCACTAACTCAGGCCGTGCGCACCAATCTCCAGGCGGCCCAACAACGCCAGCGCCGCTGGTACAATAGGGGGGCCAGAGACCGCAGCTTTCAAGTAGGACAAAAGGTTTTGATTTTAAAACCAGTCCGCACAGACAAGCTGCAGGCCATCTGGCAGGGCCCATACCAGGTGGTGGAACAGAAGTGTGACACCACCTATGTGATTGGCCCCTGCTCAGGGGTAGGGAAAAGACGCATGCTCCACGTGAACATGCTCAAACCCTACCATGAGAGGATAGAGGACGTGGCGGCGATATGCGCCTCTGCCTCGGAGGATCAAGAGAATCTGCCCCTACCTGACCTCTTAGAACCGGAGGAACAGACAGAGCCCTCCAAGGGGGTTCAACTGGGGGAGCGGCTAAGCCCTCAAGAGCGTGCCCAGGTACAAGCGCTGATTGTAGCTAAAGGAGCTACCTTCTCCAATTTACCTGGGTACACTCCGCTAGCCACCCACCGAGTTGAAACCCAGGGACAGCTACCTATGCGGCAGGCTCCATATCGTGTCCCCGAATCAGTGAGGGCACATAGGAAGACTGAGCTGGACGAAATTTTGCAGCTAGGGGTTATCGAGCCCTCCGATAGCCCCTGGGCATCGCCGGTAGTGCTGGTACCTAAGAAGGACGGCACGACGCGTTTCTGCGTCGACTACCGGAGGCTAAATGACAAAACCGTGTCTGATGCCTACCCGATGCCCCGGATAGACGAGCTGCTAGATAAGATGGCCCGGGGCCAGTATCTCACTACCATAGATTTGTGTAAGGGGTACTGGCAAATTCCCCTAGCCGATGATGCCATCCCCAAGTCGGCCTTTGTCACCCCGTTTGGCCTGTACCAATTTCGGGTCATGCCATTCGGGATGAAAAACGCTCCGGCAACCTTTCAGCGGATGGTAGATCGGCTACTGGGCGGTTTCCAAAGTTATGCATGTGCGTACTTAGACGACATTGCCGTATTTAGCCAGACCTGGGAGGAGCACTTACAGCATATAGGGGCCATCCTAGATCGTATTGGGGAGGCAGGGCTAACCCTGAAACCCAGCAAGTGCCATATCGGGATGGCAGAGGTGCAGTATTTGGGTCACCGGGTAGGGTGTGGGCAGCAGAAACCCGAGCCGGCTAAAATTGAAGCCGTGGCCAAGTGGCCTACCCCCAGGACCAAAACTCAAGTATTGTCATTTCTAGGTACCGCAGGGTACTATAGAAAATTCGTGCCCAATTACAGTGCCCTGGCCAAACCCCTGACTGACTTGACCCGCAAGAACCTTCCCCAACAGGTTGTCTGGGCCCCAGAGTGTGAGCAGGCATTCCAACAACTCAAAACTGCTTTGACTAATGCTACTGTACTTGCCGCTCCTGATCCAACTAAAAGATTTCTTGTTCACACAGACGCTTCCATGTTTGGATTGGGAGCAGTGCTGAGCCAAGTAGGAGCAGATGGCGGAGAACATCCCGTAGCTTACCTGAGCCGAAAGTTGTTACCCCGGGAAGTAAGCTACGCCGCCATTGAAAAAGAATGCCTGGCCGTGGTGTGGGCCCTCAAAAAGTTGCAACCTTATTTGTACGGACAACCCTTTTCCCTACTCACAGATCACAACCCGTTGGTGTGGCTGAACCGTGTGGCTGGGGACAATGCCAGGCTGTTGCGCTGGAGTTTGGCGCTACAGCCCTTTGACTTTACGATCCATTATCGCCCAGGGAAGCAAAACGGTAACGCCGACGGGTTATCTAGACAAACTGAACTTGAAAAATGATCTGTGAGTACTCCCCCGGACATCCCCAAGCCGATCCGTTGGGATCAGACTGTGTATGCCGGCTTGGTTCTGGGGGAGCATTGTGGCAAACCTAGCCACTTCTGGACTGTGATATAACGAGGTTGTCCGTAGGCTGTAAGGGGGGACTGTAGATTCTATATTGTATGTGTATTCTCTAGGACCGTTCGCATGCTGACAGCCCTAAGCTACCAGCATGCAAACCCCTTCGTTTGACGAATTGCGGCTATCCGGGCCGTTCGGCAACCGAATGCGGGCTCCCCAGGTGGACCACACACTTAGAGTCGTGTGGCGCTCATTAACCGATTGCAACAATGTTGCAATCGGTAGTTAAAGGCTCTCCTAGGTGGCCGTCGTTCGACTACCGACCATGCGGCGGTCGGCCATCTTGGATCCTTTGTCTCTCCAGCAGTGTTCGGTCGTCGAGCGCCTGGTACTAAAAACGGCTACTCAATGATACGAACACCGCCGGACTTCCAGAGCGTTAGGGAGTTCCGCTCTCATCACATTGTGTTCCCCATCGGTGGTCGGAAATTTTAAACCGAACTCGATGGCTAAGTGTATTTTATGCAGCGTTCGGTCAGCAGCGTTCGGTAAATTAATCCACCCCCCCTTTAATAAATCCACCCCCTCTAATTAATCCACCCCCTTTAATTAATCCACCCCCCCTCTTTAATAAATCCACCCCCTCTAATTAATCCACCCCCTTTAATTAATCCACCCCCTTTAATTAATCCACCCCCTTTAATTAATCCACACCCCCTCTAATTAATCCACCCCACTTTAATTAATCCACCCCCCTTTAATTAATTCACCCTCCCTCTAATTAATTCACCCTCCCTCTAATTAATCCACCCCCTCTAATTAATCCACCACCCCTTTAATTAATCCACCACCCCTTTAATTAATCCACCCCCCTTTAATAAATTCACCCCCCCTTTAATAAATCCACCCCCTCTAATAAATCCACCCCCTCTAATTAATCCACCCCCTCTAATTAATCCACCCCCTTCTTTAATAAATCCACCCCCCCTCTTTAATAATTCCACCCCCTCTTTAATAAATCCACCCCCTCTAATTAACCCACCCCCTTTAATTAATCCACCCCCTTTAATTAATCCACCCCCTTTAATTAATCCACACCCCCCTTTAATTAATCCACCCCCCCTTTAATTAATCCACCCCCCCTTTAATTAATCCACCCTCCCTCTAATTAATCCACCACCCCTTTAATTAATCCACCACCCCTTTAATTAATCCACCACCCCTTTAATTAATCCACCCCCCTTTAATAAATCCACCCCCTCTAATTAATCCACCCCCTCTAATTAATCCACCCCCTCTAATTAATCCACACCTCCCCTCTAATTAATCCACCCCCTCTAATTAATCCACACCACCCCTCTAATTAATCCACACCCCCTCTAATTAATCCACCCCCTTTAATTAATCCACCACCCCTTTAATTAATTCACCCCCCTTTAATTAATTCACCCCACCCTTTAATTAATTCACCCCCCCCCCTTTAATTAATTAAGTCCCAGACATAAAATACCGGTATCTACTCACAGTTCAAAGAGTCCGACCACTGGGTGCCTCACCGCCCGGAATGGATCCTTCCGCTGAAGATCCGTGAAGGCAGACTGAAGATCCGTGAAGGCAGGCTGCGCACGTCGTCATCACGCTGCGCACGTCGTCATCACGCTGCGCGATGCCGCGGCCCGCAACGCTCCTCCCCTGTCAGGATCGGGACAGGGATCCAACACGCAGAGTACAAACAGTAGCCAGATACGTATACCGGACCTTAGAATGGCCGGACTAACGTAAGTAGTACAGTATAGAATGGTCAAAGACAAGCCAAGGTCGAGGGTAACAGAAGACAGGTAAGCGAGAGACAAGCCGAATCAAGGGTAACAGAGATAAGCAGAGTAAGGTAAACAAGCCGGGTCAAAACCAAAAGGGATAATAGAATACACAAGCACTGAGTGACTAGAACAAGCTAGAACCACGACAGGGCAATGAGCTAATGAAAGAAGCTCTGTTAAATACCCTGTTCAGAGCAGTAACCACGCCTCCAAGGCGTCCTGATTGGTCCTGCAGCCATTGACTGACAGGTTGTTCCGGGGGAGTGTCCTGATGACTACTTCCTGCCTAGATGCTGTAAAAGGCAGTCACTCCCTCGCGGCCGGCCTAGCATGACCGGATAGACCGCGGGGAAGGGAGCCATCAGACCGTCTGGATGGAGGAACAGCTAAGTCTCTACCTCTTTCGGAGGTAGAGACCACAGGTACCCTGACAGTACCCCCCCTCTCAGATACGCCCACCGGGCGGAATGAACCGGGACGAGATGGGAAGCGAGAGTGATACGCCCTGCGGAGACGGGGAGCATGAACATCCTCCTGAGGTACCCAACTCCTCTCCTCAGGACCATATCCCTTCCAATCAACCAGATATTGTACTCTCCCCCGGGAGATTCGAGAATCAATAATAGAGTTAACCTCATACTCCTCCTGACCCTCCACCTGAACGGGGCGAGGAGGGGCTATTGTGGAGGAAAATCTGTTACATATGAGTGGTTTCAGCAATGAAACGTGAAACGAGTTCGGGATGCGTAAGGTATTAGGAAGAGCTAAACGATACGCAACTGGATTGATACGGGTCAGCACCCTGTAGGGTCCAATATAACGAGGAGCGAACTTCATGGAGGGCACTTTTAAACGGATGTTCCTCGTGCTCAGCCATACCCTATCACCTGGAACAAAGACCGGAGCCGCCCTTCTACGTTTATCAGCGTGTTTCTTGACCAACATAGAGTTGTGCACAAGGATTTGTCGAGTTTGATCCCACAACTTCCTCAAATTGGCAACATGAACATCAACCGACGGCACCCCCTGGGAAGGGGAATCCGAAGGAAGAATAGACGGATGAAAACCATAATTCATGAAGAAGGGGCTTGAATGAGTAGAATCGCAAACGAGATTGTTGTGTGCAAACTCCGCCCAAGGAATCAAACCGACCCAATCATCCTGGTGTTCAGAAACAAAGCATCGTAAATATTGTTCGATTTTCTGGTTGGTACGTTCAGCAGCTCCGTTAGACTGAGGATGATAGGCAGAAGAAAAGTTTAATTTAATACCAAGTTGAGAGCAGAAGGACCTCCAAAAGCGGGAAACAAATTGGGAGCCTCTGTCCGATACAATTTGAGAGGGTATCCCATGTAGGCGAAAAATCTCCTTAGCGAATATCTCTGCCAATTCGGGAGAAGACGGGAGTTTAGGCAGGGGAATGAAGTGTGCCATCTTAGTAAACCTGTCAACCACGGTGAGGATAACAGTCTGTCTTTTAGAGATAGGTAGATCGACAATAAAGTCCATGGCCAAACAGGACCATGGTTTTTCTGGAACCTCCAAGGGGTGCAGGAATCCACATGGAAGCGTATGGGGTTGTTTGGTTTTAGTACAAACTTCACATGCAGCGATGAACTCCTCAATATCCCTCCGTAAAGCAGGCCACCAGAAGTCCTTAGAGATCAACGCGTAAGTTTTGCGAATACCAGGATGTCCCGCCATCTTGCTATTATGTAAACACTGTAAAAGTTCCAGTTGAAGAGCAGGAGGAACGAAATGACGGCCCGCAGGAGTCTGTTTAGGTGCTAGATGTTGCAACTTAATGATCTCGGTCAGTAATGGAGAATGAATCCTGAGATTCGTATTAGCAATGATATTGCATTTCGGAACTATAGAAGAAAGAACTGGTTCAGGTACAGTAGAAGGTTCATATTGGCGAGATAATGCATCGGCTTTAGAGTTTTTAGAACCAGGTCTGTAAGTCAGTACATAATTGAAGTGAGTCAGGAATAAGGACCAACGAGCTTGTCTAGAGGATAAGCGCTTAGCCTCCCCAATATAGGACAAGTTTTTGTGGTCCGTCAAAATCGTAATAGGGTGTAGGGTCCCCTCCAACAAATGTCTCCACTCCTTTAAGGCTTTAATGACTGCTAACAGTTCCCTTTCCCCGATGTCATATCTGCTCTCAGGCCCAGAAAATTTCTTAGAGAAGAAACCACAAGGGTGTAACGGTTTATCCACCCCTAACCTTTGAGACAGAACAGCCCCAACTGCTGTCTCAGAGGCATCGACCTCGAGCAAGAAAGGCAGAGTCGTATCAGGATGGACTAGAATGGGAGCCGAGGCAAAAAGTTCCTTGAGAGTCTTGAAAGCACCAAGAGCTTCCTTAGACCAGAACTTAGTATCAGCCCCTTGTTTGGTCATATTGGTAATAGGCGCAATGATAGAGGAGTATCCTTTAATGAAGCGCCTATAGTAGTTGGAAAAACCAATAAACCTTTGGATAGCCTTGAGTCCTTTGGGCAAAGGCCAGTCTAAAATAGATTGGAGTTTTACAGGATCCATTTTAAAACCTTCCCCAGAAATCACGTATCCAAGAAAGTCTACCTGAGACTGATCAAAACTGCACTTCTCCAATTTGCAATATAGACCATGTTGCAGCAGCTTGTGTAATACCTTTCTGACCTGTCTATGGTGAGTCTCAATCTCCTTAGAGTGTATTAGTATGTCGTCCAGGTAAACAATAACACAATCATGCTGAAACTCCCTAAGTACCTCATTAATCAAATCTTGAAATACTGCAGGAGCATTGCATAGTCCAAATGGCATAACAGTGTATTCGTAATGGCCATACCGGGTATTGAATGCCGTCATCCACTCGTGACCTTGCTGGATTCTCACCAAATTGTAAGCCCCTCTGAGATCTAACTTGGTGAAGATTTTGGAGCCCTTAAGACGATCAAATAACTCGGTAATCAGTGGGATAGGATAGGCATTTCTGACAGTTATTTTATTCAAGCCTCGGTAATCGATACAAGGTCTCAGCGTGCCATCCTTCTTCTTAATGAAAAAGAACCCAGCCCCGGCCGGAGAAGAAGACCTCCTGATGAATCCCTTTTCTAAATTCTCCCGAATATACTCCTCTAGAACCGAGTTTTCCTGAACAGACAAAGGATATACATGGCCCCTCGGAGGCATAGTGCCGGGTAGCAGCTTAATCTTACAGTCAAATGACCTGTGTGGAGGCAAAGAATCGGCATTCTTCTTGTCAAACACTGCCCTTAAGTCTAGGTAAAGGTTTGGTATTTGTCTTTCTGTGGACTGAGTAGGATTCTCCGGTATGTTAATATTAGCTAATGGAGAAACCTTGCACAAACACCGATCCTGGCAGCCCTGGCCCCACGAGAGTATCTCTCCTAACTCCCAATCGATAATAGGGTTATGTTTTTTCAACCATGGGTACCCCAGAACTATGGGAACGGAAGGAGACGAAATGAGCAGAAGAGATAAATTCTCCACGTGTAGGATACCAACATTTAAATCAATGGGTACGGTCTCACGAAAGATAACAGGGTCTAGTAGTGGTCTACCATCTATGGCCTCAACGGCCAAAGGTGTCTCCCTTAGCTGGGATGGAAAATTGTTCTTACTAGCAAAGGCTTGGTCGATAAAATTCTCAGCAGCACCGGAATCTATCAATGCCATAGCCCTTACTACTTCCTTCCCCCAAGTTAAGGAAACTGGTAGCAGAAGCCTGTGATCCTTATAATTAGGAGTAGAGGACAAAATAGAAACACCCAAGGCCTGTCCTCTAGAGGGACTTAGGTGCGAGCGTTTCCCGGGCGGTTAGAACAGTTCGAGAGTAAATGACCCTTGGCTCCACAATACATACACAAACCCTCTCTTCTCCTGTGCTGTCTTTCCTCCTCAGAGAGGCGGGTATACCCTATCTGCATAGGTTCAGTAAGCAAAGATATCGTGGAGTCAGGACTTGGAAAAGCAGGAGCTAACCTAAAAGAAGGTCTCTGGTTCCTCTCTCGAGTGTTCTGTCTCTCTCTTAGACGTTCATCTATACGAGAGATGAACGAAATTAAATCCTCTAAATTCTCAGGGAGTTCTCTGGTAGCAACCTCATCAAGGATTACATCAGATAGGCCATTCAAAAATACATCCATATACGCCTGCTCATTCCACTTGATTTCTGCCGCCAGAGACCTGAACTCTAGTGCATAATCCACCAGTGTTCGGTTCTCCTGTCTCAGGCGCAACAGTAATCTGGCTGCATTAACCTTTCTACCTGGAGGGTCAAATGTTCTTCTAAAAGCAGCTACAAATGCGTTATAGTTATAAACTAATGGGTTATCGTTCTCCCATAGTGGGTTGGCCCATCTCAGAGCTTTCTCAATGAGTAGGGTGATAATAAATCCTACTTTTGCCCTATCTGTAGGATAAGAGCGAGGTTGCAATTCAAAGTGGATACTAATTTGGTTTAAAAAACCACGACACTTCTCAGGAGCCCCACCATAGCGTACTGGTGGGGTAATGCGAGAAGAAGCACCCACTGTGGCTACCTCTAGACCTGAACAGACAGGAGAAACAGGGGTATTACGTATCTCCTCTGGTGGGTTATTGGCACAAGCTAATAGAGCCTGTAGCGCAAGGCTACAATTTTCTTTGCAAGCTGTGGCTGGTATCACCTGACCGGTTATAAAAGAAAGTCCTACATATTATTTTCTAATTATATACTTATTTTTCCTTCTGTAATTTACGGCTTGTATCAGCAAAAAGACATACCTTACCATCAAGACCTTCTGCAATATCACTAATAAAAATATTAAAGAGAATGGGTCCAAGTACAGATCCCTGAGGTACCCTACTGGTGACAAGCCCATGCTTCGAATATACTCCATTGACTACAACCCTCTGTTGCCTGTCACTCAGCCACTGCCTTACCCATTCTACAATATTGGAATCCAAACTTAAAGATTGCAGTTTATTGATAAGCCTTCTATGTGCAACAGTGTCAAAAGCCTTACTGAAATCTAGGTAAGCAATGTCTACTGCACCACCCTGATCTATTATTTTAGTTACCAAATCAAACAAAATCAATAAGATTAGTTTGGCATGATCTCCCTGAAGTAAACCCATGTTGTCTCTGATCTTGAAGTCCATGTGATTTTAGATGTTCAACAATCCTATCCTTTAACATGATTTCCATTACTTTCTCCACTACTGAAGTAAGGCTTACTGGCTTTTAGTTGCCCGACTCCTCCCTATTACCTTTCTTGTGAATGGGCACAACATTCGCTAACTTCCAATCGTCTGGGACTACTCCTGTTAACAATGATTGGTTAAATAAATCTGTTAATGGTTTTGCTAGTACACCACTAAGCTATTTTAATAACTTTGGGTGTATTCCATCGCATTGATTTATTTGTCTTTACTTTTGACAGTTGACATAGAACCTCTTCCTCTGTAAACTCACATGTAACAAATGACTCATTTGTCCTTTTTCCTAACTGAGGTGCCTTTCCTTCATTTTCATCTGTAAATACTGAACAAAAATATTCATTGAGGCAGCAAGCTAGACCTTTATCCTCTTCTACATACCTTCCTTCTTTTGTTTTTAATCTAACTAATCCTTGTTTTACTTTCCTTAAGTATTGTTTATGCCAGTCATCAGGATCAAGCCTGATTTGTATTTATTGAAAGATGGTTAAAATGCTTACTATTAACACTCAAGGTCTCAATAGCCCTTTTAAAAGACCAGCTCTTATAGAATTGATTAAAGAAGAGCGAATACAGGTATGCTTTTTACATGAGACCCATTGGGTGAAGTCGGATAGAAAACTTTATTAAGGCAAGCAAAAGGCGGTATTGATTAGGGCATCGATGGACAGAAAAATAATAATGGGGTTCGCCATATGGATAGCGAAAGGCATTTCTTATGAGCATATATTCCATGAATATGATCCTCAGGCCAGATGTATTATATTAATATGTTAACTTGATCATGTGCTTTATACTTTGGTTAATATTATATATATATATATATATATATACAGACAATATTGGGCAAGTGACCCTTGTGAGGGATATTATTAAGAAAATAGAACAGATAGTTAAGGGGAGATTGATAATCACGGGAGATTATAATTGCGTAATGGACACTGAATGGGATAAGAGGATTCCAACAGGAAAACAGATAGATGGCGTGCTGCTCCGAAGGGCTAGAGCTTTCTCCATTCTATTGAAAAAGGCAACTTTGTATGATGCTTGGAGACTGCTCCATCCCTAAGAGCATTACTTTGCTCATTTTTCTTATAGACATTGTTCCTATGCAGGAATTGATATGCTAGTTTGTAATAATAAACTAGTTCATTGCATTAGGAACATTTTTATAAAGACTAGGCACTGGTCAGACCATAATGCAGTCATATGGGAAATAGAGGATGCCCAGAAGAGAGATTCAAGACAGTGGAGAGTGAACAAGGATCTCTTGAACAGTGATAAGAATAGAGCACCTCTCCATCAGATGACAGATTTTTAATTTTTCGGAAAATAAGCTAGCAAATCCGGGCATTAGATGGTTAGCATTCAAAGCTGTAATAAGAGGCCACTTGATCAAACTGGGTGTAAGCAAGGGTGAGGGTAAGCAAGGAATGATTTATTGGTAGCCACACTGGCCTTTTATTCAATTTCCCATGCATGGGGTACTCCTACATGGACCTTGTGGGGAACTTACAAGATAAAGACATAGACCAATGACAATGATGTTCAAATGCATGACACTCCCATTGCAATCATACAATCTCTCCCTTCTGCCTGAGAGATAATTGAGCCAGATACTGTACTAACTAAATTATCTCTAGGTGAAAAAGATCATAATTTGCAGGTAACCCGAAAGTACCCCCAAAACTCACATAACCCCCCGATCAGGGGGAGCAACATATTTAAAAATCACCCAGATTGGTTCAGGGGTTTAAAAGTTTTATGGAAGTATTGTTTCTGACCGACCGCACACAAGGCTCCTGCCCAAAATAGTTTCAGAGATTCAGGCTGTGCAGTCGGTCTCTTTTGGGAACTCCAAACATAACAAAATACTGAAAGGAACCGTTCGTGAGCAGGCTAGTTGTGTATCACCTCGTTCGGGAGTTTGGTTTTACCAAACGCCGCTTTCGTCTGATAAATGGGAACGCACATAAGTGGGAATAGAAGTCTCAACAGTGTTCGGGCCGTCAAGTGTCCGATAATAGTTCCAGGCACTCAACGACCAAACCCTGCTGGAAGCGTTCGTCAAAACAAGATGGCGCCACCTCGTGTTCGTCCATACAAATGGCGGCCACACAGCCGACTACTTAGAATGTTCAGGGATTGCGGTTAGAGAAGGTGTTAGGAAGGTCAAGAGGGTTAACTAGCGGCACACAACGGTCCTAAGTGGTCGGTCGGTTCGACAGTTTGTTCGGTTAGTTCGTATACAGAATGATGCAAGGCAGTAGAATGTAAACTTAAACAGAAAACGTTTACAGGGTGCAGTGCACGAAGGAGGTGTAACATATTCACCATCATCTTGCGACATCGATAGTGATTACCTTGCCAACAAGTGTGGTAGTGCTGTTCAGCAGACATGTGTCAATATGTCTGACCCCTGCAGCATGTTGATGGACGCCGGCCGTTGCAGATCTACACCAATTTGTAGCCCCACGTCCGCCCACAGCATGGACGTCAATGTGCACGTAACGTCACGCAAAGGACGCACACGCACATTCTGGGGTCAAAGGCCAGTCGGATCCACAAGAGGGGTATTTAAACTCATCTATTTCTTCAGCTCATTGTCCTGTCATGGTTTCCCTAGTGGTTGTCCGAGTGTGTATTTCTGAGCGTTTATTTCTGGTTATTGACTTTGGCTTTGTTTAACTTCCATGTATTCTGGTATCCTTGACTTTTGGCTTTCCCTCATCATTGTGTCTCATTCGGTGTCCCCGACCTTGGCAAATAGTCTAACTATTCTTTGAAGTTAAGACCGGCCATTCTAAGGCTCGGTAAGACGTTACCTGTTAGTCCTAGGTGTATTACAGTTCTACGTGCTGGATCAACTCGTAATCCTGACAGGAGGCATCCGTAACACTGGGTATTTATGAAAATAAAATGAGAGGCAGTACCCTGGCTGATTTACACCTTACCTTATATAATTTGGAACAAAATAACCATAGACCTAGGAAGGCGCAGGAGTAGGTAAAATGCTCACTAATAAATAAAAAAAGCAATCTGCTGAGAATAGGATAGATAAAATAATCCATAATGAAAGATCTATAGATCTCCTAAAGTGATTGGGCATAGTTTTAACAGCTATTATAAAGCGTTATACAATTGTTCTAAGACATCCAATTCTTGCAGCTTTGATCAATTCTTGCAGCTTTGATCAATTCTTGCATGGTATACAAGCACCTAAAATTAGTCTAGAACAGAAAGTATCACTAGACAAAACCATCCACCTGAACGAGGTCATCAAGGCTATTGGTACACTAAAAAATAAAAAGTCCCTATTCCGGATTGTTTCAGTGCCCACTTTCTAAAACTTTTAAAGCATAAATAGCTGTTACAAGCGTTTTATGATTTTATTAATCAGTCCAAATGCTTGGAAGAATTTTTGGCAGCTAATATTCTTCCTATACTTAAGCAGGACAAAGATCCAACATCCCTAAAAAAAATTACAGACCAATATCCCTCATCAATAACAATGCTAAAAATGTTGCGTCGATCATGTCGGACAGACTTTAGCTGGTTATTGCTCAGGTTATCTCTAAGGATCCTTAAATATGTCCGAAGGATAATTGACATTCTCAATATAGCTAAGAAAGAACATAAAGAACTAGTTATCACTGCATTAGATGCAGAAAAAGCTTTCGACCCGGTGGACTGAGGATTTATGGTGTGTTTAGAAAAGTTTGGCTTTGGTGATCTATTTTGTAGGGCAATAAAGTCTTTGAATGGTGCACCCATTGCAAGACCCATCGGGCAAAACATATGTGTTGACTGGTTCAATCTGGGGAACGGCACTAGGCAGGGCTGTCTACTGTCTCCATTAGTGTATCTTTTAACAATGAAAATATCCAAGGATATGTACTACCCCAGGAAGAATACAAGATCAGCATGTATGCTGATGATATTCTTTTGAGACAATTGGGAGTGGGGCAGTGGCAGTGTGGGAGGGGGGCAGTGGGGCAGTGTGAGAGGGAGAAAGTGGGGAGGTGGCAGTGTAGGAGGGGGACAGTGGCAGTGTGGGAGGGGGGCTGTGGCAGTGTGGGTCGGAGACAGTGGGGAGAGGGCAATGGTGGTGTGGGAGGGAGACAGTGGGGTGTGGCAGTGTGGGAGGGGGCCAGTGTGGGAGGGGGCCAGTGACAGTGTGAAAGGGGGCAAGTGGCAGTGTGGGAGGTAGACAGTGGGGAGGGGGCAGTGGTAGTGTGGGAGGGAGGCAGTGAGGAAGGGACAGTGGGGAAGGGGCAGTGTGGGAGGATGACCATGTGAGGGGGCCAGTGGCAGTGTGGGAAGGGACCAGTCGGGAGGGGGGCAGTGTAGGAGGGAAAAAGTGGGGAGGTGGCAGTGTGGCAGGATGACAGTGGGAGGGGGCCAGTGACAGTGGGGAGAGTAAGTGGCAGTCTGGGAGGGGGACAGTGGGGAGAGTGAGTGGTAGTCTGGGAGGGGGGCAGTGTGTGATAGACAGTGGGGAGGGGGCAGTGGAAATGTGGGAGGATGACATTGGGAGGGGGCCAGTGACAGTGGGGAGAGTAAGTGGCAGTGTGGGAGGGGGACAGTGGGGATGGGGAAGTGTGTGAGGGAGACAGTGGGGAGGGGACAGTGACAGGGGGGAGAGGAAGTGGCAGTCTGGGAGGACGACAGTGGGAAGGAGGCAGTGTGGTAGGGAAAAAGTGGGGAGGGGCAATGGGCAGAGTAAGTGGTAGTCTGGGAGGGGGCAGTGTGTGATAGAGAGTGGGCAGGGAGCAGTGGCAATGTGGGAGGATGAGATTTAGAGGGTGTCAGTGACAGTGGGGAGAGTAAGTGGCATTGTGGGAGGGAGAAAGTGGGAAGGTGGCAATGTGGGAGGGGGCCAGTGGCAGTCTGGGAAGGAGGATGTGGTATTGTGGAAGGGAGACAGTGGGGAGGGGGCAGAGGCAGTGTGGGAGGGGGGCAGTGTGGGAGGGAGACAGTGGAGAGTGGGGCAGTGTGGGAGGGGGCCAGTGGCAGCGTAGAAGGGGCCAGTGACGGTGTGAGAGGGGGGCCAGTGGCAGTGTGGGAGGGAGACAGTGGGGCGGTGGCAGTGTGGGAGGGAGACAGTGGGGAGGGGGCAGTGGCAGTGTGGGAGGGAGACAGTGGGTGGGGCAGTTGCAGTGGGGAGGATGACAGAAGGGAGGGGGGGCAGTGACAGTGCAGAGGGTGCACCACAAATAATCTCTTACCTTTCCCACCATGTATGCTAAGCTCCTGAGTCTCCTGGCCGTGCCCTCCCACGCCATGCTGTCAGTCCCAGCCTCTCACTACTCTGCGATGAGGAAGCAAGGGGGCGGAGCCGCAGCAAGCCGAGAGGGACTGAGAACTGTTAGGGTTTCTGCATCTTTCTGACAGGATGGAGAAGCAATGCAAAGCTTTTACATCATGTCACTCTGTTCCAGACATAAAGCATAAAGTAAACAAATCCAGGGCAAGTCGGTCTCGGGGTACCCTGGATCGGCTCAGTTCTGCCATTACAGACATTTTTTTGCGTACCCCCAGGGGAGCTTGTGACGAAGTGCCCTTTGCCACTTGGTCCTGGAGAGGCCCGCCTCCCAGCCTCTTGCCCTGTGACTATGGCCCTGGGTGTATGGCCCTTTAAAAACAGTATATGGGCATACTGAGATTTTTTGGAACAATGTCCCTTTAAGACGGTGTCCCCAGTCTGAGAAAATACTTTGTTTGTGTCCTTTTCCCATATGGTTCGGTAAATGGGGCCGAACCAATTACCGAACAGGTGAACCACACACACAAGTGGAGTGTGCCGCCAATTTACCTCCCAGGCTGATGGTTAACTGCAGGTTAATTGTCAAATACTGGGTGGCGGCGGCCATCTTGTTTAGTCAAACGCGGTCACAAACACCGCTGAACCTTACCTTCTTTTCCACTTCGACGGAAATCGAAGTGCGTTTGACGAGTCGAGCACCATGTTAAACTGGGCTTTGTTCACGAACGGCGCCCGTTCGTGCATTCAAATGGGACTTAGTCGTTTTTCTATGTAAAAATAGACCGACCGCACAGCCCAAATCTATGGAACTCTTTTGGGCAGGAAAGCCATGCTTGCGGTCGGTCAAATAGGACTCCCACCTATCTTTTGAACCACTGAACCAAATTGTATGATTTTTGGATATGTTTGTATACTGCCTATGCTGGTTCAGAATATGTAACTTCATGTGAATTGCATGTATGGTTTGGACGTTATAAATATTGTGTAAAACTGTATATTTTCCTGCCTTTGATAATTAAGTTAGCCCATTGTGTTTAGTATTTATATCACAGGCAGAGGGGAGGGTTTGTGTGCCTTGGCTGGGTGTGTCTGACTGTACTGTAATGTGCTTGGTTGCTGTAACTCTCAGTCCTGTGTACCACAAGGTCCACGTGGGTGGCATCCTTGTGGGAAAAGGTGTATATAAGAGCAATAAAGCCTCAGTGCATTCTGTTCCTGTTTGACCCTCAAAACATAGTCTTGTCTCGTGATTGGAGGGGAATTGCTATATTCACACTGGGGATTGCTATACCTTGTATACTCCCCTGAGCCTTAATCACTTAGCTCTTTTAAGAGCTATTCCTGATACGCTCTCCTGGAAGAGAGGTCTTTCCCACATGGTCTTGGAGGACAGAGGCTGATCCAGGGTGGAAGGAAGAGTCAGAGACTTCAGTTAAAGGTACACTATAGTAGCCTAAATTACTTTAGCTAAATAAAGCAGTTGTAGTGTATAGATCATTCCCCTGCAATTTCACTGCTCAATTCACTGTCATTTAGGAGTTAAATCACTTTGTTTCTGTTTATGCAACCCTAGCCACACCTCCCCTGGCTATGATTGACAGAGCCTGCATGAAAAAAAAACTGGTTTCACTTTCAAACAGATGTAATTTACCTTAAATAATTGTATCTCAATCTCTAAATTGAACTTTAATCACATACAGGAGGCTCTTGCAGGGTCTAGCAAGCTATTAACATAGCAGGGGATAAGAAAATCTTAATTAAACAGAACTTGCAATAAAGAAAGCCTAAATAGGGCTCTCTTTACAGGAAGTGTTTATGGAAGGCTGTGCAAGTCACATGCAAGGAGGTGTGACTAGGGTTCATAAACAAAAGGATTTAACTCCTAAATGGCAGAGGATTGAGCAGTGAGGCTGCAGGGGCATGTTCTATACACCAAAACTGCTTCATTAAGCTAAAGTTGTTCAGGTGACTATAGTGTCCCTTTAAGCTATGGCGGTTGTGGAGTCTGCGGTGGTTGTGGGGTCCGGTGCAGTGCCTGTGGTCCTAGGAAAGCTAGGAAATGTCCATCAACGGAAGGTACTCGGTCGGAGTACAGGTGATCCGTTACAGTGGTGGCAGCAGTGAGATGGCTTTCCTAGTGCGAGGAGCAGCATCCTGGGAACACCAAGCAAGCATGGAGTATTGGCACAGTCAAGTATGGTTTGACGCTGCACTGAAGAGGCAGTTGGCGTTCTACGGGCCCAACCCAAACGGAGAAACGGGTACAGACCATGAGGAGAGAACTGGGCGAGGATCTGCATAACGGCGGGCAAAGATGGCGAAGTTTCCGCCCCTGCGCCCCAGCAACAGCGTGTTCTTCAGGGAGAGGAGACAACCTGTCTCTCTCCCCAGCAGCAGTGTAAGCTGCAGGGAGAGCAGGCAGTCGACCTCTCTCCCCAGCGGCAGTGTACCCTACAGGGAGTGGAGGTCTCACTTCCCAGCGGCAGAGTATTGTATTGGGAGTGGAGACAAGCGATCTCCTTCCCCAGCAGCAGTATGCATCCCAGGGAGCCGAAGGTGTCGTCCTTCCCCGTGTGGGAGAGGTCTTTCCCACACGGTCCTGGAGAACAAAGGCTGATCCAGGGTGGAAGAAAGACGGCGAGACTCCTGTTAAACTACGGCGGTTATGGAGTCTGCGGTGGTTGTGGTGTCCGGTGCGGTGCTTGTGGTCCTCGGCGCAAACTAGGAAGCATCCGTCAATGGAAGGTACTCGGTCGGAGTACAGGTGATCCTTTACAGAGCTGAATTGGGAACCCCTGCCCTAGGGTGTCTAATTTTTAAAAATATATGGTTTGATAGGGGTAAATTACAGTATAACAGTACTGCCCATGTACAGGTTTTACAGTGTTTTTGAAAGTTACAGGGTCAAATACAAGGCTGTT
Source organism: Pelobates fuscus (assembly GCF_036172605.1). Taxonomy (NCBI): domain Eukaryota; kingdom Metazoa; phylum Chordata; class Amphibia; order Anura; family Pelobatidae; genus Pelobates; species Pelobates fuscus. The sequence goes on from NC_086323.1 coordinate 190,591,273, forward strand.
TTTTTACATTGAAATTAGCCAGATTGGTTATGTTGCTTTGAGAGCGTATGGTACCCAGGAATGAGAATTACCCCCATGATGGCATACTATTTGCAAAAGAAGACAACCCAAGGTATTGCAAATGGGGTATGTGCAGTCTATTTTAGTAGCCACTTAGTCACAAACACTGGCGAAAGTTAGCATTCATAATAGTTTTTTGCATTTTTAACACACAAATATAAATGCTAACTTTGGCCAGTGTTTGTGACTAAGTGGCTACTAAAAAAGACTGGACACACGCCATATTGAATACCCTGGGTTGCCTACTTTTCAAAAATATATGGTTTGATGGAGGTAAATTACATTGCCCAGCTTAAAAAATGTCCCAATTAGGACATGGGTGCATGATTACCAGCTGGGAAAATTCCAAGTTGGAAAATGGAATGCGCACCCTCCAAATAATGTTTTTAAGTCCCCAGAGAACCTGACACACCTATACATGGGTGGTATCACTGTACTCAGGAGATGTTGCTGAACACTTATTGGGGTGTTCCTTGGCAGTAACTCTTAAAGTTCTTAGTACATGTATTCTTAAATTGCTACGTGTCAAACAAAATCACCAATAATTTTTTTATTTGGCAAAGATTGGTGGCAATATGGTTGCATGAAAACAGTCAAAATATCCCAAGTTTAATACCTTAGCTTGTCTTCTTTTAAAAAAATATATACGTGTGAAGGGTTATTCAGGGATTCCTGACAGATATCAGTATTACAATGTAACTTGCATTAATTTTGAAACAAAAATGGTTTGGAAATAGCAAAGTGCTACTTGTACTAATAGCCCTATAACTTTTCGAAAAAGCCAAGGACATATTAAAGTTGTGTAAACTCAGGACAAAATGTAGAAACTATTAAGCATGGGTGTTTTTTGGCAGTCGTAAATGCGTAACAGATTTTGAGGGTCAAAGTTCGAAAAAGTGTGTTTTTTTTTACATTTTTTCATCATATTTTATAAAAAATGTATAGTAAATTATATGATATGATGAAAATAATGGTATCGTTAGAAAGACCATTTAATGGTCAGAAAAACAGTATATAATATGTGTGGGTACAGTAAATAAGTAAGAGGAAAATTACAGCTAAACACAAACACATGTAAAAAACAGCCCTGGTCCTTAAAGGGACACTATAGTCACCTGAACAACTTCAGCTTAATGAGGTTGTTCAGGTGAGTGCTACAGCTACCCGGAGCCTTTTTCTTGTAAGCACTGTATTTTCTGAGAAAATGCAGTGTTTACATTGGAAGCTTGGAACACCTCTTGTTGCAGTCAATCAGACGGCCACCAGAGGGACTTCCGAGTTCAGAGGCCCTAAAAAGGCCTCTCGTCCGATGCATTCTGGGTGAATGCATCAGACGGGCTATCAGCACACAAAGCACTGTGAACGCGCTTTGTGTGCTGACAGCCTGTCAGCACTGCTGTGGGCGTGGCTTCAGCTGACAGCTTCAGCTGACAGCTGAAGCCCGAACCCACAGGGGCGCTTACGGTCCCCAATAGTGGTTGAAGGGGGGGGGAGACCTACTCTCCTCCCCCCCCCCCCGGCCCCCACCGCTGTGCGGCGGGTGGGGGCCCTAAAATTATCAATAAAGGGGGGACCTATTGTCCCCCCCGGCCCCCACCCCTGAGCGGTGGGTGGGGGCCCTAAAATTATCGATAAGGGGGGGGGGACCTACTGTACCCCCCCCGGCCCCCACCCCTGTGCGGCGGGTGGGGGCCCTAAAATTATCAATAAGGGGGGGACCTATTGTCCCCCCCGGCCCCCACCCCTGAGCGGTGGGTGGGGGCCCTAAAATGATCAATAAGGGGGGGGACCTACTGTCCCCCCCGGCCCCCACCCCTGTGCGGCGGGTGGGGGCCCTAAAATTATCAATAAGGGGGGACCTACTGTCCCCCCCGGCCCCCACCCCTGAGCGGTGGGTGGGGGCCCTAAATACAAAGGGGGGGGGGACCCTAGTTAACCCTCCCCCCCCCCCCCCCAAAAAAAAAAATATCTCCCTACCTACCCCCCTCACCCTAAAAATAATGAGGGGGGGAACATTAACTAAAAACCTGTAAAAAAAAAAAGAGATAAAAAAAAACTTACCATTCGATGTTTTCTTTCTTCTAAAATCTTCTTTCTTCAGCCCAAAAAAGGCCAAATAAAAATCCATAATAACCGACGCAATTAAAAAAAAAAAAAAAAAAAAACGAGCGCAAAAAAAAATAATCCATCTTCACCCATGGAGGGCTCCGCGCAGACTGAGCTCCGCAGGGCGGGGGAAGGCTTATAAAGCCTTGCCCCGCCCTGCAATTATGCTAAGAACACTCTGATTGGTGGGTTTAAGCCAATCAGAGTGCTCTGTGTCATTTTACAAGCGTGGGAAAGTTCTTTGGAATTTTCCCACGCTTGTAAAATGACACAGAGCACTGTGATTGGATGGATTTCAAGCCATCCAATCACAGTGCTCTGTGTCATTTTACAAGCGTGGGAAAGTTCTTTGGAATTTTCCCACGCTTGTAAAATGACACAGAGCACTGTGATTGGATGGATTTCAAGCCATCCAATCACAGTGCTCTTTGTCATTTTACAAGCGTGGGAAAGTTCTTTGGAATTTTCCCACGCTTGTAAAATGACACAGAGCACTGTGATTGGATGGATTTCAAGCCATCCAATCACAGTGCTCTTTGTCATTTTACAAGCGTGGGAAAGTTCTTTGGAATTTTCCCACGCTTGTAAAATGACACAGAGCACTGTGATTGGATGGCTTGAAATCCATCCAATCACAGTGCTCTGTGTCATTTTACAAGCGTGGGAAAATTCCAAAGAACTTTCCCACGCTTGTAAAATGACACAGAGCACTCTGATTGGCTTAAACCCACCAATCAGAGTGTTCTTAGCATAATTGCAGGGCGGGGCAAGGCTTTATAAGCCTTCCCCCGCCCTGCGGAGCTCAGTCTGCGCGGAGCCCTCCATGGGTGAAGATGGATTATTTTTTTTTGCGCTCGGTTTTTTTTTTTTTTTTTTTTTAATTGCGTCGGTTATTATGGATTTTTATTTGGCCTTTTTTGGGCTGAAGAAAGAAGATTTTAGAAGAAAGAAAACATCGAATGGTAAGTTTTTTTTTATCTCTTTTTTTTTTTACAGGTTTTTAGTTAATGTTCCCCCCCTCATTATTTTTAGGGTGAGGGGGGTAGGTAGGGAGATATTTTTTTTTTGGGGGGGGGGGGGAGGGTTAACTAGGGTCCCCCCCCCCTTTGTATTTAGGGCCCCCACCCACCGCTCAGGGGTGGGGGCCGGGGGGGACAGTAGGTCCCCCCTTATTGATAATTGTAGGGCCCCCACCCGCCGCTCAGGGGTGGGGGCCGGGGGGGGGGCAGTAAGTCCCCCCCCTCATTGATAATTTTAGGGCCCCCACCCGCCGCACAGGGGTGGGGGCCGGGGGGGACAGTAGGTCCCCCCCTTATTGATAATTGTAGGGCCCCCACCCGCCGCTCAGGGGTGGGGGCCGGGGGGGGGCAGTAAGTCCCCCCCTCATTGATAATTTTAGGGCCCCCACCCGCCGCACAGGGGTGGGGGCCGGGGGGGACAGTAGGTCCCCCCCTTATTGATAATTGTAGGGCCCCCACCCGCCGCTCAGGGGTGGGGGCCGGGGGGGGGCAGTAAGTCCCCCCCTCATTGATAATTTTAGGGCCCCCACCCGCCGCACAGGGGTGGGGGCCGGGGGGGACAGTAGGTCCCCCCCCTTATTGATAATTGTAGGGCCCCCACCCGCCGCACAGGGGTGGGGGCCGGGGGGGGACAGTAGGTCCCCCCCTCATTGATCATTTTAGGGCCCCCACCCGCCGCTCAGGGGTGGGGGCCGGGGGGGGGCAGTAAGTCCCCCCCCTCATTGATAATTTTAGGGCCCCCACCCGCCGCACAGGGGTGGGGGCCGGGGGGGACAGTAGGTCCCCCCCTTATTGATAATTGTAGGGCCCCCACCCGCCGCTCAGGGGTGGGGGCCGGGGGGGGGGCAGTAAGTCCCCCCCCTCATTGATAATTTTAGGGCCCCCACCCGCCGCACAGGGGTGGGGGCCGGGGGGGACAGTAGGTCCCCCCCCTTATTGATAATTGTAGGGCCCCCACCCGCCGCACAGGGGTGGGGGCCGGGGGGGGACAGTAGGTCCCCCCCTCATTGATCATTTTAGGGCCCCCACCCGCCGCTCAGGGGTGGGGGCCGGGGGGGGGGGCAGTAGGTCCCCCCCCTCATTGATAATTTTAGAAAGCGAGCTGAGCTGTCAGTCAGACAGCTCAGCTCGCGAACGCGCATTCCGCGCACATGCGCGGTAAAGCGCTCAGGTTCTTCATAGGGCGGCATTCAATGCCGCTCTATGAAGAACGCGATTGGTGCAGCGCGAAGCCGTCCCATTGGGCCCCGCGATTTCGTCATTTTGACGAAAAAGGGGGCGCGGCCGAGCGGGGAGCTCGGCGCTGGAACGGAGGTAAGTTTTTAATATAAAAACACCGTTTTTTTTTTTTTTTAATGAATGAAAGTTCATATAAAAGCAAGAAGGAAGGCTGGGGGACCTGTCTTTCTTGCTTTTATATGGTGACTATAGAGTCCCTTTAACAGTACGAAAATTGAAAAACGGTCTGGTCACTAAAGGGTTAAAAAAAAGATATGAGAGTCATTTATAGTGTCAGTATGAAAAAGGCTTTTCTACAGGGAGTGCAGAATTATTAGGCAAGTTGTATTTTTGAGGATTAATTTTATTATTGAACAACAACCATGTTCTCAATGAACCCAAAAAACTCATTAATATCAAAGCTGAATATTTTTGGAAGTAGTTTTTAGTTTGTTTTTAGTTATAGCTATTTTAGGGGGATATCTGTGTGTGCAGGTGACTATTACTGTGCATAATTATTAGGCAACTTAACAAAAAACAAATATATACCCATTTCAATTATTTATTTTTACCAGTGAAAGCAATATAACATCTCAACATTCACAAATATACATTTCTGACATTCAAAAACATAACAAAAACAAATCAGTGACCAATATAGCCACCTTTCTTTGCAAGGACACTCAAAAGCCTGCCATGCATGGATTCTGTCAGTGTTTTGATCTGTTCACCATCAACATTGCGTGCAGCAGCAACCACAGCCTCCCAGACACTGTTCAGAGAGGTGTACTGTTTTCCCTCCTTGTAAATCTCACATTTGATGATGGACCACAGGTTCTCAATGGGGTTCAGATCAGGTGAACAAGGAGGCCATGTCATTAGATTTTCTTCTTTTATACCCTTTCTTGCCAGCCACGCTGTGGAGTACTTGGACGCGTGTGATGGAGCATTGTCCTGCATGAAAATCATGTTTTACTGAAGGATGCAGACTTCTTCCTGTACCACTGCTTGAAGAAGGTGTCTTCCAGAAACTGGCAGTAGGACTGGGAGTTGAGCTTGACTCCATCCTCAACCCAAAAAGGCCCCACAAGCTCATCTTTGATGATACCAGCCCAAACCAGTACTCCACCTCCACCTTGCTGGTCGTCTGAGTCGGACTGGAGCTCTCTGCCCTTTACCAATCCATCCATCTGGCCCATCAAGACTCACTCTCATTTCATCAGTCCATAAAACCTTAGAAAAATCAGTCTTGAGATATTTCTTGGCCCAGTCTTGACGTTTCAGCTTGTGTGTCTTGTTCAGTGGTGGTCATCTTTCAGCCTTTCTTACCTTGGCCATGTCTCTGAGTATTGCACACCTTGTGCTTTTGGGCACTCCAGTGATGTTGCAGCTCTGAAATATGGCCAAACTGGTGGCAAGTGGCATCTTGGCAGCTGCACGCTTGACTTTTCTCAGTTCATGGGCAGTTATTTTGCGCCTTGGTTTCTCCACACGCTTCTTGCGACCCTGTTGACTATTTTGAATGAAACGCTTGATTGTTCGATGATCACGCTTCAGAAGCTTTGCAATTTTAAGAGTGCTGCATCCCTCTGCAAGATATCTCACTATTTTTGACTCTTCTGAGCCTGTCAAGTCCTTCTTTTGACCCATTTTGCCAAAGGAAAGGAAGTTGCCTAATAATTATGCACACCTGATATAGGGTGTTGATGTCATTAGACCACACCCCTTCTCATTACAGAGATGCACATCACTTAATATGCTTAATTGGTAGTAGGCTTTCGAGCCTATACAGCTTGGAGTAAGACAACATGCATAAAGAGGATGATGTGGTCAAAATACTCATTTGCCTAATAATTCTGCACTCCCTGTATAGTGTAAGATGCTGGATGATAAACACAATATGAATTACAGTTTCAGTATGTCTCACATTCACAATACAAGATGTTTTACTCCCACAAATGCATTGATACCTCATAAAATAATTTCCCACATTCAGAACATTATAGAATATCTAATCCGTGTGAGCACTCTGATGGCTAACAAGACATGCGTGGTAACTAAAACATTTCCCACATTCAGAACATGAGAAAGGTTTTTCGCCTGTGTGAGTTCTCTGATGTTTCACAAGCTCTGATTTACTGAAATAACATTTCCTGCATTTAGAACATGAGTATGTTTTCTCTTCTGTGTGAGTTTTGTGATGTATAACAAGGTTTGAATGCTGGCTAAAACATTTCCCACATTCAGTACATGAGAATGGCTTCTCTCCTGTGTGAGTTCTTTGATGGCGAATTAGGCTTGATTGACGGCTGAAACGTGTCCCGCATTTAGAACATGAGAAAGGTCTCTCTCCGGTGTGAGTTCTCTGATGTTTCACAAGATCTGATTTACTGACAAAACATTTCCCACATTCAGAACATGAAAAAATATCCTCACCTGTGTGAATTCTCAGATGTTTTGTAAGATCTGAGCGTTGGCTAAAACATTTTACACATTCAGAACATGAGAAAGGTTTTTCTCCAGTGTGAGTCCTGAGGTGGACAACAAATTTTGAATAATAACGAAAACATTTCCCACATTCAGAACATGAGAAATTTTTTGTTTTCTTATTTACTATATTATTTGTAGACATCTAGGATCCTGAGAGATACCTAGATTTTTTAGAGTTAGAAGCCTTGGTTCTTTTATGAAAAGATTTCTTCATAGGCTTGCTTCGTGTATTTCTGTCATGTCCTTCGGGATCATTTCTGCTGATGGAAACACATGAAAGAAATGAATTCTAAGTTAAATAAATTCTAGTGACAGGATTTCTTTATTGTTTATCATACTTATAGAAACTGACAATATTTTTTATAAAAGATCAGAAATGTGTCAATGAAATATAGTGTTTCAGAAGGTCATTAACAATAATTTGTGTCCTCTAGTCCCTTCACTTATAAATTGTGTATACACACTTACATTAATTTGCTTTGCAAAATTACATTTTGTCCATAAAGCCTCACTCATCAGCTTGTAGAAGAACACAATTTGCTGCAAGGAACTCATTCCACATTTTTAACGTCTCTAAATTTTGTTAGAATGACAGCCCCCACCTTCTACACAGCAGGATGAATTAAATATAAATAAAAGTCTTCAAAGTCTACACAAGTACATCGCAAACTTGCATGCAAGTAGTTTCACTCTTTAAAGGACCACTATAGTGCCAGGAAAACATACTCATTTTCCTGGCACTATAGTGCCCTGAGGGTGCCCCCACCCTCAGGGTTCCCCTCCCGCCCGGCTCTGGGGAGAGGAAAGGGTTAAAACTTACCTTTATTCCAGCGCCGGGCGGGGAGCTCTCCTCCTCCTCTCCGCCTCCGATCCTCCCTGTCGGCTGAATGCGCATGCGCGGCAAGAGCTGCGCGCGCATTCAGCCGGTCGCATAGGAAAGCATTTACAATGCTTTCCTATGGACGCTTGCGTGCTCTCACTGTGATTTTCACAGTGAGAATCACGCAAGCGCCTCTAGCGGCTGTCAGTGAGACAGTCACTAGAGGATTTAGAGGCTGGCTTAACCCTTATATAAACATAGCAGTTTCTCTGAAACTGCTATGTTTATATAAAAAAGGGTTAACCCTAGCTGGACCAGGCACCCAGACCACTTCATTAAGCTGAAGTGGTCTGGGTGCCTAGAGTGGTCCTTTAATAAGAGGAATAAAACTAATTTGCCAGCTAACAGCCACTAACAGGCTTCTTATATTAAGTTGCAGAGTACAATCACAGTTTTAACCCCTTAAGGACCAAACTTCTAGAATAAAAGGGAATCATGACATGTCACGTGTCCTTAAGGGGTTTTAATGAAGGAAGCGAATTGAAGTTGCACATAGGCTTAACTGCTGATCAAGTTAAAAATGAGCCAACAGGAATCACTTAGCAATAGTACAAGTTACTTGTTGCTCCCTGGTTCAGTCCAGCTAATGCTAGCAAACAATTTACAGAGCATAATATATGAATGGACACAGATATAAATGCGGGTACAGAAAATTTAATTGGAGAAGTCTTGGAAAGACTGAACAAATTGTATGACCTTCATATGTATGTTATACTATACTGCAAATAGCTTCTAGAGTGTTTTCCATGGAAATACAATGTGATATATAGTATAAATTAACTACTTAAGGAGCACATGACTATCTATGCCATCATGCAGAGCAGGGCTTTAATGCCATTGACAGCATAGACCTTATAAAGTATCATTCTATACCTGAGTGTCTCCAATCACCTGGGTAACAATTAGTGGCCCTAGACTAACAGATTAAATGTATGCGGTGCTCAGAGTGACTACTTCATATGGCTCTTTAAATTGGGCATACGGCTTTTTAAATTAAAAACACGGCTTGAAATTCTGGTGTGAGCAGGGTTAAATCCTTGCTCATACCCAGAGGCTCTGTATCAATTGATACCTAGTGCTCCCCTCTGTCATATTTAGTGGCCCCAGACCAAACGATAAACTGTGTGAACTTCAAATTGAGCGAGGCAGTCAGTCCTTTAAATCCCTTGAATTGTTTTAAATCCTTTGATTCCATAGTGGCAAACTAACCAAGGGAGACCCCCCATGTCTGAGATGACTGTCAGGGTCTTCCAGAATCCCCCCCCCCCCGGCTACTATGACAGGTGCTGGACTTTGTAGTGTGATTAGCAGGAACTGCAAGCCAAAGTTTCAGCAATATAGGAAAATATGGAGAGCAAAAAAACAGGTCGCAAGAGTATTCTGAGGACTGACAGCAACTTAAATAGCCTGCCCTTCGATGGGTCCCCGCTCAGAACTCAAGCTGGTTTTAGCTCATCTTGTGCCATTGCAGAGAGAACATATCTGAAGCATATCGGACTGGTCCCACCCATACGGGCAGTACAGATCCAAAATGCCAGCAAGTTCCCTCTGCACGAGAGAGACAGCAACCCCAGACCATCGTTTCAGCCTTGTTAGGCAACATCAGTGAGGCATAGCTGATATCTCTTTAGGCACCGTGAGCAAGGGGTCCACATCTGGATTACCCTTTAAACTAAAGGAGAGCAAAAAAACAGGTCGCAAGAGTCTCTCGTGCAGAGGGAACTTGCTGGCATTTTGGATCTGGTATGGGTGGGACTGATATGTTTTCTCTATAATGGCACAAGATGAGCTAAAACCAGCTTGAGTTCTGAGCGGGGACCGACTGGAGGGCAGGCTATTTCAGTTGCTGTCCGTTCTCAGAATACTCTTGCGACACCTTTTTTGCTCTCCATATAGGAAAATATGCCTGTAATACTGAAAGTAAATTGTTCAACTGCTGATATTACAAAAGGCCATTCTGTACTTCTTTAAAGGAACACTATAGCGTTAGTAATACAAGCCTGCATTTTAATGCTATAGTATCCCTGTCCCTAACTTAACCCCTTCAGGACGGAGTCAATAGTGCACGTTCTGATCAAAACAAAACGTAAACAAAAACTGGAATTTGCGCTATATGTCTGTTCACCCGTAGTTCCCCTCTTTCAAATTATATGCACCCACACTTATTATATATCATTTTGTTCAGGAGAAACAGGGCTTTAATCTATCATTAACTATTCATATATGGAACATCATTTATTATGAATAAAAGTAAAAAAAATGTGAGAAAATAAGATTTTTTTTTTAAATTTGCATTTCCGTCTGACATTTTAACTGTGAATGTCATAATACTGTTAGGTTTTACTGCAAAAAAATGCACATATTTGTAATCAGCGATGTCTCACGAGTACAACAGTACCCCCCATTAACAGGTTTTATGTTGTTTTGGAAAGTTACAGGGTCAAATATAGAACATTACATTTTCAAATTGAAATTTGCCAGATTGGTAATGTTACCTTTGAGACGGTGTGGTAGCCCAGGAATGAGAATTACCCCCATAATGGCATACCATTTGAAAAAGTAGACAAGCCAAGGTATTGAAAGTGGGGTATGTTTAGTCTTTTTTAGTAGCCACTTAGTCACAAACACTGGCCAAAGTTAGCGTTCATATTTGTTTTTGTGTGAAAAAAGCAAAAAACGAATATTTGGCCAGTGTTTGTGACTAAGTGGCTACTAAGAAAGACTGGACATACCCCACTTGCAATACCTCGGGTTGTCTACTTTTGCAAATGGTATGCCATCATGGGGGTAATTCTCATTCCTGGGCTACCATACGCTCTCAAAGGCAACATAACCAATCTGGCAAATTTCAATGTGAAAAAAATGAAATGCAAGCCTTATATGTGACTCTCTAACTTTCCAAAACACCATAAAACCTGTATATGGGGGGTACTGTTATTCTCGGGAGACTTCACTAAACACAAATATTAGTGTTTTAAAACAGTAAAACATATTACAACAATAATATAGTCCATAAAAGTGCCGTTCGTTTGTAAAAAATGCAAAAAACGTAACTTTTACTTAAAATATCATCGTTGTAATACAATTTACCAGTTTGAAACACGAATATTTGAGTTCAGCGAAGTCTCCCGAGTAAAACAGTACCCCCTATGTACAGGTTTTATGGTGTCTTGGAGAGTTACAGGGTCAAATATAGTGCTTGCAAATTAAATTCTCTGCACTTTCTCCCTGTGTTGTCAGGCATGTCAATCAAATTTTAATTAATCAAATCACATAATTACGTTAAAAGATTATTTAAATATACATGTAGAATTTTAATATATATGCATTTATAGGTATTTAAATTCTACGTGTATACTAATGTAATCTTTTATGTAATTATATGTATTTATCTATATATATATATTTGCGGTTATTTGTATTTTATATATATATAGATATATATAGAATGTCATTCTAAGTGTATTTTGTTACCGATATATATATATTAATAACAAAATACAGTTAGAATGAAATTACATATGCATATATAATTTATATTAAATTTTGTTTCAATATTTTATTTATTTATTTTATTATTTTATTTATTTATTATTTTAATTATACGTATTTATATATAATATATATATGTACATCTATTATATATATAATATATATACATATTATATATATGTAACGTCATTCTAAGTGTATTTTAATATTAATATATATACTTATATTAATATTAAAATACACTTTGTATGACGTTACATATATATAATATGTATATATATTATATATACATATTATATATATATAAAAATATATTTATTTATTTTTACACTTGTCTTTTATTTATTTTTTATACTTCCCACCAGCAGGGGGACTGTCTGATATTTCAAACAGTCCCCCTGCTGGCATATCCACAGCCAGCTATAGGGGGCCATGTGATCGCTCTTTGAGAGCGATCACATGGCCCCCGGGGGCCTGATTTGCCGTGGGAGGGCTGCCTGGGCTGTGAGGCAGTCCTCCCGAAGCGGATCGCGGCGGAGGTAAGTATAACTTACCTCCTGGGGCTGCAAGCCGTTACGGCGTGCTATGCCGTCATAACGGCGTTAAAGCCCATTTAACCCGTGACGGCATAGCACGCCGTAACGGCGTTAAGGGGTTAATAGTCCCCCTCTCTCCCCTCTCTCCCCCACCATCCAACAATTAAAGAGTTAAAAAAACCTTTTTACTAACCTCTTTCCAGAGCAGAATCTCCATCGGCACTGGCTTGGTTTCCTCCTGCCACTACATGTGTGGCGGTCACTGAACGAACATTAATGCTTCCCCATAGGAAAGCATTCAATCAATGCTTTCCTATGGAGAATGTGAAGCTGTTAGACACCCTAATGCAAAGTGTGAGGATGTCCAATGTTGTTTCACAGAGCAAAAAACTCCTTTAGGGACCAGGAAGCGCCTCCAGTGGATGTCTTGAAGACAGTCACTAGAGGTGTAGTTAACCCTGCAATATAATTGTTGCAGTTTCATGGAAACTGATGTTTTACATTGCATTGTTAGACAGGAACACTGCACCGAGGCCTCTTCAATGAGAGTGCCTATAGTGTCTCTTTAATGGGACCAATTCAACTTTAAAGGGATTCTCCAGTTAAAACCCCTTTAGTGACTTACCTGAGTCCTGTGCCCCTGGGCCGGATGTAGTTGATGGGGGGTCTTCAGCGTGGTAGTGGATAAGTAGGGCCTGGTGCAGGGTAACCGCACGCCCCCTGGTGTTGAGCACCAGCGTTTGTGCGGCCACTTACCAAGACCCTGATGCAGCTTATACGGAAGCCAGAGCAGATGAATGCTGAGATGTATCCAGTACTAGAAACAAGGTAAGACTAGAATAGGCACCAAACAAGAAAACAAGACAAAACTAGTAGAACCCAGAACCAGAGAAGGATAGAAAGCAGGACCCAGAACATGTACACAATGTAGCTGTCCTAAAAGACTGTGGTAAAATTGCAATTTGTGTGTTGTTTTCTATTTGTATGGGTAAACTGTATGTAGAATTTGTATGCTAACGAAGCAATAGACCACCCCAGAGAGAAGTGTGTACCTTATTAAGCGTTCACACTTCTCTAACCGCAAGTTAATCGGTACTTTATTGATGTATCTGGGTGGCCGCCGTTCTGTATACGAACACGTGGCGGTGGCCATCTTACGCACGAAAGTCTCAGCGGTGTTTGGTCAACGAGTGTCTGGAACTCAAATCGGACACTCGATTACCCGAACACCGCTGAGACCTCCAGGGCTCCGTAACTCCTGAACGGGAAGGCTAATTAGCTCCCCATTCGGTAAGTTTAAAGTACCAAACAAGGGGATTCATACGAATGCAAGGTTAATCATGGATGGCAGTATTTTATGTGTGTTTTACCTCCCGAACGAAGACCGACCGCAGGGCCAAAACACATGGAACCCTTTTCGGATACCACCTCGTGTGCGGTCGGTCAAATTACACCCTCCACATAACTCCCGAACCCCTGGACCGATCTGGGTGAATTTTGGATATGTTAGTCACCCAGATCAGGGCTACCAGGGGGTACCCAAAGTATTGAGTATTGTCACTGCGGGTTTTAGGGTACATTCAGAACTTGGGGAAAACTACAGTATGTGTAATGGGATTAAGTGTCATACTAAGGGGAGGAGACGTGTGGGAGGTAACTGTTACACTATTGGATACTGTACTGATTAATGTGAATCCCTCCCTTGCATGGGAGAATGCTTTATAAGGAGACTGTGTGGATTAAAAGTCAGTTCTGCTCCTGATGCTGTGTGTCGTCCAGTATGGGGATATTCGTGGATTACCGTATATACTCGAGTATAAGCAGAGTTTTTCAGCACATTTTTTGTGCTGAAAAACCCCAACTCGGCTTATACTCGAGTCATAGTCTGTATTATGGCAATTTGCATTGCCATATTACAGACTGGGGGGAGAGGGGGGCTGGCAGAGCTGTACTTACCTGTCCTGCAGCTCCTGTCAGCTCTCTCCTCCTCCGCGCCGTCCGTTCAGCATCTTGGTCAGCTCCCAGTGTAAGTCTTGCGAGAGCCGCGGCTCTCGCGAGACTTACACTGGGAGCTGACAGAGGGAGCTGCACAGACCGCGCGGAGGAGGAGGGAGCTGACAGGAGCTGCAGGACAGGTAAGTACAGCTCTGCCAGCTCCCCTCCCCCCCCCACTGAACTGCCAATGACACTGGACCACCAGGGAAGGAGCCCCCCTCCCTGCCATGTATCAAGCAGGGAGGGGGGACGAAAAAAATATATAATTAAAAAAATAAATAAAAATAATAATTAAATAATAATACAAAAAAAATAATAATAAAAGAAATTATAATTAATATATTAAATGCCCACCCCACCAACACATACACAAACACACACTGCATCACACACACTCACACTTCATTCATATACACACACTGCATCACACACACTCACACTTCATTCATATACACACACTGCACTCACACACACTGCACTCATACACACTGCACTCATACACACACTGCACTCACACTGCACTCACACACACTGCATTCATACACACACTGCACTCACACACACACTGCACTCACACACACACTGCACTCACACACACACTGCACTCACACACACACTGCATCACACACACACTGCACTCACACACACACTGCATCACACACACACTGCATCACACACACTCACACTTCATTCATATACACACACTGCACTCACACACACTGCATTCATACACACACTGCACTCACACACACACTGCATTCATATACACACACTGCACTCACACACACTGCACTCATATACACACACTGGAAATAAATATTCAATTAATATATACGCACACACACTGCACTCATACACGCACTGCACTCACACACTGCATTCATACACGCACTGCACTCATATACGCACTGCACTCATACGCACACACTGCATTCATTATATACACACACTGTAAATAAATATTCAATTAATATAATTTTTTTAGGATCTAATTTTATTTAGAAATTTACCAGTTGCTGCTGCATTTCCCACCCTAGTCTTATACTCGAGTCAATACGTTTTCCCAGTTTTTTGGGGTAAAATTAGGGGCCTCGGCTTATATTCGGGTCGGCTTATACTCGAGTATATACGGTACTTGTTTGCTGGAATTATTGCTTCATGGTGTTTTTACTACTTGTTCCTGAGCCTCACTGGGATCTATAGTGGAGTTAACCTGTGGAATACCAGGCCTCCGCTACACACAATACAAAAGGGAAACATTAACAGAACATGGGCAGGACAGGACTGGACTGTACGTGGACTAGGAATACAAAATAAAACAAGACAAGCGATTTGCAAGGCAAAACAAGAGGAGACATAACCAAGTACTATATATGTAAAACATTGGAGATTTAGACATACATAAATGGCCAAGATGTATGCAGCCCACCACTGCGCCAAAGTACTCCAAGTACGGTGGGTCCTATCTACCTAGATATGCATGACTAAATAAACAATAATAAAACACACACAACACTTACCTGCAAGAAAGGGGCAGAGGACTTGGAGCAACTGCCTGCAGGGACCAACTGAAACAAAAGGATTAATGGAAAAGGAACGGGTGTGGCAACATAAAACAAATATTTAAAGGAATCCAAGAGACTGGGAATTCCAGGAACAGAATACAGGAATGAACCCAGAAAACCCAGCATAAAGAAAACCAGACATAGAATAGAAAACCAGAAAAACTAAACAAGAATTGTAAAAAGAGCACTGGATACCAGAAGCCAAGGTGTGACCGCTGAACAGGACAGAGCAGATCCTGACAACTTCCGGCACCATGACCATTTCAAAACAAGCCTGAAAAAAATGTATCTTTTGTCACAGATATAAATGTGTCTTCTGATGACAAAGATTTCCTGTAAAGGGCAAGGGTTGTGTGGGGAGATTTCTTACCCAGAGAGCTGAGGGTCTGGTATCATTACATCCCTGTAAAGCTTCTTTTCTTCTTGAATTAGGCAGTCCCACTCTTCCTCAGAGGCATAAACGGACACTTCCTCAACTGAAATCGTTCCTAAACAATGCATTATTTACATTGTTACAAAACATCAATCTACAAACATCCAACGCAATTGAATTATCTGGAGATGTCTGGAGATAAACTATAGACTTGTGCATGGACAGAAAATTTAGTTTGTCTATATTGACTCATCAGAAAATAAGCACAATTCGCTCATGGTTTGCTTCAGTTCATTTGCATATTGTCACTTTAAAATTCTAAGTAACAGATTTAATTTGTAGCCTATAATTTAAAGAAGCACTATATGGTCAGGAACACAAACATGTATTCCCGACCCTATAGTATTAAAAACACCATCTAGCCCACTTTTATTCCAGTCTGCTGCTGCTGGCTCTGCCCCTGATTTGCCTGCTTGGCTGACATCATCAGAAGTGGTGATCTGAGCCAATCACAAGGCTTTCCCATAGGAAAGCAATAGATTGGCTGAGAATGTCAAGGAGGGCGATCAGGAGCAGAGACAGCACAAGCCAAACACAACCCTGGCCAATCAGCATCTCCTCATAGAGATGCATTGAATCAAAAGTTCAGTGTCTCCATGCAGAGGGTGGAGACACTGTGCAGCACTGCCCAGGGAAGCACCTCTAGTAGCAATCTGAGGAGTGGCCAGAGAAGGTATCCCTAGACTTTAATGCAAGCATGTCAAACTCAAAGTCTGGATCGGGCCACATAAACAAAGGTTTAAGTTTATGTGGGCCGCAAAAAACAAAAAATACCGTAGATTTTCATAAAAACTTAGGTTTATTTTAAAAAGTACAGTTTAAAACCCCCCAGCATCCCTCTCTACTAAACCACAGCACACTCCTCTACTAAATCCCAGCCCCCCTCACCACCCTGTACCAAATCTGATCCTCCCGCTGACACACACACACACACACACACATATTCACTGACAGACAGACACAGACATACTCACAGACACACACACTTACTGACAGAGACACAGACACACACTTACACATTCTTGCACACACATACTTTTTTATTGCTCCTTACCTTATGGAGCCGATGTTGGGCATCTCCCTGGGATCCTTCCTGCTCCCTCGCGCGATTTAGTGGTGCCGGAATATGACATCATATTCAGGCGCCCAGCTTCACTTCAGACGGCGCGTGCGAGGGAGCAGTGAGGAGCAGGAACACTGAGCACCCTCGCTGGCCGCCAGCGTCCTGCTTTCTCCCCGGCCGGGTAAGCGTTAGCAAAGTAGGCACCTGCAATGTGGGGAAAGTATGTGCCTATTCTGCTATAACACCAGCATGTACTCGCGGCTCAGTGGGCCGCTAAGACTGTCCTTGTGGGCCGCAAGCGGGCCACGAGTTTTACATGCTTGCTTTAATGTAAACACTGTTTTTTTACTGCTGAACTGAATGATTATACTCACCAGAACAAATACAAAAAGCTGTAGTTGTTCTGGTGACTATAGTGTCCCTTTAACACAGCAAAAAAGGTTGTGACAGAAATACAAACATGTATTCTTGCCACTATAGTTGTAATATTAATATTACGCCCGCCCTGGCTCCCCTGCTGTGCCTCCAACCCTGCTTCGATTCCGTGGCCGAGATCATCAAAATTGACAATCTCAGCCAATCCAATGCATTACCATAGGAAACCATTGGGAGGCTAATGCACATGCGCAGCAAAATGCTGCACTGGCCAATCAGCATTTCCACATAGAGATGCATTGGGAAAGTAAGAAGCCTCCATGCAAATCACGGAGACGCTGAACGTCAGTGCTGCATACTGTGCAACATTGGCCCAGGAAGCACCTCTAGCTTCTGTCTTCGTGACTGCAACTGGAGGTGTCTATAGGCAGCAATCTACAATCAGTCTATGAAAAGGCAGTGTTTACATTAAAATCCCTGCAGGGACATGCTAAAGACAAGATAAAGATAGCAGAGTGGGCTAATGCATCATCAGTAGAACGCCCTTGGGTTGCAGGTTTGAATCCCGGCAGGGTTGACTCAGTCTCTCATCCTTCCGAGGTAGATAAAATGAGTACCATTAAATTGGGTAATAGTAACAACCCCTGGATCTTGGGCTAAGGTAACATCCCCAGGACGTACTTGAAAACCAGAGTAATCTGAATGCACGTTTCCTGGTTAAATACTTTGTTATTATTATTATTAAGCTGTAGTTGTTCTGGTGACTACAGTGTCCCTTTAAAAGAGTAATTGATCACATGATGGCGTTAACAACATTTAAATACTTTTGATGTGGCCCATAATGTAACCAATACACTACAAAATAAAATTGTGCATGAAAATGTATTATCCACACATTAAGCCAGCAGTTATGATTACTAAACGAACACTGGCTGTTTTAAAACTAAAATTATATAAGGGTGTAACGGACGCCTTCCGTTGACGGATGCTCCTAGCGCTTCCTGAGGACTCCACGCACTGCAGACGACACCACAACCACCGCAGACTCCACAACCGCCGTAGCTTAACTGGAGCCGCGCCGTCTTCCTTCCACCCTGTATGAACCTCCAGCATTCAGGACCGTGTGGGGAAGACCTCTCCTCCAGGAGAGCGTGTCAGGAACAAGAGTTAAGTGATTAAAGCTCAAGGGAGTATGCAGAGCATAGCAATCCCCAGTGTGATATAGCAGTTCCCTCCAATAACGAGACAAGGCTACGTATTGAAGGTCAAGAAGATCTCTGGTTTAATTACACACACTCTGCTTTTATGCAATTCTCCCCTGCAAGGGAGACGCCCACATCCAATTAAACATTACCCAATCACAAAATGGTTACATCCCACAGATTCCCTCCCCTTAGCCTGAGAGGTAACCCAATTATAACGTATAATTTAAACATACATTTTACCCAACTTTCATAACTCTAAAACCATACATCCAATATTAATAACAGTTACATATTATTAATCAGCACATTCCAAATACAAACATACCCAAAAATCATTCGAATCCGTCCAGCCGTTCGGGAGATAGGTATAAGTCCTTTATTTTATACAGAGAAAATGACTAAGTCCCATTCGAACGAGCGTTCGAATATTCAAACGGGACATAGTCTCCAGCCGCAGTGTCGAAGTAGGTACGGGTCAGCGGTGTTCGTGCATTTGGGTAGCCGCAAACAGTTCCACAGATTTGGCTGCACACAACGCTGACCGCGTTCGAACAACTTAAAATGGCCGCCGCCACATGTTCGTTTGTCGAATGGCGGCCACTTCGACGACTTCGGCACTTCGACTGCATTCGAAGTGCCAGTTTAAATGTTGTAACCCTGCTCCAAAGCATTTAAAGGGCCAGGAACAGCATACAAAAATCCATTATGCCCAAATGTAAGTCTTAAAGGGCAATACATTCCAGGGCCATAGTCGCAGGGCAGGAGGCTAGCGATAAGTCCTCTCCAATGCCCAGTGGCAAATGGCAGTTTGTCACAAAGGGTATAGCAATTGATATAAGTTTTGCAACTTACTATCCTGTGCCAAGCTAACAAAGAGTATACCATATATACACACCTCAGCCCTTATAATGAGGTGTATCTGCCTGGACATTGGTATTCCCCACAGGCATTATAACCAACAGTTCTCATAGAGACATTAGGGGGGAAAACTATAAAAACATTGATTAGAAGCATAAACAATAATAGACATGTCAATTGGCATCCACTCCCCAGCATTCCATTACAGAAAAGGAGAGAGTTAGTATCTCTCATTAAGCCCTTTCGGGTATACTTTGTCCAAATTATGGTTCTTTTTCTCTGTTCCCACACCCTATGTAAGAGAGTATGTGATCAATGGCAATGCATTTCACAATTGGGATGTGATGACCTTTGTCCAAGATATGTTTTTGGAGAGGTAATTATGCATTCCCATCCCTAGTCCGTTCTGATTGAGAACTGGGGATTGTGAATCCTTTCCCTAAGTGGCAGGTCCATTTTGCCTATAAAAACTAGACTGCATGGGCATATAAATTTGTAAACCACGAAAGATGTGGTACATGTGATACGGTGCCTAATACTCAATACTTTTTCATAGCAATGGATGGTTGGATTCCTAAGATTCTTTCCCCACCTATGGCACAGCATAGGGACTCCTTGAAACAAAGGGACAGTGAAGAGTCATTACAAAGTACAAACCACTTATTTATTATTATTAATGATGTGTTGTATGTCTAGTGACAGGACATTATAGGTCATTGGCAAGACCAATCTTGTGTTGCTCTTTTTATCTTGTATTGTTACTTGTGTTTGCATTTGGTCAAGGACTTTTGTAAAGTTGATTCCCTGTAGCCTGTCTAAATTGGCACCACATCATATTATTATTGTTATTTTATTATTTATATAGCGCCATCACATTCCGTAGCACTGTACATTGGACATGAAATATACATATCTATTTGTGCTTTTCCAAAGGTGAATTCATGGTTGTTCTGTAAAAATTGAGACTATGGGAGTAATTTTTTCAGGTGGCGGGGTGAAAGCTGGTTGCGTAGAGAAGGGTGTTGTGGAATGTTGATTTGGAACATTAAGTATATGCTAAGCTGTTACATTTTTAGGAATCAAAATATCCAAACAGTCACTCTCCTGACCTGCTACCATGGTTAATATGATAGGAGAACACATGGAGTTACTCTTGTTCAGCACTGCTTTGCCTTGAGTATAGGTCCCTCCAGATGATGAGGATGTCATCAATGAAGTGATGGAAGTCAGTGATGGAGTCGTAGTACTTGGATAGGATATGTCGTTGCTAAAACATATACATGAAGGAAGTGCCCCTCACCTCTCTTATGTCACCTACCCTTAGGACTATTGTGGCATATTTAGCCAAAGATTTAATTGCTTCCATCTGGGCCCTCGTCAGATTGTATTATTTGAAGGAATTTTGCTTGAACAGAGTATTTTATTAATTTTGGAGAGAATGTAGAAATGTCTTAATGCTAGGTTGATTGAGGAAAGATTCGAAAGTGCTCTTACTTTCAAACTGCAAACTTGTAGGGCTGCTTTCTTTGTTGTGGGATGTAGTTCTCTTTTTGAATAAGTACCCTCTACGAAAAAATGAAGAGTTATGTGGTTTATTACTCCATAATCTCAGAGACGCTTTAGATATTTCTCCGAAGTCAAGTCAGCTGGATCGGATTAATAATGCATAATATAGTACAGTGATGGCGAACCTTTTTGAGCACGAGTGCCCAAAACGCAATACATGCCAACTTTTTTTTCCTTAAAGTGCCAACACGGAAATTAAACCTGAATACTGAGGTTTAAGTTTAGAAAAAACAACTCGTACTGTTGTCCGAACTAATTAACAACTTTTGTTTTAAAAGAACTCAACAGAGAGTTCAATTATACAAATTTTAAATAATGATATAAATAGATAAAATTAAGCTTATATTTATTAGTATCTCCAACAAATGCAATACATACACACACAGACTGCTGAATACATACACACAGTCTGCTGAATACACACACACACACACAAAAGACTGCTGAATACAGAGACTGATGAATACACACACAGAGACTGCTGAGTACACACACAGCTGAATACATACACACAGTCCGCTGAATACACACACTGCTGAGTACACACACACACAGACAGACTGCTGAATACACACAGACTGCTGAATACACGCACACACACACAGACTGCTGAATACACGCACCCACACACACACAGACAGACTGCTGAATAAATACACACACACAGACTGCTGAATACACACACACACACTGCACTGAGGGGTGTAGTGTATGTGTTTGTGTGTGGGGTGCTGTGTATGTGTTTGTGTGTGGGGTGCTGTGTGTGTGTGTGTGTGGGGTGCTGTGTGTGTGTGTGTGTGGGGGATGCTGTGTGTGTGTGAGGGGTGCTGTGTGTGTGGGGAGGTAGGGGTGCTGGGCGGGGGGAGGGGTGCTGGGCGGGGGTGCTGTGTGTGTTGTGGGGGTGTTGTGTGGGGGGTAGGGCTGCTGTGTATGGGGTGTAGGGGTGCTGTGTGTGGGGTGTAGGGGTGCTGTGTGTGGGGGGTAGGGGTGCTGTGTGTGGGGGGTAGGGGTGCTGTGTGTGGGGGGTAGGGGTGCTGTGTGTGGGGGGTAGGGGTGCTGTGTGTGGGGGGTAGGGGTGATGTGTGTGGGTGTAGGGGAGGGGAGGGATGCTGGGTGTGGGGGAGGGAGGCTGGGTGTAGGGGAGGGATGCTGGGGGTAGGGGTGCTGGGGAGGGATGCTGGGGCGGTAGGGGTGCTGAAGAGGGATGCTGGAGGGGTAGGGGTGCTGGGGAGGGGTGCTGTGTGGGGGGGGGGTAGGGGATGGAGTGTGGGGGGTAAACGTGTTTAAAAAAAAAAAAAAAAAAAAAAGTATGCTAAATCAGTACACCCCCCTTCTTACCCTTAATGAAGGAGGGGGGGACACAGCCATCCCTGGTGGTCCGGTGGTGGTAAGTACTGCTTCCGTGTCTGGAGGCAGGTGGAGTGATCTGTGAAGCAGCGCCACTGTCCTCCCACGAGCAAGCTGTGTGGAGTGTTGCCATGGTAACGCGTGGCAACGCTCCACACAGCTTGCTTGCGGGAGGACAGGGGAGCTGCTTTACAGATCACTCCACCTGCCTCCCGACACGGAAGCAGAGTAGGCGCCTGCCGTTTTGGGCAGGCAGGTGCCTACTCTGCATTGATGGCGAACCTATGGCCGCGTGCCCACAGAAAGGGTCCGGCATGCCACCTGTGGCACGCGTCCCATAGGTTCGCCATCACTGATATAGTATCAAGAAGTGTTGAGCTTTTCTATCAAAACATGACTGGTTGTCACGGCACAGCCCGAGCCCTGCAGAGAGCAAGGCGTGGCCGCCCCTTTAAGAGACCTGGCTGCGTTTTAACTCATATTTCCAGCATCCCAGTCAGGTTCTCTGCCGTGCTGTCCACCAGGGGGCTTCAGTATCTATCTGTATTATTCTGCTTCAGTATCTATCTGTAATATTATGCTTCCTGACCCCCCTTGCCTGGATTAAGCAGTGCTGACCCACCTGCAGCCCTTTTCCAATTAGGGTCAGCTGCATCTAATTAGCAGGCTGTAAAAGCCAGCCCTGCTTGAAACCTAGTATCTGGTCACTTTGCCTGTTTGGTGTTTCCTGCCAGATCTCTGCATCGCTACTGACTGATTTCCTGGACTCTGACCTCTGGCCTGCTTTACCGACTACGTTACTCCGCTGCCAGCCCTGACTTCTGCTTCTTGACTGACCCTGCCTTTGGATTACCCCTTTATCTGTACTGTGTTTTGGGATTTTGCCTCCTCCTTGTGCCATCTCCTGCAACTGGGCTCCAACTCCTGGTAAACTGTTACATAAGTCCCCTGGTGACTGTTACACTGATGTGATTAACATTCAGGCAGAGGCAGGCTACCTTACAATGAGGTGTAGGGAACACACTTCTTGAATCCTCAGTGTGGTCATGTCCCCTATCACAGTGTTCACAGGGTCGGCCTTAGGTGTGTGCGAGCTGTGCAGGGCGCCATGCAGCTCACAAGTCACCCAGGCAATGAGAATTAGACTACCATTATGATAAAGCCTTATTGGTGAAACGCGTTAATGGTTTTAATTGTGTATTTTAAGCATTAAAAGTGATTTTGGTTATCTTTTTTATAGGACCATCCCTTACTTTATTGTACTTTATATGCACTTTACTTACTATTCCTGGCATTTTTATTTTTATTTGTATCCTGAGTCAAGAAATCCTAGGTGGGGATCATTCCACCAGCGCTGCATTAATAGAGCAGTATTTCCTGCTCTCTATTTTTTTTTTTTATTTCTTTATTTTTCCATCTTGGCGGACAAGGTGACACAACATTAGCTTAGAGGCTTGCACAGAAGCCACATAATGAATCATGTACATGTACATCATTACAATAAGAAAAAAGAAAATGAAAAAGGCATTCTGTGACATAGCGTTTCATACATTATTGCAATCTTTATCCCCGTCCGTCAAGGAATTTTTCAATTTTCTTTAACTAAACAAGAGTAAACTTAAAATAACAGACAGGTTTTTGTCTGTTCTATTTCTTCACGATATCTATAGTGTTAAAACCGTTAAACCTAACTTATTAACGTTGAGTATGGAGGCTCACATTGTCTTCTACCTCTCTGGTCCTGCCTATGGTGCTCATAGCCCCTCCTCCCCGCGGCTATTGCCGGGCTGGGGCGGGTCTCGTCTTGTGTGTATTTTTAGTGTCGGCCTGTTGGCCTTAGCCTTACCAGAAAGGCAGAGAAGAGAGATAAGGAAAGAGAAAAGGAAAGAAAAGAAAAACAAAGTGGGGGGTGAGAAGTCAAGAGGGGGTGGGGAGGGTTCACCGAGCTGGGGTGCGGCGCTGCCGCTGCGTGGATTGCGTATGGTTCCTTTTGGGTTGGAACTTTTAGTGGGCCTATCCTTTGGTGGGGTGGTGGAGGGCCAAGCGTGATCTATCAGTAAAGGTAGACTTAAGCTATATCGCTAGAAGTCCAGGGTTCCCATAGTTTCTCAAACCTCGACATGGTCCCTCTCACCCTCCTGCTTTATATTTTTAAGTATATTTTATTTTGTTTATTTTAATATACTTTTCTTATTGAGAGCACTATTGCTGTTTTTATATATTTTGGAGCACCAAGGTTGGATTGACGGACGCACTCTTCCAGTATATCCTGTAGCGGGGATCATACCGCTTAACGCCCTTTATCCTAGAGCTGGTTCAAGCTCCCTCAAATGTGAGTGTATTATCCTATTTTTACTTATTTTACTCTTGGATCCGCAATACTTCACTATGAGCAGCTTGCCGTGTTTTCTATTGTGTCTCCACATATACGGATTATCTTACAAACCGGACGGATCAACTCCTGAGGACTGTATAGATACCCCATCCAGTTATATCAGTGAGACGTTTTATTTATCTTCACCACTCCTAAGGACTCTTTTTATCTATTTTAAATAGACTTATCTAGAGACTTATTTTGCTGTTACTGTTTTATTGTGACCATTTGGTCTGGTTTTTATTGGTATTTACCCCTGTGTTTCATTTTATTTTCTAGCGCAGGCCTTACCCCCTTCTTTTCCATAATGAGAATTAGAGTCTGATGCACCTGTTCCATCGCAACTAGTTGAAGTCTCTGGTACAACCTTACTGTTAATACAAGCGTCAAATAAACAGAGCAGGCTGTGCAGCTCCTTGCTTTACTACCCGACTCCTCTGTAAAACGAATACCAATTAGATGTGTGGGCTGCAGGCAGCAGAGTTACATGACAATGCAGTTACTTCCTGCTCTTTACTGTCACACGCTGGTGAACAGGAGATGGAGGGGAGGATTCCTGGAGCAGAATGTCATGGACATAGAGTCTCATGGACAGAGATGAGAGAAGGCCCAGAGAAGGAAGATGATTCACGTTGAAGAAAATCTGATTTGGAGAAGAATAAGGGATAGTTCATGAGAAGGGTAATCTGTAATGAAGGGGTGACATCTTAAGGAACATGGAATGTAGATATATGTAATAGAGGGGTGGAGAGATGTGTAATAGAGGGGCAGAGAGCTGTCTAGTGGAGGGGCAGGTATATGTGTAATGGAGGGACAGAGAACTTTGTAATGGACTGGGAAAATTTGACAAAAAGGCAAGAGGTGTGATGGTAATGTAAACAGGAAATTTAATAGGAGAGCAACTTGTGAAGACAGAACAGAGAGGATGTTTGTAATGGAGGAGAATGGAAAGGTAGGGAACAAGAAGGGAGTTCTACTATGAGATAGGGGTAAAATAGTTGGAGGACCTCCTTGTGGAATGTAGTGATGTGTGGCAATGGGTTTACATAACAAGTGAGTGGGTTGGGGTGGAAATGGTTAGTAATAGTAACAGGTGCAAATGTACATACCTTATTTCAGAATGGATAATGGAAGAAATTGCTGGCGTGGATGAGTGGAGGGGAAGTAGTGACTGGCTTGTAAATGGTTGGTGGGAGAGAACTGGCTGGCGTGTGTATGCATGTTGGGTATAAGTGGGCGGTGTGGGGTAGGATAGCAGTGTGTGGATGGGTGGTAGGATAGAAGTGGGTGGTAGGTGGAAGAGTGGTGGGGAAGATGTGACATGTATGTAGTGTGTAGGAGTGTTCAGATAGTGCAGCAAATGTTATGTGAATGACTGGTCTGTGGGTGGTTAGTAGGATGACTAGTGGCTAGAATGCAGGTTTCTTTGAAAGTTAAGGTAAGAATAATAATAATCTTAGACGCAAAGCCGAGTGCTTCGGAAGAAACATGATCTGAGAAGAAAGGTATAGGTAAAACGGAGATCTGAGAAGGAAATGAAACGTAATTTAATTAACAAATATTTTAAGATAAGATGAATTGTTTCTGGTGTCTTTATTGGTCAAAGCGGAAACTGCCAAAAATGAACAAACTAATTTCAAATGTTAAAGTCTGAAAAAAAATAAAAAATAAAACAAATTTTGCAAGTTGCCTGAAGAGATTGCCCTTTTTTTTTTTAATGATGTTGTTCTAATCTCTTTATTTTGCGAAACAACAAGAATGGGACGTTTTTAAATGGCAGGAGGTATTAGATGAGGGGTGTGGCCAGAGAGGGGCGCTGTGAATATTCTCCGCACAGGGTGACTAAAGGTCTAAGGCCGGCATTGAGTGTCCAGGTGGGTAAGTAATTCACTTTTTAAAAACATGTTTAAATGTTCAATTGTTCAATTGTTCACTTTTCCTACTGAAAAATGTAATTCTAAACAGAAACGTTGACAAATAAAGTGCTGACTGTTGATATAGTGATTTTTGTTTTGATAGTAACAAGCAACATACACCAAAATGTATCTACACACTTGAATGCAAGCCCCATGCACAGAACATGTGTG
This sequence comes from Pelobates fuscus, assembly GCF_036172605.1. Classification (NCBI taxonomy): domain Eukaryota; kingdom Metazoa; phylum Chordata; class Amphibia; order Anura; family Pelobatidae; genus Pelobates; species Pelobates fuscus. Next base: position 190,617,942 of record NC_086323.1, read on the forward strand.
ATATACACAGTAAATCAAATTAGAGAGCCAACTACTAAATATTTTCTTAATTTTGGCCTTTCAGCTGCTTAGTAGATAGCGTCCTAATTTGGTACCCTTTTGTGGCATTAACATAAGGAGCTTTCTACTAAAGGAACACTATAGGGTCAGGAACACAAACGTGTATTCCTGCACCTATTGTATTAATAACACAATCTAGCCCCCATGGCCCCCCTTGCCCTCCCTAAATATAGTAAAATCTTACCTTTATTAAGGGCAGAATTAGCACATGCCAAACACAGTGCTGACGATCAGAATCTCCCCATAGATATACATTGAATCAATGCATCTTTATGAGGAAATTCAGTGTCTCCATGCAGAGGGTGGAGACACTGAATGTCAGTCACAATGTGCAGCACTGCCCCAAGAAGCACCTCTCGAAGCCATCTGAGGAGTGGCCAGTGGAGTTATCACAAGGCTGTAATGTAAACACGGATTTTTTTTTCTCTAGAAAGATAGTGTCTACTGCAAAAAGCCTGAAGAGACTGACTATACTAACCAGAACAAATACAATAAGCTGTAGTTGTTCCGGTGATTACAGTGTTCCTTTAAATACAACAGCTTCTTAATTTGTTAAGCTGGTTCCCTTATTAAAGCATAGAACTTAGCAGGGCTAACCATACAGATAACAACAAATACAGGGTGCGCTGGATAAAATAAACGAAAACGATAACACAAAAAGGAAAGTCTCTATAGGTACAGTGTAGACCTTGAGTAAATGTTCTTCTGTTCTCGCTTTGGAATCGCAGTGGTTGGATATGAAACACAAAAGCAGAGAAGGGGGGGACCAATAGTGCAAAACCGTATGGTAGAGAGGATCACGAACAACACAGACGTAGAGAAATGCCAACTTACAATTTTTAGAGCTAAGCCCAGCTCTAGGTAAAACAGCTTACAGTGGTATTTGATACTCCCCACATGTAGGATATAACTGGGCAATTGGAGTCTCCACACGATTCTTTAAAACTTCTGAGACAGACGTCAGCATATAAAATATATAAAAGAAAAAAACCCAATGGTGCAATAACTTAGGTAGTACTGCAACAACAGACAACACAGAGGTCCTAAGAGTGCCAACTTACAATTTAGAGAGCTATAACCAGCTCTGAGTAAAACAGCATACAGTGGTATTTAAACTCCCCACGTGTAGGATATTCCTCTAGTGATGCTTGTAGTGCCGGTCTTATGAAAAATAAAATCACAAGAGAGGGCCCATAGTGTTTTCCATATGTAAAAATGACAAAGTGATAAAAAGAAACGTACTTACAGTGTTCAGAGCAGCCACACTGCTCTATGAACCAAGCGTAGGTGGAATAATCCCCACCAGGGATTTCTTTTGCAGTACTGGATCTTGTTAAAAATGATGATAAAAAGATCAGCCAGGATAAAACAGCAGCATATAAAGTAAATGAACTAACCCAAAGTAAAAGGTAGTAACAAAATACTTTAATATAAAACAGAGTAAAAATACAGTATTTTTACTCTGTTTTATATTAAAGTATTTTGTTACTACCTTTTACTTTGGGTTAGTTCATTTACTTTATATGCTGCTGTTTTATCCTGGCTGATCTTTTTATCATCATTTTTAACAAGATCCAGTACTGCAAAAGAAATCCCTGGTGGGGATTATTCCACCTACGCTTGGTTCATAGAGCAGTGTGGCTGCTCTGAACACTGTAAGTACGTTTCTTTTTATCACTTTGTCATTTTTACATATGGAAAACACTATGGGCCCTCTCTTGTGATTTTATTTTTCATAAGACCGGCACTACAAGCATCACTAGAGGAATATCCTACACGTGGGGAGTTTAAATACCACTGTATGCTGTTTTACTCAGAGCTGGTTATAGCTCTCTAAATTGTAAGTTGGCACTCTTAGGACCTCTGTGTTGTCTGTTGTTGCAGTACTACCTAAGTTATTGCACCATTGGGTTTTTTTCTTTTATATATTTTATATGCTGATGTCTGTCTCAGAAGTTTTAAAGAATCGTGTGGAGACTCCAATTGCCCAGTTATATCCTACATGTGGGGAGTATCAAATACCACTGTAAGCTGTTTTACCTAGAGCTGGGCTTAGCTCTAAAAATTGTAAGTTGGCATTTCTCTACGTCTGTGTTGTTCGTGATCCTCTCTACCATACGGTTTTGCACTATTGGTCCCCCCCTTCTCTGCTTTTGTGTTTCATATCCAACCACTGCGATTCCAAAGCGAGAACAGAAGAACATTTACTCAAGGTCTACACTGTACCTATAGAGACTTTCCTTTTTGTGTTATCGTTTTCGTTTATTTTATCCAGCGCACCCTGTATTTGTTGTTTTTTGTTTTCTCCATTTTCTGAAGGGTTTGAGGGTAGCCCTTCCTTTCAGGTGTGCAGCTTTTTTTCCCCCTTGTGATCAGTACTGTAGCGCTGTTCCCCTCCCACCTTTTCTCACTAACCATACAGATATCTTAGCAATAATTATATATAGTCAGATCAAGAGATCCTCTATTTAAAAAGATACAAATAATTAAGAATACAATATAAAATAAGGATTGTCTTGGAAGCAATAAAGTTTTGTCTTTTAGATATTTTATTAAATAAAAATATAAATATAGACATAAAATCCATTACAATAATCAATAGCAGTTTATAAGATTAAACTATATGCTTGCAATATCATTAATAGAATAACATACCCTCCTGACATGCCATCATGTCAACCTCTCTGTCATTATAAGATGGAGCAGCGTTTGTCTCCAAATCTCTTCTCTGTGTTCTCTAATATTTAAAAGTACACCTATTTATACCTTAGGTGTCTTCATTTTAGGGCTGCCGTAGTTCATATATGAAAAAGTAACACTGCTTTTGTTTTTGTTCATTCTAGGTGTCATGATCCTATCCTGACAACCAGGCACATGTTTCCTTTTCTTCTGTTATTACTTCATGCAATACCTGTTTCTCGCCTCTACTGGCCTCCCTAGCCACTAGTCTCCTTAATCACCTTATCATCCTCACCTGCCTTGACTAATGAAGAGGCTTCATAAGGCTACACCCTGCTCACACCAGTGCCTTTACAATGAAGTTGGTGATTTGCCTGAAAGACTTCAGTTCCTGGCTTATGTGAACCTGCTCCAGGCTTGCCCTCAACCCTGCTCCAGGCTTGCCCTCAACCCTGCTCCAGGCTTGCCCTCAACCCTGCTCCAGGCTTGCCCTCAACCCTGCTCCAGGCTTGCCCTCAACCCTGCTCCAGGCTTGCCCTCAACCCTGCTCCAGGCTTGCCCTCAACCCTGCTCCAGGCTTGCCCTCAACCCTGCTCCAGACTTGCCCTCAACCCTGCTCCAGACTTGCCCTCAACCCTGCTCCAGACTTGCCCTCAACCCTGCTCCAGACTTGCCCTCAACCCTGCTCCAGACTTGCCCTCAACCCTGCTCCAGACTTGCCCTCAACCCTGCTCCAGACTTGCCCTCAACCCTGCTCCAGACTTGCCCTCAACCCTGCTCCAGACTTGCCCTCAACCCTGCTCCAGACTTGCCCTCAACCCTGCTCCAGACTTGCCCTCAACCCTGCTCCAGACTTGCCCTCAACCCTGCTCCAGACTTGCCCTCAACCCTGCTCCAGACTTGCCCTCAACCCTGCTCCAGACTTGCCCTCAACCCTGCTCCAGACTTGCCCTCAACCCTGCTCCAGACTTGCCCTCAACCCTGCTCCAGACTTGCCCTCAACCCTGCTCCAGACTTGCCCTCAACCCTGCTCCAGACTTGCCCTCAACCCTGCTCCAGACTTGCCCTCAACCCTGCTCCAGACTTGCCCTCAACCCTGCTCCAGACTTGCCCTCAACCCTGCTCCAGACTTGCCCTCAACCCTGCTCCAGACTTGCCCTCAACCCTGCTCCAGACTTGCCCTCAACCCTGCTCCAGACTTGCCCTCAACCCTGCTCCAGACTTGCCCTCAACCCTGCTCCAGACTTGCCCTCAACCCTGCTCCAGACTTGCCCTCAACCCTGCTCCAGACTTGCCCTCAACCCTGCTCCAGACTTGCCCTCAACCCTGCTCCAGACTTGCCCTCAACCCTGCTCCAGACTTGCCCTCAACCCTGCTCCAGACTTGCCCTCAACCCTGCTCCAGACTTGCCCTCAACCCTGCTCCAGACTTGCCCTCAACCCTGCTCCAGACTTGCCCTCAACCCTGCTCCAGACTTGCCCTCAACCCTGCTCCAGACTTGCCCTCAACCCTGCTCCAGACTTGCCCTCAACCCTGCTCCAGACTTGCCCTCAACCCTGCTCCAGACTTGCCCTCAACCCTGCTCCAGACTTGCCCTCAACCCTGCTCCAGACTTGCCCTCAACCCTGCTCCAGACTTGCCCTCAACCCTGCTCCAGACTTGCCCTCAACCCTGCTCCAGACTTGCCCTCAACCCTGCTCCAGACTTGCCCTCAACCCTGCTCCAGACTTGCCCTCAACCCTGCTCCAGACTTGCCCTCAACCCTGCTCCAGACTTGCCCTCAACCCTGCTCCAGACTTGCCCTCAACCCTGCTCCAGACTTGCCCTCAACCCTGCTCCAGACTTGCCCTCAACCCTGCTCCAGACTTGCCCTCAACCCTGCTCCAGACTTGCCCTCAACCCTGCTCCAGACTTGCCCTCAACCCTGCTCCAGACTTACCTTCAACCCTGCTCCAGACTTACCTTCAACCCTGCTCCAGACTTACCTTCAACCCTGCTCCAGACTTACCTTCAACCCTGCTCCAGACTTACCTTCAACCCTGCTCCAGACTTACCTTCAACCCTGCTCCAGACTTACCTTCAACCCTGCTCCAGACTTACCTTCAACCCTGCTCCAGACTTACCTTCAACCCTGCTCCATAACTAAAACGTAAGGGTGCACACGTAATGGGAAACATGCTTTGTACCTGTAACTTATCTGCTGAGTGCTGGTGGAGAGTTCTAAAAAATAGCCCTCCTACCCCCACCTCACAAAATTATAAAGTATCCCATTCACTATATGCCCAAACAAAAATGATGTCCAAATTCCTATTCCTTATGTTACTTGCCCTTGCAAATGATGTGGAGTCTAACCCTGGTCCCTCAGCTAATTCTAGTCCTAATCTCCCCACTAAAAAAGGCCTCTCTTTTGTGCACTGCAACATCCGTAGTTTACTCCCTAAACTGGATGCACTGCAAGCCTGGTGTTCCCATTACAAACCAAAAATCATTGTGCTCTCAGAATCTTGGTTAACGACTAAAATACCAGACACCGCCATTGCAATACAGGGGTATTCATGTTTTAGAAATGACAGAGCAAAGAGAGGAGGAGGCATTGTTATTTATGTTGACAAGTTTATCCCTTTACAAAAACTTAGTCCTCCTGCCACCTTTGATTTCCTTTCTGGCACAATTGAGATCCTGTGCAGTAAATCAATCATTGTTGCAGGAATCTACCGCCCACCTAGCTCCCCTGTGCATTCCCTTTCTGACATAACCCATCTCCTTAGTGAAACCATTGCTCAAAACCCTAAAAGTGAACTGTTGGTCTTTGGAGATTTTAATATTGATTGGCTGAATCCTAAAAATAATAGTTCTTGCACGCTTTTTAAGACTTTGCAGCTAACGCAATTAATCTCCTCCCCAACTCGCATAAACATTAAAAGCCTTAACCATACCCTGCTAGATTGGATTCTCTCCACTTCTCCTGATAGAATCCAGGAGGCCGGTGTTCTCCCAAACACTTTCAGTGATCACTGTTTAGTGTACTGTGTGCGCAAAATAAAGGCTATTAAATCCTCTCCCAAGGTTAAAATAACTAGTTCCTTCAAAAAATGTAATCTTGAATCCTTTCTAAAGGACATCAAGAACCTCCCATGGCACAGATTAAACATTATCCCAGATCTAGACTGTGCTGTTGAATTCTTTCAGTCTGAACTCCTACAAATTTGGAATCTGCATGCCCCGCTGCGTAAGTTGAGGGTAAAAGGAGCACATATGAACTGGATCACTGCTGACCTCATCCAAATGTACCAGTTTCGGGATTCTTTGTGGTCAAAGTTTAAGCGTACTGGCTCTATGAATGATCACTGTGCGTATAGACAATGGCGAAATATATGCACAAAACAAACAAAATTGGCCAAGGCCCAATATTTCTATGACAATCTGAACAATAACATCTCAAACCCTAGAAACTTTTGGAAAGTCATAAATAAACTACAAACTCCCCCCAATCCACTCCCAACCCTCCACTGTCAAAGTGGATAACCAAACTCTGCAACTTCCGTTAGATGTAGCAAATGCCTTTAACAATTATTTTGTCGGATGCTCTACTGCCCTGATTGCCAAGCTAATAAATGGCACACATCCTGAAACTACAAATGTGGATCAGGTCTCACTAAATTTGCAAACGCCCAATATAGACAAGTTCATTTTTAGACCTGTACCTGTTAGTGTCATTGAAAAACATCTTAATAATCTAAAAATGAAAAACCAGTCCGGACCTGACCAAATCCCAGCAATGCTGTTGAAGCTCAGTGCGCCGGCAATTGCTAAACCCGTCACAACTCTAATTAATGAATCCTTGGTGTCTGGATACTTACCCAAACTTTGGAAGACTGCAAGAGTAGTGCCTATCCATAAAAGTGGTGACACTACTTTGGTTTCTAACTATCACCCTATATCATTGCTCCCGGTATTGTCAAAAATCTTAGAAAAATGTGTCCATACGCAACTATGTGAGTATTACCAACAATCAAACTATCTGACCCCTGATCAATCGGGCTTTCGCCAGAATCACTCCACTACAACTGCCCTCTTAAAAGTTTGCAATGACATCCAAACTGGCATGGAACAAGGAGACCTAACTGGAGCTATTTTCCTTGATTTTGCAAAGGCCTTTGACACAGTAGACCACGACATTCTACTGCACAAACTCAAAAAGTCAGGTATTAGTGATCATTCGCTAAACTGGTTTCGATCGTATGTATCGGAACGCTCACAATATGTGTCCATTTCTGACAGCGACTCCCTCCCTCTCCCAGTCACGTGTGGTGTTCCCCTAGGTTCCATTCTCGGCCCCCTACTATTTTCATTATTTATAAATGATCTGCCAAATGTCTGCAAATCCTCAAACATACACATGTACGCAGATGACACGGTAATCTATGCGAACAATTCCGATCTACCGCAGCTTGAGGCTGTGCTCCAAGACCAGTTTACAGAGGTAGAAAAGTGGATCGCAAAAAACAAACTCTTCCTGAACACTGACAAAACTGTCACAATGATCTTTGGAACAGTACCTAAATTACACAAATTACACAATTCCCACCTATCCATCAAAACCATTTCAAATGGCACACTGACCGCAGTCCACTCTTTCAAATACTTGGGTATGATGTTAGACCCCAATCTATCTTTTGGCCTGCACATAGAAAAGCTTGCATCTAAACTTTATCCAAAACTAGGTGCCCTGTACAGAAACAAATCCTGCCTAAGCCCTTCAGTAGAGGAAAAGATTGTACAGCAAATGCTGATGCCAATCATTGATTATGGGGATGTAGTATATGCATCTGCATCGCAATCCCACATTAATAAACTCAACACATTATATAACTCGTTCTGCCGATTTGTGCTACAATGTAATTACAGGACCCACCATTGTGACATGCTAAAAGAACTAAACTGGCTGTCGCTGGAATCCAGACGCACCCTTCATCTTTCCAGCCTTGTGTTTAAGAGCTTTTCGGGGAAACTCCCACCCTACCTGAACGCAATGCTTTCCCCGGCTGTTCCCACTTCCTATAACCTCCGATCCAGTACCAACACTTTACTTAGTCTACCTCAATATAAAAAGAAAGCAGCCCAATCCTCCTTCTCCTACAGAGCACCGCATTTGTGGAACGACCTCCCGCACAAATTAAAATCTTCCCTAAGCTTAAAGTCCTTTAAGAAATCCCTCTCTACATACTTGAAAACAGAATGTACCTGTCATTGTTGATTATATATTTCCTACCTGTTCTATGTTAAATTTTGTATATATTGTATATTAATATTGTATTTGTATTTTATTGTACTCTAATTGTAACAATGCAATGATTTGTGGACCCAGGACATACCTGAAAACGAGAGAAATCTCAATGTTTCTTTCCTGGTAAAATATTTTATAAATAAATAAATTCCCTGACTTAGGACAAGAGGGCATCTTAAAGTCTTAACATCTTTATCTATTTAGGGTTACTGCAGTAAATTATGTACTAAAAGAGTCGTAGCATAGCCTTGAAGCTTGTTTATGCATTATTGTTATTGTATTTTGTCTGGGACAAAATGGCGTAAACATATGCACTGACAGTAGGTAAAAGGTTATTGCTTAACCCCTTAAGGACCGGACTGTTTTTGCGATGTTGTACATTTGCGACCAGGCATCTTTTTACACTTTTGTGGTGTTTGTGTTTAGCTGTAATTTTCCGCTCTCTCATTTTCTGTTCCCATACAAATTATATATTGTTTTTTTCAGGACAAAAGGGGCTTTCTTTACATACCATTATTTATATAATCTCATGTAATTTAATTTTTAAAAAATGAAAAAATATGATGAAAAATTGAAAAAAATACATGTTTTTTGACTTTTATGTGAAAAATCTTTTACTCATCTACAAAAGCAAATGAAAAAAACTGCTAAATAGATTCAAAATTTTGTCCTGAGTTTAAAAATACCCAGTGTTTACATGCTTTTTGCTATTTTTTTGCATGGGCTATAAGTACAAGTAGGATATTGCGGTTTCAAAACATACATTTTTAAAATGTATCAATAGTGACATTGTAACACTATTATCTGTCATAAATCGCTGAATAACACCCCACATGTACATATTTTTTTTAAAGCAGACAACCCAGGGTATTCAATATGGGGTATGTCCAGACTTTTTTAGTAGCCACTTAGTCGCAAACACTGGCCAAAGTTAGCGTTCATATTTGTTTGTGTGTGAAAAAAGTAAAAAACTAAATTGAACGCTAATTTTGGCCAGTGTTTGTGACTAAGTGGTTACTAAAAAAGACTGGACATACCCCATTTGCAATACCTTGGGTTGTCTTCTTTTGCAAATGGTATGCCATCATGGGGGTAATTCTCATTCCTGGGCTACCATACGCTCTCAAAGGCAACGTAACCAACCTGGCCATTTTCAATGTAAAAATATTTGACCCATATATTTGACCCTGTACCTTTCAAAAACGCTATAAAACCTGTACATGGGGGGTACTTTTATACTCAGGAGACTTTGCTGAACACAAATATTAGTGTTTCAAAACTGGAAAATGTATCACAACAATTATATCATCAGTAAAAGTGCTGTTTGTGTGTGAAAAATGCAAAAAAAGTCACTTTCACTGACAATATCATCGCTGTGATATGTTTTACTGTTTTGAATCACTAATATTTGTGTTCAGCAAAGTCTCCCGAGTAAAACAGTACCCCCCATGTACAGGTTTTAGGGTGTCGTAGAACGTTACAGGGTAAAATACAGTGCTAGCAAATTAAATTCTCTGCAATTTCGGCGTGGGTTGGCAGGCAGGTCCCTCAAATTGCAATTAATAAAATTACTTAATTATGTAAAAATATTACATAAATACGCACGTAGAATTTAAATATATATGCATATTTATATATTTGAAGTCTACATGTATATTTATATAATTATTTATGTAATTTTGTATATGGACATATGAATAGTTCGTATTCTTTTTATTTATTTATATATACATAGATATATATACAATTTCATTCTAAGTGTATTTTGATATAAATATATATATATTAATATCAAAATACAGTTAGAATAAAATTTCGTATAGATATAATTTTTTTTTAAATTTTTATTATTATTTTTATTTTTTTAATTTAATTTACTTATTATTTGTATTTTATAATAATATATATATACAATATATATAGTTATTATATATATTATATATATATATATGTGTGTAATTTAATAATACGTGTATTTTTATATTAATATATGTACATATTAATATAAAAATAAACTTAGCATGACATTATATATATGATATATAGACATATTATATAGGTATAATATATGTCTATATATCATATATATATATATACACATATATAATAATATTTTTTTTTTTATTCACTATAACTTTAATTTTTTTTTGATTTTACACTGGCAGGGAGACTGCCTGTCAGCACAGACAGTCCCCCTGCAGGCAGATACTTGGACACCTATTGTGACCATGTGGTCGCCCTGTTGGGCGATCACATGGCCACAGGGGTCCTAATCCGCCATGGGGAGACTGTCTGGGCTGCAGGCAGTCTCCCCACAACGGGAGCAACGCCGATCGCCGCCGGGGGAACGACGGCGATCGGGTAAGTACCTCTTAAATTTAGGACGGTTCAGGACCGTCGTCGGTCGGCAACGCAAAAATGCCGATGACGGTCCTGAACCGTCTAGCATCGTTAAGGGGTTAAAGAAACATGTATGAAAAACAATGTTCCATTTCTAACACTTTGTCAGTTTGCAATATCTTTTAAAAAGACAAAGTACAGTACACAGTTTGAGTAATACAATATTTGCGTTTGCTCATAACATTGTTATCCTTAAATATTGCAATCCCACATAAGAGTACCGATTTAATGAATTTAGAAGGATGAACATATTGTGAATGGGAAAAATGTAGCTAATTGCATTATCATTTTCATTGCACTGTTCACAGATTCAGTATTCAAATTCCAATTCTTAAGAAAATTAATGCCCAAATCTAAAGCTATACCTTTTATAACATATTCTCTCTCCAAATAAACCACTGAACATATTTATTTCCCTCTATCATCTCTTCAGCTATACAACCCTAATTAATCTAATTGTCTGATTAGTGGCAGCATTGAATTGATGAACCAGTATCATTCATCGGGACACTCCCTCCCCCTCTCCACGTTCCCCTGTCTCCCTCTCCTCCCCTCTCTCTCTCTCTCTGTTCTCCCCTCTCCTCCTCCTCTCTCTCTCTGTTCTCCCCTCTCCTCCTCCTCCTCCTCCTCCTCTCTCTCTCTCTCTCTCTCTCTCTGTTCTCCCCTCTCCTCCTCTCTCTCTCTCTCTCTCTGTTCTCCCCTCTCCTCCTCTCTCTCTCTCTCTGTTCTCCCCTCTCCTCCTCTCTCTCTCTCTCTGTTCTCCCCTCTCCTCCTCTCTCTCTCTCTGTTCTCCCCTCTCCTCTCTCTCTCTCTCTCTGTGTGTTCTCCCCTCTCCTCCTCTCTCTCTCTCTCTGTGTTCTCCCCTCTCCTCCTCTCTCTCTCTCTCTCTCTCTGTTCTCCCCTCTCCTCCCCTCTCTCTCTCTCTCTCTGTTCTCCCCTCTCCTCCCCTCTCTCTCTCTCTCTCTGTTCTCCCCTCTCCTCCTCCTCTCTCTCTCTCTCTCTCTCTGTTCTCCCCTCTCCTCCTCTCTCTCTCTCTCTCTCTCTGTTCTCCCCTCTCTCTCTCTCTCTCTCTCTGTTCTCCCCTCTCCCTCTCTCTCTGTTCTCCCCTCTCCCTCTCTCTCTGTTCTCCCCTCTCTCTCTCTCTCTGTTCTCCCCTCCCCTCTCTCTCTCTCTCTCTCTCTCTGTTCTCCCCTCTCCTCCCCTCTCTCTCTCTCTGTTCTCCCCTCTCCTCCTCTCTCTCTCTCTCTGTTCATCCCTCTCCTCCTCTCTCTCTCTCTCTGTTCATCCCTCTCCTCCTCTCTCTCTCTCTCTGTTCTCCCCTCTCCTCCTCTCTCTCTCTCTCTCTGTTCTCCCCTCTCCTCCTCTCTCTCTCTCTCTCTCTCTGTTCTCCCCTCTCCTCTCTCTCTCTCTCTCTCTCTCTCTGTTCTCCCCTCTCCTCCTCTCTCTCTCTCTCTCTCTCTGTTCTCCCCTCTCTCTCTCTCTCTCTCTCTGTTCTCCCCTCTCCCTCTCTCTCTCTCTCTGTGTTCTCCCCTCTCCCAATCTCTCTCTGTTCTCCCCTCTCCTCCCCTCTCTCTCTCTCTCTCTGTTCTCCCCTCTCCTCCCCTCTCTCTCTCTGTTCTCCCCTCTCCTCCCCTCTCTCTCTCTCTCTCTCTGTTCTCCCCTCTCCTCCTCTCTCTCTCTCTCTCTCTTCTCCCCTCTCCTCCTCTCTCTCTCTCTCTCTCTCTGTTCTCCCCTCTCCTCCTCCTCTCTCTCTCTCTGTTCTCCCCTCTCCTCCTCTCTCTCTCTCTCTCTCTGTTCTCCCCTCTCCTCCTCTCTCTCTCTCTGTTCTCCCCTCTCCTCCTCTCTCTCTCTCTCTGTTCTCCCCTCTCCTCCTCTCTCTCTCTCTCTGTTCTCCCCTCTCCTCCTCTCTCTCTCTCTCTGTTCTCCCCTCTCCTCCTCTCTCTCTCTGTTCTCCCCTCTCCTCCTCTCTCTCTCTGTTCTCCCCTCTCCTCCTCTCTCTCTCTGTTCTCCCCTCTCCTCCTCTCTCTCTCTGTTCTCCCCTCTCCTCCTCTCTCTCTCTGTTCTCCCCTCTCCTCCTCTCTCTCTCTGTTCTCCCCTCTCCTCCTCTCTCTCTCTGTTCTCCCCTCTCCTCCTCTCTCTCTCTGTTCTCCCCTCTCCTCCTCTCTCTCTCTGTTCTCCCCTCTCCTCCTCTCTCTCTCTGTTCTCCCCTCTCCTCCTCTCTCTCTCTGTTCTCCCCTCTCTCTCTCTGTTCTCCCCTCTCTCTCTCTGTTCTCCCCTCTCTCTCTCTGTTCTCCCCTCTCTCTCTCTGTTCTCCCCTCTCCTCCTCTCTCTCTCTGTTCTCCCCTCTCCTCCTCTCTCTCTCTGTTCTCCCCTCTCCTCCTCTCTCTCTCTCTGTTCTCCCCTCTCCTCCTCTCTCTCTCTGTTCTCCCCTCTCCTTCTCTCTCTCTGTTCTCCCCCCTCTCTCTCTCTGTTCCCCCCCTCTCTCTCTCTGTTCTCCCCCTCTCTCTCTCTGTTCTCCCCCTCTCTCTCTCCATGTTCCCCCCCTCTCTCTCTCCATGTTCCCCCCCTCTCTCTCTCCATGTTCCCCCCCTCTCTCTCTCCATGTTCCCCCTTCCTCTCTCTCCATGTTCCCCCTTCTCCTTCTCTCTCTCTGTTCTCCCCTCTCCTTCTCTCTCTCTGTTCTCCCCTCTCCTTCTCTCTCTCTGTTCTCCCCCCTCTCTCTCTCCATGTTCCCCCCTCTCTCTCTCCATGTTCCCCCCCTCTCTCTCTCCATGTTCCCCCCCTCTCTCTCTCCATGTTCCCCCCCTCTCTCTCTCCATGTTCCCCCCCTCTCTCTCTCCATGTTCCCCCCCTTCTCTCTCTCCATGTTCCCCCTTCTCTCTCTCCATGTTCCCCCTTCTCTCTCTCCATGTTCCCCCTTCTCTCTCTCCATGTTCCCCCTTCTCTCTCTCCATGTTCCCCCTTCTCCTTCTCTCTCCATGTTCCTCTCTCTCTCTCCATGTTTCTCTCTCTCCATGTTCCTCTCTCTCTCTCTCTCCCTCCATGTTCCCCCCTCTCCTTCTCTCTCTCCATGTTCCCCCTCTCTCTCTCTCTCTCTCCCCATGTTAGTGTAATTGACTGATTAGTGATATTATTGCTCTGGATCCAGGAATAACCCAATAAACACAATGAACCCCGGACTCACCCTCCGCTCCCAGCAGCCCTGCACGGCCGCACTGAATGACGTCACGGAGAGGGGAGGAGTAATCCTCCCGGTTAGTTCGTTAAGCCTCACATATCATGACGTAGGGATTATCCCTCTAAGTTACGTCACTTCCGTTCGATTTCTGAATCAGTTTGGCATATGACGTCATCAGTGCGCGCCGTGCAGGGCTGCTGGGAGCGGAGGGTGAGTCCGGGGTTTATTGTGTTTATTGGGTTATTCCTGGATCCAGAGCACTAATATCACTAATCAGTCAATTACATTAACATTGGGAGAGGGGGGAACATGGAGAGAGAGAGAAGGAGAGGGGGAACATGGAGAGAGAGAGAGAAGGAGAGGGGGGAACATGGAGAGAGAGAAGGAGAGGGGGGAACATGGAGAGAGAGAGAAGGAGAGGGGGGAACATGGAGAGAGAGAGAAGGAGAGGGGGGACATGGAGAGAGAGAGAAGGAGGAGGGGGAACATGGAGAGAGAGAGAGAAGGAGAGGGGGAACATGGAGAGAGAGAGAAGGAGGAGGGGGAACATGGAGAGAGAGAGAGAAGGAGAGGGGGAACATGGAGAGAGAGAGAAGGAGAGGGGGAACATGGAGAGAGAGAGAAGGAGAGGGGGAACATGGAGAGAGAGAGAAGGAGAGGGGGGACATGGAGAGAGAGAGAAGGAGAGGGGGGGACATGGAGAGAGAGAGAAGGAGGAGGGGGAACATGGAGAGAGAGAGAGAAGGAGAGGGGGAACATGGAGAGAGAGAGAAGGAGAGGGGGGAACATGGAGAGAGAGAGAAGGAGGAGGGGGAACATGGAGAGAGAGAGAGAAGGAGAGGGGGGACATGGAGAGAGAGAGAAGGAGGAGGGGGAACATGGAGAGAGAGAGAAGGAGAGGGGGGACATGGAGAGAGAGAGAAGGAGAGGGGGGAACATGGAGAGAGAGAGAAGGAGAGGGGGGAACATGGAGAGAGAGAGAAGGAGAGGGGGGAACATGGAGAGAGAGAGAAGGAGAGGGGGGAACATGGAGAGAGAGGGAGAGGGGGGAACATGGAGAGAGAGGGAGAGGGGGGAACATGGAGAGAGAGAGAGAAGGAGAGGGGGGACATGGAGAGAGAGAGAAGGAGGAGGGGGAACATGGAGAGAGAGAGGAGGAGGGGGAACATGGAGAGAGAGAGAAGGAGAGGGGGGACATGGAGAGAGAGAGAAGGAGAGGGGGGAACATGGAGGGAGAGAGAGAGAGAAGGAGAGGGGGGAACATGGAGGGAGAGAGAGAGAGAAGGAGAGGGGGGAACATGGAGAGAGAGAGAAGGAGAGGGGGGATCATGGAGAGAGAGAGAGAAGGAGAGGGGGGAACATGGAGGGAGAGAGAGAGAGAACGTGGAGAGAGAGAGGGGGGAACGTGGAGAGAGAGAGAGAGGGGGAACGTGGAGAGAGAGAGAGGGGGAACGTGGAGAGAGAGAGAGGGGGAACGTGGAGAGAGAGAGAGAGGGGGAACGTGGAGAGAGAGAGAGAGGGGGAACGTGGAGAGAGAGAGAGGGGGGGGAACGTGGAGAGAGAGAGAGAGGGGGGAACGTAGAGAGAGAGGGGGGGAACGTGGAGAGAGAGGGGGAACGTGGAGAGAGAGAGGGGGAACGTGGAGAGAGAGAGGGGGAACGTGGAGAGAGAGAGGGGGAACGTGGAGAGAGAGAGGGGGAACGTGGAGAGAGAGAGGGGGAACGTGGAGAGAGAGAGGGGGAACGTGGAGAGAGAGAGAGGGGGAACGTGGAGAGAGAGAGAGGGGGAACGTGGAGAGAGAGAGAGGGGGAACGTGGAGAGAGAGAGAGGGGGAACGTGGAGAGAGAGAGAGGGGGAACGTGGAGAGAGAGAGAGGGGGAACGTAGAGAGAGAGAGAGAGAGGGGGGAACGTGGAGAGAGAGGGGGGGAACGTGGAGAGAGAGAGAGAGGGGGAACGTGGAGAGAGAGAGGGGGAACGTGGAGAGAGAGAGGGGGAACGTGGAGAGAGAGAGAGGGGGGAACGTGGAGAGGGAGAGAGAGAGAGAGAGAGAGGGGGAACATGGAGAGAGAGAGAGAGAGGGGGAACGTAGAGAGAGAGAGAGAGGGGGGGGACGTGGAGAGAAAGAGAAAGAGAAGGAGAGGGGTAAATGGAGAGAGAGAGTGCTACTAAAAAATACTGGATGTACCCCATTTGCAATACCTTGGATTGTCGTCTATTGGAAATGGTATGCCATCATGGGGGTGATTTTCATTCCTGGGCTACCATATGGTTTTAAATGCAACGTAACCAATCTGGCAAATTTCAATGTGAAAAAACTGAAACGCAAG
This sequence comes from Pelobates fuscus, assembly GCF_036172605.1. NCBI lineage: Eukaryota > Metazoa > Chordata > Amphibia > Anura > Pelobatidae > Pelobates > Pelobates fuscus. The sequence goes on from NC_086323.1 coordinate 190,633,874, forward strand.
CCTTATATTTGGCTCTGTAACTTAAAACCCCCTAAAACCTGTACATGAGGGGTACTGGTATACACGGGAGACTTCTCTGAACACAAATTAGTGTTTTAAAATAGTAAAACGTATCACAACAATTATGTCGTCAGTGTAAGTGCCATTTGTGTGTGGAAAATGCAAAAAAAATTAACTTTCACCCTGTACAGGTTTTATGGTATCTTGGAAAGTTACAGGGTTGAATATAGTGCTTGCAAATTCAATTCTCTGCACTTTCTCCCTGGGTTGGCAGGCATGTCAGTCAAATTTTAATTAATAAAATCACATAATTATGCCGAAAGACTACTTAAATATACACGTAGAATTTTAAAATATAATAAATATAAAATATATATATATGTGTCTTGAAAAAAGTCTAGATAGGACTGAAACGTCTACACTTTTTTGTAAGATTTGATGCTTCAATAAACAAGCACGATTGAAAAATCTTATCGAGTCTTGCGAGTGCACTTCAACAAGGGTTCATATATTCTAAAGGTCGGAGTTGGCACCCAGGCGTTTACAGGACCGGAAGCAGTGAGTGCGGGACACGTGGAAAATATATATATATACACACACCTATTTGTATTTTGTATATAGAATGTCATTCTAAGTGTATTTTGTCACACACACACACACACACACCTACCTACCTACCTACCTCTTGGGCTGTATTTTTGCCAAGTTAAGGGAGGTCCTAAAGTAAAAAAAAAAAGTTTTATTTATTATATCTTTTCATGTGACAACACTGAAGAAATGGCACTCTGCTACAATGTAAAGTAGTAAATGTACAGCCTGTATAACAGTGTAATTTTGCTGTTCCCTCAAAGTAACTCAATACACAGCCATTTATGTCTAAACCATTGGCATCAAAAGTGAGTACATCCCTAAGTATAAATTTCCAAATTGGGCCTAATTAGCCATTTTCCCCTCCCTGGAGTCATGTGACTCGTTAGTGTTACAAGGTCTTAGTTGAGAATGGGGAGCAGGTGTGTTAAATTTGGTATTATCGCTCTCTCACTCTCATATACTAGTCACTGGAAGTTCAACATGGCCCCTCAAGGCAAAGAACTCTCTGAGGATCTGAAAAAAAATAATTCTTGCTCTACATAAAGATGGCCTAGGCTATAAGAAGAGTGCCAAGACCCTGAAACTGAGCTGCAGCACGATGGGCAAGACCATACAGCGGTTTCACAGGACAGGTTCCACTCAGAACAGGCCTCGCTATGGTCGACCAAAGAAGTTGAGTGCACGTGCTCAGCACCATATCCAGAGGTTGTCTTTGGGAAATAGACATATGAGTGGTGCCAGCATTGCTGCAGAGGTTGAAGGAGTGGGGTTGTCAACCTGTCAGTGCTCAGACCAGTCTTCTAAAGATGATGCACAAGAAAGCCCGCAAACAGTTTGCTGAAGATAATCAGACTAAGGACATGGATTACTGGAACCATGTCCTGTGGTCCGATGAGACCAAGATAAACTTATTTGGTTCAGATGGTGTTAAGCGTGTGTGGTGGCAACCAGGTGAGGAGTACAAAGACAAGTGTGTTTTGCCTCCAGTCAAGCATGGTGGTGGGAGTGTTATGGTGTGGACCTGCATGAGTGCTGCCGGCACTGGGGAGCTTCAGTTCGTTGAGGGAACCATGAATGCCAACATGTACTGTGAAGCAGAGCATGATCCCCTCCTTTCGGGCAGTATTCCAACATGATAACGACCCCAAACACACCTCCAAGACAACCACTGCCTTGCTAAAGAAGCTGAAGGTCAAAGTGATGGACTGGCCAAGCATGTCTCCAGACCTTAACCCTATTAAGTATCTGTGGGGCATCCTCAAACGGAAGGTGGGGGAGCGCAGGGTCTCTAACATCCACCAGCTCCGTGATGTCGTCATGAAGGAGTGGAAGAGGACTCCAGTGGCAACCTGTGAAACTCTGGTGAACTCCATGCCCATGAGGGTTAAGACAGTGCTGGAAAATAATTGTGACCACACAAAATATTGACACTTAAGACCCAATTTGGACATTTCCATTTCCAAAGGGAGGGGTGTACTCCCTTTTGTTGCCAACGGTTTAGACATTAATGGCTGTATGTTGTTATTTTGAGGGTACAGCAAATTTACAATGTTATACAGGCTGTACACTTACTACTTTACAGTGTAGCAGAGTGTCATTTCTTCAGTGTTGTCACATGAAAAGATATAATAAAGTATATTTACAAAAATGTGAGGGGTGTGCTCACTTTTGTGAAATTCTGTATATAGATTAGACTAAAAAGGAGCTAATGTCCAATAGGGAACGCATTGGATTTGCCGAAATCGGCAAGGAGCCGGGATGGGGCTGTGCCAACCACCGTTTTGGCCAATCAGCATCTCCTCATAGAGTTGGAGATGCTGAACAACAGTGTTGCCTACTGTGCAGCACTCCCTCAGGAAGCACCTCTAGTGGCCATCTGCGGATTGGCCACTGGAGGTGTCCCTGGGGGCAATGTAAACACTGCCTTTTCTATGAAAAGGCAGTGCTTGCATGAAAATGCCTGAAGAGAATGATTTTACTTACCAGAACAAATACATTAAGCTGTAGTTGCTCTGGTGACTATAGTGTCCCTTTAAGCAAAATTCTCTGCATAAATAGATGTCAAGGTTTTATGGGACTGGTTCACTTAACCCGTTAAGGACCAAACTTCTGGAATAAAAGGGAATCATGACATGTCATGTGTCCTTAAGGGGTTAAAGTGTCATTGTTGTTTTTTATTTTTACTTCTGAAAACTTAGCTGAACAGGTCACCAAGATATTTAATTTTCATATACATCTTTTGCAATTTCTAGGCAAGTTCTTGTTATAAATCACTGACGCTTGTTCTTTTTTTCCCACAGAATCCCTTTCCTAACAAGACATCACTTTCCGGAACAGAGGTCGGCAACCCTCAGAGATGGGCACGTGTCTTTCTACTACCATGGATTTTCCATTTCACGTACAATCTTTAATTTCTCATTGGAGTAAGCCTCTCAGCATCTAATTTCAGAGGTAATAATGCCTTAAAATGATCTAGAATGTTGCATTATACAGTATGATTGTAGTCTTTATTGGGTTATTCACTAAACTAGAAATTCAAAGATAATTTCAAATTATTGACCAAAACAAGGAAAACATTTACTTACCATGAACTATTCTCCGATCACTGGATATGCATCTGGGCACAGGACTGATGATTGGGTTGTTGGTTGTAGCTTAAAGGACCACTCTAGGCACCAAGACAACTTCATTTCAATGAAGTTGTCTTGGTGCCAGGTACCTCTAGTTTTTTTTTTTTTTTTTTTTTTTAAATACACTGCCGTTTCAGAGAAAAAGCAATGTATATTTTTTTTCCCTATTCCCACCTACAGTGGCTGTCTCTGAGACAGCCACCTGATGGTGCTTCCTCAATCCTCACTGTTAAAATCACAGTGAGCTGACGTCAGACGTCCTCTTGGACGTCTAACGTCATTCCCTCTAATGCAGGCAGCTCAGATGTGAGCGTGCCTGCATTAGAGACTATGCTGAGATGTGAACGCGCCGAGCGCGTTCACATCTCAGTTTTATTCCTCGGAGGCCAGTGTGAAAACGGAGTACAGAAGAAGAAGCAGCATCTCCCCTAACGGAATCTGGCTGCAAATTGACTGTAAGTAAACTTTTATCCTATTTGTATTTTATTATTAATTTAATGTCTTTGTATTGTTTTTATTTTTTAATTTTAGTTAGTCATTTGTTTAATCTTTACTTTATCTATTTGCATCATTTAAAAGAATCTATATTTGTTTACATATGACATGTAATCTATTTTACTATTTTAACTTATTTTTGTTTACATTTTGCTATTTAACCCCTTCAGGACGGAGTCAATAGTGCACGTTCTGATCAAAACAAAACGTAAACAAAAACTGGAATTTGCGCTACATGTCTGTTCAACTGTAGTTCCCCTCTTTCAAATTATATACACCCACACTTATTATATATAATTTTGTTCAGGAGAAACAGGGCTTTAATTTACCATTAACTATTCATATATGGAACATAATTCATTATGAATAAAATTTTAAAAAAATGTGAGAAAATAAGATTTTTTTAAAAATTTGTATTTCCGTCTGACATTTTAGCTGTGAATGTCATAATACTGTTAGGTGTTACTGCACAAAAATGCACATATTGGTAATCAGCGATGTCTCACGAGTACAACAGTATCCCCCATTAACAGGTTTTATGGTGTTTTGGAAAGTTACAGGGTCAAATATAGAACCTTCCATTTTCAAATAGAAATTTGCCAGATTGGTAATGTTACCTTTGAGACGGTGTGGTAGCCCAGCAATGAGAATTACCCCCATAATGGCATACCATTTTAAAAAGTAGACAACCAAAGGTATTGAAAGTGGGGTATGTTTAGTCTTTTTTAGTAGCCACTTAGTCACAAACACTGGCCAAAGTTAGCGTTCATATTTGTTTTTGTGTTTAAAAAAGCAAAAAACGAATATTTGGCCAGTGTTTGTGACTAAGTGGCTACTAAGAAAGACTGGACATACCCCACTTGCAATACCTCGGGTTGTCTACTTTTGCAAATGGTATGCCATCATGGGGGTAATTCTCATTCCTGGGCTACCATACGCTCTCAAAGGCAACATAACCAATCTGGCAAATTTCAATGTAAAAAAAATGAAATGCAAGCCTTATATGTGACTCTCTAACTTTCCAAAACACCATGAAACCTGTACATGGGGGGTACTGTTATTCTCGGGAGACTTCACTAAACACAAATATTAGTGTTTTAAAACAGTAAAACATATTACAACAATAATATAGTCCATAAAAGTGCTGTTCGTTTGTAAAAAATGCAAAAAACTTCACTTTTACTTAAAATATCATCGTTGTAATACAATTTACCAATTTGAAACACTAATATTTGAGTTCAGCGAAGTCTCCCGAGTAAAACCGTACCCCCGATGTACAGGTTTTATGTTGTCTTGGAGAGTTACAGGGTCAAATATAGTGCTTGCGAATTAAATTCTCTGCACTTTCTCCCTGTGTTGTCAGGCATGTCAATCAAATTTTAATTAATCAAATCACCTAATTATGTTAAAAGATTACTTAAATATACACGTAGAATTTTAATACATATGCATTTATAGGTATTTAAATTCTACGTGTATACTAATGTAATATTTTATGTAATTATATGTATTTATCTATATATATATATTTGCGGTTATTTGCATTTTATATATAGATAGATATAGATAGAATGTCATTCTAAGTGTATTTTGTTACCAATATATATATATATATATATATATATATTAATAACAAAATACAGTTAGAATGAAATTACATATGTATATATAATTTATATTAAATTTTGTTTCAATATTTTATTTATTCATTTTATTATTTTATTTATTTATTATTGTAATTATACGTATTTATATATAATATATATGTGTATATATCTATTATATATATATATATATATATATATATATATATATATATATATATATATTATATGTATATTATATATATGTAACGTCATTCTAAGTGTATTTTGATACTAATATATGTACTTATATTAGTATTAAAATACACTATGTATGACTTTAAATATATATAATATACATATATATTTATATTATATATATATATATATATATAAATACATTTGATTTATTTTAAAACATGTCTAATTAATTTTTTTTTTATACTTCCCACCACCCTGATATTTTAGACAGTCCCCCTGCTGGCAGATCCACAGCCAGCTATAGGGGGCCATGTGATCGCTCTTTGAGAGCGATCACATTGCTCCCGGGGGCCTGATTTGCCGTGGGGGGGCTGCCTGGGCTGTGAGGCAGTCCTCCCGAAGCGGAGCGCCGGGAAGGTAAGTATCCCGGGCGCTCCAGGGCTTAAAGCCGTTACGGCGTGCTATGCCGTCACAACGGCTTTAAAGCCCACTTAAACCGTGACGGCATAGCACGTCGTAACGGCGGGAAGGGGTTAATTTTATATATATTTGTTTTTATGTGTGTACATATGTATTTGTTTATATATGTTTTTTTTATATATTTTTTTTATATATGTATTTTTAAAAATATTTTCTGAGATATTTTCAATCTATTTATTAATTGTATTAGTATATGTAGTTGTATGTCTGCATACATTGTTTTCATTTAATAGTTTACATATGTCGCACCAAAAACAATACATTACAGACATACAGTCGTGTGTGTATATATATATATATATATTACAACAAATTAATTTTTAAAATAATATTTATCTTCTTTTCAATTTCAGAACGCAGATTTACGAATCGTTCAAAGCGCAATCGCATTTGTGAAAAATTCAAAGTGGTTACGGTAAGTTTTAATTTGTCTATATTTTGGGGTAAAGTTTGCCTGGCTCTCTTTGTCTTAGTGTATGCTTATACATATAGGATAAAGAGATATCTATGCAAAAGGTTCTGGTGCTGAAATACATTTCTCTATATTGCCACAGTTTCACTGTTGCTCAGCACGTGAAAAGTGCTGCCCTGAATTTTTACTTTTCCTTTCTTGGGGCGGCATTTTTCGCCTGCTGGCACACAGTCAAAATCATGTTTACGTATCCAACTAATCTTAAACATGAATTTTAATTTCTTTTAAATATAATATTGTTTTGTTTTTATTTTCAGAGAATTGTCTTGCGTCATCAGAATCAGCATTGTGCGTGACTTTGATCAAGGTAGGCAATGTTTTTGAGTGGCAACATTTATTAAAAATTTGACAGAATGAAACCTAAATTACATACCTCCAGAAACACACACAAACCACACACTCTATGCATTCATTATATACACACTACACAAATGCACACAACTCCGCTGTATAAACACACTGCATCTAGTACATGTGTCATGTATATTTTGTGCATTTACCTTTCAAAATTTTTTTTATTTATAATTTTGAAATCGTAAATGTACCGAATATCGGTAAGCTGTGGCTATTCGCATTAAATGACTCTAGGCACCCAGGCCACTTCAGCTTAATGAAGTGGTCTGGGTGCCAGGTCCAGCTAGGGTTAACCCATTTTTTTATAAAAATAGCATTTTTAGAGAAAATGTTATGTTTATAAATGGGTTAATCCTTCCCCCAAATCCTCTAATGGCTGTCTCATTGTCAGCCGCTAGAGGCGCTTGTGTGCTTCTCACTGTGAAAATCACAGTGAGCGAACGCAAGCATCCATAGGAAAGCATTGATAATGTTTTCCTATGCGACCGGCTGAATGCGCGCGTAGCTCTTGCCGTGCATGCGCATTCAGACGACGGGGAGGAGGAGAGCTCCCCGCCCAGCGCTGGAAAAAGGTAAGTTTTAAACACTTTCCCCTTTCCAGAGCCGGGCGGGAGGGGGACCCAGAGGGTGGGGGCACCCTCAGTGCACTGTAATGCCAGGAAAACGAGTATGTTTCCCTGGCACTATAGTGGTCCTTTAAAGATTATAGATTATCGGTCTTTGCTTTAAAACGTGTGTTTGTACTACTAACGCTACAGTGCCCTAATATACATTTAGGTGACTACGGACCACACGGTCACAAACATTTTTATTGCAAAGTTCTTAGCGTAAACGTTTTTAAGTGTACCTCAGCGCTGGTCTGCTATGTTGCCTACCGCAATGTCATCCTGCAGGGTGTGCCAAATGTGCCTGCATGTCCTGTGCCGCTCACTGAGTAAAGGACCACTATAGGCACCTAGACCACTTCAGCTTCAAGAAGTGGTGTGGGTGCCAGGTCCACCTATGTTTAACCCTGACTGCTGTAAACATAGCATTTTCAGACAAACTGCTATGTTTATAAATGGATTAATCCATACTCCATTGGCTGTCTCTTGACAGCCGCTAGAGGCGCTTACGTGACTCCAGCGTCCATAGGAAAGCATTGTGAATGCTTTCTTATTGAGTGGCTGAAAAATTCAACAAAAGACGAGTAGAAGAAGTAGGAGAGGAGGAGGAGGAGAGCTTCCCGCCCGGTGCTGGATAAAGAGGTAAGTTTTACCCCTTCCTCACCCTATAGCCCGGCGGGAGGGGGACCCTGACGGTGGGTGCACCCTCCTGGCACTATAGTGCAAGGAAAAAGAGTATGTTTTCCTCGCACTATAGTGGTCCTTTAAACCTCTCTCATAGTGAAGCATTGCTGATTGCATTCCTATAGTTAACTTATCTGACGTTGTAATCCGTGAGAATGTCCAACGTCAGCTAAGTGCTATTTACTTTACTTGTAAATGTAAATCTCATAAGCTCCTCTACTTGCTGCACTGTATATGTATGTTAAAGGACCACTCTAGTGCCAGGAAAACATACTAGTTTTCTCTGGAAAGTGGAAAAGGGGTAAAAATTACCTTTTTCCAGCTCTGGGCGGGGAGCTCTCTGCCTCCGACCCTCCTCCATTCCGCCCCATCGGCTTAATGCGTACGCGCGGCAAGAGCTGCGCGCGTATTCAGCCGGTCGCATAGGAAAGCATTATCAGTGTTTTCCTATGAACGCTTGCGTGCTCTCACTGATTTTCACAGTTGAGAAGCACGCAAGCGCCTCTAGCGGCTGTCAATGAGACAGCCACTAGAGTATTTAGAGGCTGAATTTACCCATTTATAAACATAGCATTTTCTTTGAAACTGCTATGTTTATTAAAAAAAATGGGATAACCCTAGCTGGACCAGGCACCCAGACCACTTCATTTATCTGAAGTGGTCTGGGTGCCTAGAGTGGTCCTTTAATTTGCAAAGATTAACATAACACAATCTAAAATAAATTAAACTAACATATTCTAAATTATGAAAGATATATTTAATATATTTAAAAAAAACCAAAACAATTGGGGTGGTGTTTTATTAAGTTTTCAGTGGTACAGAGTAATTGTTAACAGTAGAATAAGAATACATGAATGTGTGCAAAAATTTTGAACACGAGTGATATCGTTTTTTTTGTGAATCGCACATTTTACAGTCACAATTGGTACAGGTGTTTCATTACGTGACATATATGTAGTCTTCAATGCCTGTATATTTATGTGTTCGTCGTCCATTTTTGAGTTGACTAAATTGAAAAAATTATTATAGTTTTAATTGTCAAAATGAACAATGTCAAAAAAATTTCAGTATTAATTAAGAGAAGTGTTGGCGCCAACAATCACACTACATTTTATTCTTATTTTCTTTTGTCATCCCTTTTATTGTTTTAAAAACATAGACAAAATGCCAAAGTGTTTAGTTGTAGGCTGCAGAAACAGTCACACTAAATATTCACCAGATTGCTCTTTCTTTAATTTTCCAAGTACACCGGACAGAATTAAAGAATGGCTTTTAGCCACAGGTGACGAATTTGTCAACCTAGATGCCTCAATTCAATTAATCATCGAAAAACAAAAAAGTGAGATTTTCAAAATTTGTTCGGACCATTTCACAGCAGATATGATAGTGAAGTCTGAAAGGAGAACACGATTGGTTTTAATGGCAAAACCAACTATTTTTGTAAAAGCTAAAGTTTTACAAACTTTACACGATATGTCTTTAAGGAGAGCAGAAAACATTAGTGATATAGAGGACCTCAGTGCTCCAACAGAGGTTGCTTGCATGCGAACTGAGGAATCAGCAGGCGGCGAGACATCTATTTACGATCACGAATATATATCAGGTTTCCATTACAAATTGGCTTTAGATAAATCATTTAGGAACATAGCTACCAACACCACAAACTTAACAATGATTGCCAAAGGTGTATCAACTTCAAAATACTACGGAAGGCGGAGCAGGTCTACACAAACCCAAAATGTAATTCAAACAAGAGATGTATCCACCAATATAATTGTTTTGACTCGAACAAGGGATGTCTGGACTTGGACTGGTCCTACAGAAGAATTGGCACGATCCATTGACAATTCACCAAACGCTGCAATTGTACAGCAAACAGATACTATAAAAAAGGTTTGCACTATGCCAGGTGCAATGCCAATGGAGACAGAACTACTGTTATCCCCAAATTCACAACAGTCCGTTCCTGTAGAAAATATAGATACGCCATTCTCCAACATTTCTTCAATTACAAGAGTATCGGAAATAGATGCTACTCCAAATGTTTCTGAATTCAATGATCCGATTTACAGTCCTGAAGAAGAAACAACAGATATTGGCGATCTAACATTTTTAATAGAGCCCTCTCCTGAGGATTATGTTTCCGAAAAGAAGTTTATTGTGTTTGAAACTTCTCTCGATTTATTGATCAAAAAGGTTCAAACATGTACTTTTCACGAAACATGTAACGCTCCGATAACAACCACTGAAAAAATTATATCCGGCACTTTGTTAAAAGTATACACTGTCTGTGAATCAAATCATCGTTGCGAATTTTGGAGCAGCCAGCCTATGATTGGGAACCGTTCTTGTGGAAATTTATTAGCAAGTGCATCAATTTTGTTCAGTGGTTCGCACTTTGCTAAAGTTGCGGAATTATTTGCAATTTTTGGAGTGCCGTTTATTTCACAATCCATACATTACATATATCAAAAACAATTTTTATTTCCAATAATTGATCATCATTATAAGAAAGAAAGAAGATTATTAATAGATGGTTTACGTCGAAAAATGGTATGTCTGTCAGGAGATGGGCAATGTGACAGCCCTGGATTTAATGCCAAGTACTGCACGTATTCACTTTTGGAGGAAAAATCACAAAAAATAATAGAATGTAAAACAATTCAAGTGAGTGACGCAAAATCATCCGTTGCTATGGAATCACTGGCATTCAAAAGTTGCATGGACCAAGTACTAGCTGACAAAATTCTAATTTCAATTCTCGTTACCGATCATCATGTAAGCATAAGGAAAATCATGAGAGAGAGATACAAAGCCATTAATCACCAATTCGATATAAGGCACTATTGTAGGAGCATTCGGTTAAAACTTTCAACCATATGTCGCCAAGCGATGTACAAGGAATTGGTTCCATGGCAAAATTCGATAATAAATCACATGTGGGCAGCTTGTTCGTACAGCAAAGGAAATCCAATTTTGTTAAAAGAAAAATGGCTGTCGGTAATGCATCACATTGTAAATGAACATGAATGGGACTCTGCAACACTTTACAAAAAATGTCAACATGCGGAAAATGATCAAACTCTTGAACAGAAATCGTGGTTGAAAAAAAATGGAGTGGCATACTCCAAACTTCAAAGCTTTGTCACCGATTCAAAATTAGAGAAAGACTTTCCACATTTGGTTCATTTTTGCCACACGGGCTCACTGGAAGTCTTTCATAACCTGGTATTAAAATACCGTCCCAAAAGAGTACATTTCACGATGGATGGGATAGTAGCCAGGACACAACTGGCTGTTTTGGCCCACAACGCCAATGTAGGCAGAGAACAGGCTACTATACAGAAAGAACAAGCAGGCACTGGACACATTGGGGACTTGCAGTTCAAACCGTTTTTCTCTAAAAGGAGTAAAAAATGGAAAATAAAGAAAAAATATGAAAAAAACACTATTGCCCATATATATCCAATGATGGCTGACGTACTACGAATAGCCTCAGGTGACTAACAAGTTAATTGGGAGTATCAAACAGGGCAACTTCCAATAAACATTGCTTCAACACCTCGCCCACCAACGGAGGTAATGGTTGACCGTCACTTTTCACGTTTACATCCAAGAAGACTTTAAAATGTTCAAAAATTTATAATTTGTGTTAGAAATTTTTGGAATGGTGATAAAAATATTTAAAATTCTGTTAATGGTGCTAAATACTTTATTTGTTGTTAATAAATGTTTATTACTTCGCAATTTTTGTACTTTATTCGATAATTATGTACATGTAGACACCCTATTGAAATTAGTGATAGCAGGTTTAAAGGACAAATAATTTTACCCATCACACTGCTGTAAAATTACTTTTAATATTGGAAAAAAAATAATTATATATATATATATATATATATATATATATATATATATATATATATATATATATATATATATATATATATATATTGGTGTTTGTGTTATTTTGTTTATAAAATAAAATTAGTAGATGAAAGTATCATTAAAATAATTAAAAATGCAATATTTTTTTAACATTTTTTAATATATTAATATAACACAAATAACATTTTTTATAACAGTTTACATTGTACAACAAAAATAAATTAACAAATTAAATTTTTTAAACATTATATACAACAAACAAACAATGTTGAATAGTTAACACATTTTGATAAAGTAAAACAATTGCAAGGCTACGTACTGTCTACTATACAAGTTCAACAGCTATAGGGTCATCATCCGCATATCTGAAACCCATGTATATCGCATCAGGTGCAGGAAAGTGTGACCTAATCAGTTTTACTGTGCATGAGGGTATAGGACGCCGCCTTTTGGGTCCCAGGTATCCGTACACCCACATTGTGAAGGACCTGTAGGCAGTTTTTCGGTAGTCACTGTGACCAAAAAAAAAATAAAGGAAACATTTTACATTGCATATAAATAACCAAACAAAAAATGATTGTCAATGGAGTATAGAATAAAAAATATTAAATTATGAATATAAAATTTAGCATCCAAAACTGTAGAAAGTAAGTAAAACAAAACATAACCAATTGTAGTATTAGAATACTAAAAACAAAGGAGCACTATAGTGACAGGAAAACAATCTCGTTTTCTTGGCATTATAGGGTCATTAGTGTCCCCCCCCAGCCTCAGTGCCCCCCCTCATGATGTGCTGAAGGGGTTAAAACACCTTCAGACACTTGACTTTCTCCAGCACCTAGCTCATTCAGTGCTGGTGACCTCTCCTCCTTCGGCCAATGTCCGCATTACTCCATGTTTTCCTATGGACGTCAAGCGTTGTGAGAATTGAGGAAACTCCTCCAGCGACTGTCAGTGAGACAGCCACTAGAGGCTGGATTAAACCTCATTGAAAGCTAGCAGTTTCTCCTACACTATGTTTGGAGCTGCAGGGTTAAAATTAGAGGGACCTGGCACCCTGACAACTTCATTGACTTGGAGTGGTCTGTGTGCCAGGTCCCCCTAGTTTTAACCCATTTCGGTGTAAACATAGTTTCATAGAAACTGCTGTGTTTCACTGAGGGTTAATCCAGCCTCTAGTGGCTGTCTCACCGACATTCGTAAGAGGAGCTTCCACAATTCTAACTGAGTGAGAAGACGCTGTACGTTCATAGGAAAGCATGGAGTAATTCTTTCCTATAGGCTGTTTTCCGAATGCGCAACGCTATAGACATGCATGTGCATTGGTAGCGGACGTTGGCAGGAGGAGGAGAGGTCACCATCACCGGGGGAGCACAACACTGGACAAAGGCTAGTGGCTGACGATGTTTTAACCCCTTCAGCCCAGCAGGATTGGTTCCCAAGAGGTTGGGGGGGGTGACCTAACGACTATATAGTGCCAGCAAAACAAGGTTTTTTTTTGTGTGTCACTATGGTGCTCCTTAGGAGATTAATTTTGCTTCATTTTTTTCAAAATACATGACCGTTTTAAAGAACAATGCGCTGTATTTAGATTTATGATAGACTCACCTTTCCTGCATTTGTTCCGGAGAATGGAATCTAGCGGATTAACATAGCTGAGACCATAACGGTATAGAGACAGCACGTGTTCCCGTGAAGATAATTGCTCACGTAGATATGGAAGATTGCAAATGTGTTGTTCATTCAACATATCGACAATGTTCTCTATCTCCCTGCAGCATAGACTTTCTTCCTCACTTTGCATTGGCATACAATTGCCACACAGACACCATTCCGATGTTCCAACTCTTGTTGGTGAACCTTGCATATTTTCGTCGTTAATCACTTGCTGTGCAGGTGGATCCCAGTCCATACTTTTTAAAATATCAGGATCAACTGCATGTCGATGACGGTCGTCAAAATATTCTGACAGCTATAAATATATGTAGCATTTTTTTTTTTTTTTTTTTTTAATATGTATTAGATCTTCATAAACACAATAACATTTGTATGAATCCTATTCTGTATTGAATAAATTATGACAGTTAGAGGACCACAATAGTGTTATGAAAAAAAAAAAATGTTTTCTTGTCAATATAGGGCCATTAGGTCCACCCCACCCTCAGGGTCCCACTCCCGCAGGGCACTCGGGGTTAAAACCCCTTCAGCCACTTTTCTTTATCCAGCACCGTGCTCCCTCGCGATGGTGAACACTCCTCCTACTGACATCATTGCCGAATGCGCCTGCGCGGCAACTGCAGTGCACGCATTCAAACCGCCCATAGGAAAACATTACTCAATGCCAGTGATAAGATGCTGCATGTCAATACGTAAGCATTGAGTAATGCTTTACCATGTGCGTTTAGAATGCTTGCGTTGCAATTGCGGCGCATGCGCATTCGTCAATGATGTCGGCAGAAGGAGTGTTCACCATAGCCGAGGGAACACGGTGCTGGAGAAAGGTAAGTGGCTGAAGGGGTTTTAACCCCGAGTGCCCTGCAGGAGTGGGACCTAGAGGTTGGGGTGGACCTAATGACCCTATAGCGTTTTTTTGTTCTAGGCTAGGAAACAACTATGTTTACAGTTGCAGTGTTGACACTAGAGCAACCTGGCACCAAGACCACTCCATTGAGCTGAAGTGGTCTGGGTGACTATAGTGGTCCTTTAAAATTCATCAACCATGAAAACATCCATCAGGCAACCTAATGTAACTGAATTGAGATTAATGCAGTGGTCCAGTCCTTTTTATCCATCCATGCAAAATATTACCCAATGATTATCTCATTACTTAGAAAATCGTCTAGATTTATGAGATCCTTTTTTTTTTGGTAATTGATATTACTAAAATAGAGTGAACATGAAAAATGTAAGTCACTTATGAAAACTTACCATACGTTGGATGTCCGCATCATTTGGACCTGTTGAATCTGAACTATTTCCACTTGCCATTTTTTTTACTTAGCTTTTAAAAAAGAAGAAATCAATGCAAATAAGCAGAAGAAGAAGAAACATTTCTAGTACATTATATAAATTTAATTTTTTTTGTTTTTATTACGACAGACATTATGTGTTGCTGGCATCATGTGAGTGGACGAGATGATCAATAAAGAGTCCAGTCCTCACATTTTTGAATAGGCAGGTAAAACAATTTAAAAAAATTAATTAAAGGACCACTATAGTGCCTGGAAAACTTTTTCCTGGCACTATAGTGCCTTGAGGGTGCCCCCACCCTCAAGGTCCCCCTCCCGCCGGGCTGGATGGTGAGGAAAGGGGTTAAACTTATCTGTTTTCCAGCACCGGGCGGGGAGCTCTCCTCCTCCTCTCCGCCTCCGATCATCCTCTTTGTCTGAATGCGCATGCGCGGCAAGAGCTGCGCGCGCATTCAGCCTGTCTCATAGGAAAGCATTTCCAATGCTTTCATATGGACGCTTGCCTCTTCTCACTGTGATTTTCACAGTGAGAAGCACGCAAGTGCCTCTAGCAGCTGTCAATGAGACAGCCACTAGAGGATTTGGAGGCTGGATTTACCCATTTATAAACATAGCAGTTTCTTTGAAACTGCTATGTTGATATAAAAGAAAGGGTTACTCCTAGAGGGACCTGGCACACAGACCACTTCATTAAGCTGAAGTGGTATGGGTGCCTAGAGTGATCCTTTAATAAAGTTAATTAGAGGATCACTGTAGTGTCTGTAAAACAAAGCTGTTTTCATGACACTATATAATCTTTGGTGGAACATCTCCGTCAGGGTCCACCTCCCGTGGCGCTGAAGGTGTTAAAACCACTTCAAAAGCTTAGTTAAATCCAGCGCCGGGCTCCCTCGGCGCTCGTTATCTCTCCTACCCCACTGAAGTCAGCTCATGAGTGGTGCGTAATGCGCATGCCCTGCAAGTGTCGTGCGCGCGCATTGTAACAGTCCATAGGAAAGCATTTCTAAATGCTTTCCTATGGACGCTCTGCGCGATGGATGCAAAATTCACATCGATCGTCGCAGTTAAATGTCTAGCGGCTGTCAGGAAGACATGCACTAGAGGTTGTATTAACCCTGCTATGTAAACATAGCAGCTTCTCTGTAACTGCTATGTTTACATATGAATGGGTTAAAACCTGAGTGGCCTGGCACCCACAACACTTAATTGATCTGAATTGTTCTGGGTGACTATAGCGTCCCTTTAAAGGTGGGTGAGTAGCACATGGAATTGTGTTCCAGCACACACCACATGCAGGGCCAGATAAGTTGATGCTGGCCATACAAGATGGTGTAAAGGAGAACCTGTTTAACCAACGTCGGTTCTGGAATAAAAGAATATCCAAAATTTGAAATTCATAGAGTGCCGGTATTTTGTTTCGGTATGTTGTTATAGCGACCAGAGCAACAGATATCACTTTTTCATTTTGGTTGGAGTGAAGGATTTTTTTCTGTTTGATATATTTCTATATGTATGTGTATGTGTATGTGTGTATGTATATATATATTTATATCTATACATATATTTATATATATATATATATATATATATAGTAATATAATTTTAACTTATATTTAATTAGATATTTGCTATTGAATCTTGTTTTCCTTGACTGGCGCAGGGTAGTGAGAGTTGGTGTTCTATCAGATTCAGAAGGTATCTGAATCTGATAGAAAACCGGGGCTACAGGAATGGGAGGTGGGCTAAGGGATGTCACTGAGATGTCACTCAGTTCGCCGCTCGTGAACGCGCACACCGCGCAAATGCGCGGTATGCATAGAAATTCTTCCCATTGAGATTCATTGTAGTCAATGAATCTCTGAGAAGATTTTCATTGGCTGAGCGCTGCGCTGGACGCGCATGCGCTTTTCGGCCGCAATGATTTCCTATGAGAGGAAATTCGTTGTCAGACAGCGGGGAAAACAGTCAGCAGACCCGATGACCGCGCGGGAGGTGTAGACGATCGGTGACGTAGCGCTACAAAGAAGTTAAGTAAAGGGGTATTTAGAATAGAATTTAAAAGTTAAAAGTGGGGTTCAGAGGGGCGGGGCCTAACCATCATGGCTACCAGACGTGTGTCTCAGGAGCTCCTGCTCACATCTGATAATACAAGCGATATTAGGCAGCATCTAAAGAGACGAACAGCGGCACCACATACTTATAAACACCCCGCAACAGAGGGCGTGAAGTGGGAGGCTGGGAGACGCGCTGGAGACCCGCAGACACCGGGACCGACAGTGTGGCCTAGCACACGACGGGCGGGGGAGGCGGCCGCTCTCCCGACCCGGAGGCAAACGAACGACACACTCAAAGAGAGCGAGCCCCGTTACCCCCCCCTTTGGACCGGTGGGGGAGATCCCGGTCCACACAGCGGAAGCTACCCCAGGCAAGCTGATGCAGTGTCGGCTGCCTCAGGGGTAAAGAGAAAGCGCAAGGTCTCATACAAAATGGCCGAGGCTGCCGAAGCTGAGCACCACAACGAGGCTGTATATGACTTCCAAGCAAGGCTAAATAGGCACTTCGTGAAGCTCTGGAAGGAGCTGAAACGCAGACTATGTCAATCAGCCCCCTTACAAGGGGATAACCCCCCAGAGCAGAAGCTACAATTAAACAGCCGACTGGCACCGCAGAGGAAGAAGAGGCCTTTAGAGACACCAAGGGCCCGACACCGGCAAACAATGCAGTCCAAGCTAAGACCTAACCCACCATTGGGCCACCCTCATACACGGCCCAGACAAGGCATCACAAACGAGCCATTCAGAGGGGGTCCCTACGCAGCGAAACAAAGGTCGCAGCGCAAGCAGCGGCACCCCAATCCTCGCCCACTGGTGGGTCGCTTGAAACCACAACATAGACTCATCCCCCGGGGCGCAACTGCCGGAAACCGGGTAACGGACCACACCGATATGATGCACTCTCCCCTCACTTCCTACTGTGGTGGAAAGACACGGCTGCGATGCAGAGGGCAAGCTATCAGGAGCCGAACACACAACCCTCCAGTTCTAGACCCGATACAGGCCGTGACGGACTTACGCTCCAGACACCTAAGGCCCTGCAGCGGCCGCTCCGGGTTTCTGAACCCTGTGCCCAGAGGACTGACAAACCCCGCTATTCGCCTGCTTATCACTCCAGCGGCAGATCGACCCCACGTGTCGGCCGTTGGAATCAGAGGCTCACTGTGCCCCTCTGAGCTGCGGGATTGTAGAGCCCCTTTGGAAGGCATCGGCTGAATGAACTCTTTGACTGAGCACTGGGGAACCTGCCCTCACCAGCTTCTCCTGCACACAGCGATTGCAGGGAGAGAACCGCAGGTTAACCTTAAAAATCTCCTATCCACTCAAGATTAGTTTATTACCCTGTGGGGACATTCTGGGGACTATTACCTAACGTGTTTGTTTACTTAGGCTTGCGCAGAAGAATAACCAACATGTAGTCAGCTACTCATTTAAGTTCCTTGCAGTTTCAGGCATATTTAATTTATCAATGGCCTCTCCCTAATGCATAATGCACAGCTTGGCCAATCTTGCCATAAACCTAAGCCTGTAATAACCTGTCTCATGCAAAACCCCCTATTAATATCAGCACATGAAGGCAAGTTACTCTAGCGTAAATTAACCCCCAGTGGTTCATAACTCAATGCCTGGGTAGCTTTTACACAACTTAATACTTATGGCTAGATAGCACAACGAGGCTAATCACTGTAACGAGCAAAACTTGGCTATGAGACCCTTCATTGTTTTTGTTTTTAACTTAAATTACTTTTACAGAATACTGTTTAGACCGAACATGTTTACACATTGTGCGCCCCAGCATGGCACATCGGTTAGCCTTACTCATACACTCAGTAGATAGGCACTCAAACGTCTGCACAGCGTTACTCAGTATAATGTTACCTAAGCTTGTTTCCTACCATGTTAATACTCAATTACCTTTAAATATAAAATTTGTGCTAGCTATCTCATGATGTACCTCTCTGTTCAGCTGTTTATACTGCGTTGGAGGATTGCCGTTCGGGTACCTCACAACCAACTGTTCAAAGCTTATGCACTACAAAAATAAAGAATTAAAAAAAAAAAAGTGGGGTTCAGAGGGACACTGAGTAGTCAGGTATAGAATATGGCTGTTAAATCAGGTAGTTTAGTGGTGCCTAGAGTGGTCCTTTAAAGCAGTGTTCCCCAACCCCCGGGCCGCGGACCGGTACCGGTCCGTGGATCAAACGGTACCGGGCCGCCCAGGGGTGTGGGGTGTGCGAGCCTGCCGGCTAATGCAGGGCTGGCATTGCCCAAGTGCCAGCCCTGCAATGTGCCTGCGGACCGGAGGGGAGATCAGAGATCTCCCTCCCCGGTCTGCAGGCACTGTGCTGACAGCCGGCAGGGGAGTGAGAGAGGACCCGGGAGCTCTTACCTGCAGCTCCTCCGGGTCCTCCTCTCGCGAGATTTGGAGCGTTGCCGCGGTAACCACGGCAACGCTCCAAATCTCGCGAGAGTGAACTCTAGCCCTGTAACTGGGCTAGAGTTCACCTCACCACCACCGGACCACCAGGGAATCCCCACCGGACCACCAGGGACTAAGAAATGTCCCCCCTCCTCCCAGTAAAGGTAAGAAGGGAGGGGGGACATGAATATCTTAATTTTAATTAAATAAATTTTTAAAAAGCCTCCTTACCCCCCATACACACACTGCCCCATAAACACACTACACACACTGCCCCCACACACACACTACACACATTGCCCCATACACACACTACAAACACTGCCCCATACACAGACTGCACACACTGCCCCACAAACACTGCCCCATAAACACACTACACACATTGCCCCATACACACACTGCCCCATACACACACTGCCCCATACACACACTGCCCCATACACACACTGCCCCATACACACACTGCCCCATACACACACTACCCCATACACACACTACCCCATACACACACTACACACACTGCCCCATACACACACTACACACACTGCCCCACAAACACTGCCCCCATACACACACTGCCCCACAAACATTGCCCCCATACACACACTGCACACACTGCCCCACAAACATTTCCCCCATACACACACAACACACACTGCCCCACAAACACTGCCCCCCACACACACACTGCAACTCTCACACACACTGCCACCCTCACATACACACTGCACCGCTCACACACACATACACACAATTTTGAGTCTATGTCTTTATGTGACTGTGTTTGTGATTTTCTGACTATGTATGTGTCTGCGTGTTTTTTTTTTAATATATGTGACTGTTTGGGGTTTTTTTGTCTTATTAAATCAAAACAAGCGGGCCACGGAAAAATTATCAAACGTTTACCGGTCCGCGGCGATAAAAAGGTTGGGGAGCACTGCTTTAAAGGCATCATAGAATGATGAGGGTAGCTAGGGAACAATATATAAGGAAAAGAGGAGATTATAGGTAAAGTACTAGTAATATTTTCTATAATCCTAGTTCAGAGGCTCTTCAGGTTATGAAAAACACAATAACAGAGAAAGAGATGTTCTATGGTGAAGTATGTTACCAACAAAAATAGGTATTTCACTTGTGTGTATGAGACAAATGTTGGCTCTCTTGTAGAGGCATGGAGTGGTACAATATCCTCACTCTGGGATTCTGCAGATGTCATGGTAAATACAAAATGTGAAAATAGAATCCTGCTTACAATTTTGTCAGCATTATGAAATTGCTCAATCACACAGTGTTTAGGTGGTATAAATCCCCTACTACAGGATATAGAGTCTTTGCTGCAGGAAAACATAACAGTAAAACACTAACGTGATTCACTAACAGTAGGGGGCTTTATCATAGTGTTACCATGATGCTGGAGATGATTGTATTTTTATAGAATAAAAACATTTGAAATTCGTAGATAAGTTACATCAGCATCACATGATCTGTACATCATGATTTCATCGATCACATGGCCAGAGGTCTGGACCAAAAGGAAGTGCTTTTTGGACAAAATAGTTGCATTCTCCGATCATGTGATCGGCGGCATGGACAGGGGTTTGGGGAGCAAAATGTATTTATTTGGCCTGACTTGTTCATATGAACAATTTCATTGCTATCTAATTATTTTGTTGTTTATTGCTGCACAGGATTACAACATGCCAGTCAGGCAGTATTTCTATCTCATTCTACTCTTCAGCTGGCAGTATCCTGGCCTGGCTGATTTGGTTCTGTATGATTACTGTGTGGTTGGAGCCGGCCCTGGCGGACTCCAGTTTGCAAGATTCCTGGAGGATTCAGGGAGAAATTACATGGTGTTTGAACGTAGCCAAACTCCAGGTAACTTCTTTGTTCGTTTCCCAAGACATCGTAAGCTGATCAGTATAAACAAACAATTCACAGGACGTAAGAACAGCGAGTTCAACCTGCGCCATGACTGGAACTCTTTACTGTACGGAAAACATCCCTTACGCTTCAGCCGTTACTCTACGGACTTCTTCCCTCATGCCGATGATATGTTAAGGTACCTGCAAGATTTTAGCACTGGCATTCAGATTCGCTACGGGACCAATATTAGCAGTGTCCGAGTGGAATCCAATCCCGGGGCATGGAATGGGCACTATTTCCTCCTGAGCAGTCAGTCTGGACAAAAGTACCAATGCAAGTAAGCAACAAATCTCTCACTCTCTCCACTAACCAAAAGATTGCTTTACAATAATTAATACCTACATTTATGATTTATTCAATATATGATTTATCATAATGTGAATTAGCATGGCTTGTTTATTTAGAGAAGAATGATATGGTCTGGACATCTTTGTTGTATTCCAGCCTTGCATTTATGTAATTAACTACAGCAGCCTTTGTCACACACATATCAAACTAGCAACACACACATAAACTAGCCACTGACACACACAGATATACACATAATTAGCCAATTGCTAATATACCTAGACATACATGTGAAACGTACTTTAATACAGGTGATAATCAAAAAATTTGAATATACTAACCCTAGCAACGGTTAACTCTTGTTATATTAACTCCTTAAAATTGTGCATGTCAGACAGGAAAACTCACATGTTAATTGAAATGTCAATCTACTGTCTACGTTTTCTCTCAACAAAACCTAAAAACTGTGCCGTTTATTCATATGCCATGTTTTGATTATTGTCTGTTACCGCTTACGTCTGCTATTGTGGCTGAGTAAGTCTATTGTTATACCTTGCACAACAGAAAATAAAGAATTAAAAAAAAAAAAAAAATTTGAATATCTTGCAAAAGTTAATTTATTTCAGTAATGCAACGTTTTTGCCTTCTTTTGGATCAACAGCGGGAGGCATATGTGGGGAAGGCTGAACTTGATGGACGCAAGTCTCTTTTCAGCTATGTAACTATGTAACGTAAAAGGGGAAATTTAATATATGAGATAGATACATTACATGCAAAGCAAGATAGTTCAAGCCGTGATTTGTCATAAGTGCGATGATTATGGCTTACAGCTCATGAAAACCCCAAATCCACAGTCTCAGTAAATTAGAATATTGTGAAAAGGTGCAATATTCTAGGCTCACAGTGCCCCACTATAATCTGCTAAGTAAACCATAACCCCTGCAAAGGGTTTCTGAGCCTTTAAATGGTTTCTCAGTCTGGTTCAGATGTTGTATTCCTCTTGTCAAGCCGTTCCTGAACAACAAACAACGTCAGAAGCATCTTATCTGGGCTAAAGAAAAACAGACCTGGTCTGTTGCTCAGTGGTCCAAAGTCCTCTTTTCTGATGAGAGCAACTTTTGCATCTCATTTGTAAACCAAGGACCCAGAGTCTGGAGGAAGAATGGAGAGGCACACACTGCAAGATGCTTGAAGTCCAGTGTGTAGTTTCCACAGTCTGTGTTAATGTGGGGAGCCATGTCATCTGCTGGTGCTAGTCCACTGTGCTTCATTCATTAAGTCCAGGGTCAATGCGGCCATCTACCAGGAGATTATGGAGCACTTCTTGCTTCCTTTCGCAGATGAGCTTTATGGGGGTGCTGACTTAATTTTCCAACAGGACTTGGCACCTGCCCACACTGCCAAAAGCACCAAAGCCTGGTTCAATGACCGTGGGATTACTGTGCTTGATTGGCCAGCAAGCTCACCTGACCTGAACCCCATAGAGAATTTATGGGGCATTGCCAAGAGAAAGATGAGAGACATGAGACCGAACAATGCAGAAGAGCTGAAGGCCGCTATTGAAGCATCCTGGTCTTCCATAACACCTCAGCAGTGCCACAGGCCACAGATTTTATGCCATGCCGCATTGAGGCAGTAATTGCTGCAAAAGGGGCCCAAACCAAGTACTGAGTCCATATGCATGCTTATACTTTTCAGAGGTCTGATATTGTTCTATGTACACTCCTTGTTTTATTGATTGCATGTAATATTCTAATTTTACTGAGATTGTGGATTTGGAGTTTTCATGAGCTGTAAGCCATAATCATCGCACTTATGACAAATCACGGCTTGAACTATCTTGCTTTGCATGTAATGCGTCTATCTCATATATTAGTTTTCCCTATTACTTGCTTTACTGAAATAAATGAACTTTTGCACGATATTCACATTTTTTGAGTATCACCTGTATATGCAAAACTAGCCCATCACTTGCAATTATAGGCACAGATACAATCATCCACATTTAAAGACCAGTAAAGTTACCCAGGCCACTTCATCTGTGGTCCTGTAGGTTTAAACCTGCAATGTATGTTTACATTGCAGAGTGTTATCCTCCCTAAGTCACCATGCTAAATCGGAGGGGGTGTGTAGCATGTTATTAAGGACAGGAAGACTACAGTGTGAGGAATACACATTTGTTTTACTAATGCTTTAGTGTTTATTCATAAGAACTCCAAACACCTAGCACTTCAGCTTGCATTATGGATGGAGAAGAGATGAGCTGTCATCGGCACTATCCTTGGTATTAGGCGTTCGAACAGGCTATCTGTGCTTAATTCTTTAGCACAGACAACTTCATGGCTCCATTTGTAGTCCTGAGAGTTGTATCCAGGCATCTTGCCAGAGAACCATATAGGAATCCAAGGGGACCTGTACCTACAACTGCAGCTCACCTAGACACTCCATTCCTGTGCAGTTGTGGGGATGGTCAATAGAGTTGTTTTGATCTCTGTTGACTGACAGACATTGCCTTGCTATGGACAGACAGTTATCAATAGAATCTTGGTATTTCTGTGTACTAGTTGGATGAATGCAAGGACATGTAA
This sequence comes from Pelobates fuscus, assembly GCF_036172605.1. NCBI lineage: Eukaryota > Metazoa > Chordata > Amphibia > Anura > Pelobatidae > Pelobates > Pelobates fuscus. The sequence goes on from NC_086323.1 coordinate 190,658,104, forward strand.
TTGCTCAATCGATGTTCCTCTCTTACAGTGTATTGGTGGTGGCCACAGGACTGTCTCTTCCTAATATAGTGGATTTTCCTGGGTCGAAGTATGCAGAGGGGTATGAGTCTGTTTCTGTCGAGCCACAAAATTTCACAGGACAGAATGTTTTAATTCTGGGACGAGGAAACTCTGCTTTTGAGACCGCCGAGAATATACTGGGACAAACAAACTTCATTCACATGCTTGGACGTTCCAGAGTACGACTGTCCTGGGCTACACACTATGTGGGTGATTTAAGGTTTGTGTAAGAGTCATTCACTTTAATTTTAACACTGGATGTAATGGCCATTTTCTCCAAGAAACTAAGCATTACTAGAAAGGAAAGGGGAAAAATAAATCTTCATCTATCCAGTTATTTGAAAGAACAGTGTGGGCCCCCTAACAACTCCATTGGAATGAAGTTATTATGGTACCAGGAGGTCCCTGACACCAACTTTCCCAAACTGTTTAAACCTACAGAGCTAAAAGTGAGTTGGAGAGAAGACTTTGAGGTTAGACCGTTCATCAACAGTTTAACCCCTAAAGGTAAGCCGGCGCCAGGACATCGTGGCACCATAACGGTTTAATTCAAATGATGTTGTAAAGGTGCCCAAGTTTCCCTTTAAACCTTTTTATTTGTTAAATTTTCTCCTGTTGATCCAAAAGAACTTACCACATTTCATTAGTGTTTAATTTGGTGATAAGCCCAGTTTTATCTCCGTGTAGATGAAAATATTGATAATATAATAATACTGATGAAACAAGTTGGCCTTGGATTTTCTAGATCACTTGTACTGCTATTTAGAAGAACTGCTACAAAGTAATGGCTAGGTGGTAGGTAGACCCCTCTAAAATATCCCCTGTATTTTCTAACTTTTCACTGAGGTGGTGAGAAACTGCGAACTTTGAGTCTTCAATTTTTTTAAGCGGTGGGATTGCTCTAAAATGTATGAATGATAGAGGGACACCCTCTGTAACGTTGAGGGGTACGTAAAGTCAACAATTATCCTGACCCTTGAATGGTCTTATTGAATAGACTAAACATATGTCTGTTTTTACCTAAGTCACATTTAAAAACTGAAGGGTTTGTCTCACCATCAGGTTGGGCATCACTCCATTTCGAACAAGACCCTCCCTCCCTACTCTTCACTTTGGAGAGTCTATAATATGGCATCTAATTACAATGGAGCATTTTACAAACACATTCAATTATACTAAATTAAATCTCTACAAATCTTCATGGTTGGATTCGCAAGAAGCCCCTTGTCATGTGCAGATCCCTAATAGGGTTCAATAGAACTTAGCGCTTTTATAAATTAATCTTGTTACACCTCCCAAGCTGTTAATCAGACAACCGGTCCTGTTACCTCCTGGTTTGGTTAGCTCAGGGGAGCTAAAGTCAAGATGCAGAAATTGCCCAGAGCACCTGCCTTTCACAGACTTCTTATTGAGCTGCATTGGCAGTGTGTGATTGGACAGCCACAGAAAGTCTGGACAGGCTTAGAAAGGGAGGGGTTTGCAAAGGCTGCAGAGAAGAGATCTGCAGCTTTTGTAAGCGGTTTTTAGATATACCACCAATGAAAAAATTATGCATAATAATTACATGGAGGACAGTGAAGTGTCCCTTTTAATGTAGCCCTCCTTTTAAAATATCTGTATTTGGTTATGTTATTATACTTTGTCAGTATTGGTTTCATTAATACAATTTTTTATTATGAATTCAATATTTTGCAAGTAAGCTTTCAAAAACGAGGCATTTTAATCTGTGACCGCACCACCTCACCAGTGCCTCCATAGTGAGCAATAACATCCCTTCAATTTACGCAGCATCTTACATGTCAGACATGCAGCTTGGTCGCACTTTCTAAGCATTGCATTTACGTGTGTGTGTGTGTGTTCCTGTAGTGCGTGCACATGGAATAAGACATACGTTTCTTAAAATAATTCCTGCACCCATTATAGCCAGCTATAACAAGTGGATTCCTGCCTTTTGGTTTCAGCTTCTTTCCTGTTTATACTTTTAATTTCCTTTTAAACACAGAGCTGTTAATAATGGACTTTTAGACACGTACCAGCTGAAATCTCTGGATGGGCTGCTGGAGGGGGAGCTGTCAGATCTGGGACTGATACAGGACAAGAACGGGAAGGTTTATGTGACTCACAAGAATTACCTAAAAATGGGCGAGGGCCACAATGGAAACCACACTGACAAACTTCCGAAGGATGATCTCGATAATTTTGCGGCTCGGGAACCATATGACCGCGTCATTCGCTGCCTGGGTTGGAAATTCGATTTTTCCATCTTTGACAGGTGAGATTGATCTTGTTACATTTGAGTTTATGGAATGATTCTTTTTTCCTGATTGCTATTGTGCCATAATAGTCTCCATGTTAAAACTTTTTATTGATAAATGGTCACATTTTAGTTGGTGTCAGGACCACATTAACGTAAATATTTTTGGCTATCATGCAACAAGCTTTGCACATCTGGATTTGGTGTTTTCTGCCATTAGTCTCTGCAGATCCTCTCCACCTCCATCAGTGGAGTCCTGGCTCTGGTTAAGATGTCCCTAAGCCACTCTTGCTGTGTCTTGGCTGTATGCTTACAATAAGTGTTTCGATGGAAGTAGAACCTTCAGCCCAGTCTGAGGTCCTCAGCCCTCTGGACCAGGATTTCATTAAGGATGTCTCTGCATTAAATTGCTATCAAGAACACACACTTTACATGTACAAGAGAAAATAAAGAATTTTAGGGCTTGCCAGGGAGAAGAGAGGTAAAGGGGGCCCCTAGCTTTACCGTGAGGAGGCTTCTCCCAAAACTGACCCTAATTTCTCACAATGAATTCATCTTCTCTATACATTCATCCAGAAACCTGCGTGGCAAAGGTTTATATTGAAAGGAGTTAGAATGTTTATTTTTCATGAGAATTTGAGATCCTTTGGGTTTTTTTTTTATTTTTTTATTGAATACCAATCAGGTTTAATTGGACTTTAAGTTCCTTGCAATATTCAGCTTCATCACGGTAAGCATGTGAGTCAATACATTTAATTCCTTTCTTTTGATGTAGGGTAAGTTAAGCTGTAAGGACATTAGATCTGGTCTTAATGGAAGCTCACGTTTTAACATTTTACTTAATTGTATTCTTCTCTCCTGACAAATTTCTTTAATTACGAGGCAATTCCACCAGATATGGAGAAATTCTGTATTATCAGTCCCTCTTCTCCAGCTATCGGAAGACTGGGGAATATTTTGTTCACCTTTTTTGGAACTACATATTATCGGTTAAGCTTTTAGTGTAACTCATTTTAATTCAGACAGTGAATATTTTTATAGATATTTACCCCTTAAGGGGTACACAAATATTAATGTTTCAAAACAGTAAAACGTATCGCAACAATGATATCGTCAGTGAAAGAGGACTGATATACTACGATGGAGGCCTTCCCCTTTTGAGCAAAGTTCCTCGAAAGAGAGCAGAGGTCTTGTAAGCTGTAGTTGGTGGGCAACCGACTCTCGAAAGTGGTTCAGCTGGTGGTACCGGGATTGCTCTATTATAGTTGGTTTGTGGTCTTGTAATTCCCGCAGGGGTATCAGAGCTTGGCCCCTACACAGCTCCGAGAGACGTATGTGTTGTCCCCTCCCCAGGAACCCCAGGGCCCTCACATCATGTCCAACCGGAAACGCCGGGTTGCCTGTGACTGGGTACATCGGACCGGTCAGCGTTGTTAGGGAGAGCCGAAAGCGTGTCCGGTACCAAACCTTCAGAGTCGCCCCAATAAAGGGTTGTTCGCGTGTCAATTTTTTGGCCGTGTCTTCCGGCAGCCACACCGCTCCTGGGATATCTCCCTTCGAAGCATCTCTCTCCAGCGTTGTCCAGATCCTCTGTGGGTCAGTTTCATGCCAGGCTAAAATTCTCGCCAAGTGTGTGGCTTTGTAATAACCGACAATGTCTGGTAGACTAAGTCCCCCTATCTCCTTTGGTCTCATCAGGTGTCCTAGTTGTATACGTGGTCTGCGCCCCTTCCATATGAATTTTGTCAGAGCCGAATTAAGGGATCGGAAAAAGGTGTGGGAGAGGTCGATCGGGATGGTCTGGAAAAGGTATAGGATTCGAGGGAGAATATTCATCTTGATGGAATTGATGCTTCCCGTCCACGAAAAATGTGGTGTAGTCCACGATTTCATATCCATGGAGAGGCGCGAGAGCAGGGGTTGGAAGTTCAGTTGGTACAGCTGGTGTAAGTTCTTAGGCACCCAGATTCCAAGGTATTTGATGCGGTCTGTGCACCAGCGAAAGGGGAAGTGTGTCTTTAGGTCGTCTAGATCTTGTGTCGGAACCGTGACATTAAGCACCTCTGACTTGTCCAGATTGAGTTTGAAATTGCGAATGTTTCCGTAAGTTTTGAATTCGGCTATAATGTTCGGGAGGGAGATTTGCGGTTGCTCTATGTAGAACAAAAGGTCGTCTGCGTAGGCCGAGTCCTTATGCTCCACCCCCGCGAATCGGATTCCATGGATCGAGGGGTTGGATCGGAGTGCACATAGAAAAGGCTCCAGCGTGAGGACAAATAGTATGGGGGAGAGTGGGCATCCCTGCCGCGTCCCATTCGTACTGGCGTGGAGAGGCCCCCGTTCACACGCACTCTAGCCGTTGGTTCAGAGTAAAGAGCCCGGATCCACTTGCAGAAGGGTTCCCCAAAGCCCATTTTCTGCAGTGTGCTAAACATGTATCGCCAGTCCACCCGGTCAAACGCCTTTTCTGCGTCTGTTGAGAGTATGACCAGGGGACTGCGCGAAGTGGTAGCTAAGTGCATAAGGTTGAGGAGCCTAATGGAGTTGTCCTTCGCTTCCCTTACTGGTATGAACCCACTTTGATCTGGATGTATCAAAGATGGAAGGATTGTCTTCAAACGGGTCGCTAGTATCTTGGCTAGCAGTTTGCAGTTGGAGTGGAGTAAAGAAATCGTCGATAGCTGGCGCATTGTTCAGGATCTTTGCCTTCTTTGGGTAGAATGGTGATATGAGCCATGAGCGATTCCTTTCCAAGTCTGCCGTCTTGTAAGAGTGAGTTTAATGAGGCAGTCAGCGCTGGTAGGAGGAAGTCTCCAAATTTTTTGTAGTATTGCAGCGGGAGGCCATCCGGGCCAGGCGTCCTTCCCGTTTTGGAGGACTTAATTGCCCCTGGAGCTCTTCTATGGTGATTTCCTAATCTAGAGTGGATGCCACGTCCAGTGAGATTGTCTTGTGTACGTGCGTCGAGAAGTACGCCTACATCTCCTCTAGCTGTCTGGCTGAGAGTGCCGGTTCCGCAACGGAGATATTATCACCTCTGTCTAGGCAAGCCGGGCCCCTCGGGGCACAGCCCTCCCATGCCCACCATCCCCCCAAGGCGGAGGGCCACGGGCGTCCCCCCATGAGGCACGCAGGTCACCTCGGCTCATCCCTAGAGGTGCCCCAGGGGTTGACCCCGAAGCCCCCCATGGGGCCAGCGGAAATATTTGCAACCCACAGTACAGACCCCCACACAGTCCGGGAAGGGAGACACCTCTTACCACCCCCGTCATGGACGCCCCCATCGGCACCCAGACTCTCGTTAGCAAGCAGACTGTCGCCCCCACCCCAAACCCTGCTTATCCATTCCAGAGGCCCCGGCCACCCAAAACTAGAAGTCCAGCGACCCCACCCCGAGAGGATCGTCGTGTAACTAGACCCCCAGTAGTGTCCCTAGGGCAGGTTCCCAGACCCCACGTCCCGGATACCAGTGTGATACCAGTGTGGCAGCAGTCCCCAACATACCCTCCTCCCCCCGAAGCACCCCCCCCCAACCTACAAACAGCCCCCAGACCTGTGACTTGGTAACTTGGTGCACAGCTCCCAGGCGAAACTCAGCGCTCTCCTCTGATCTGTGTGGCGTGGCCCGGCCAGCTGTGGCGGAAGGCGAGTGGGGCGCACGGGGCTGACGTGGGCGCGCTCGTTGTTGTCCAGGTGGCAGGGTGGCTGGATCCAGTTCTGAACTGTCGTGTGGGGTAGCTCAAGGGCCCCGAGGAACCCCGGCACATCTTCTGGCATCTTGATGGTGGCCCAGGCTTCGCCTGACCTGGCATGTAGGCAGAAGGGGAAGCCCCACCGGTACGTCAGGTTGTGGTTGCGTAGGAGACTCGTAATAGGGCGTAGTGCCCGCCGGGTGTCCAAAGTGAGCGGTGACAGGTCTTGATACAAACTGACCGCTGCATTGCGGAATTGCCATATATGGTGGTCTCTGGCCGGGCGCATTTATACGTTCTTTTTGTTGGAACGAGTGTAGGCAGCAAATGACATCCCGGGGCGTGCCATCTGACCTGGGTTGGCGGAGAGCCCTGTGTGCGGGGTCCAATTGGAAGGTCTCTGGGTCGTCATTTCCCAGGATAAAATTGAAGAGTGCTTGCAGCGTGGTCTCAAGCGGTTCCCCCTGCACGCTGTCAGGTAGGCCACGGATCCTAATATTGTTTCTCCTGCCCCTATTGTCCAGGTCTTCTACCTGCCTCCTTACATCCAGCAGCATGTTTCCCTGCCTTGTGGCGGCTAGCTCAGCAGCTTGGTGTCGCTGGGTGGAGGTGGTGGCTGAAGCCTCTAGTGTTGTCATCCTGGCCTGAAGGGAAGTGACATCCTGCCTGATCCCTGCCAGTTCTGCACGTATGGTACCTTTAAGGGAGGCCTCCAGATCCCCTGCGTCCGCTTTGGTAAACATTGCCTGTGAGATGGCACACAGGTCGGCCCCCAGCTGCGACATGGGGTAGGGCGAGGACGTCTCGCTGGGCTCGGAGGGTCCCGGGCTCTCAGGCTCCGAAGAGGCTTCCACGTGGTGTGTGGCCGCAGTTCCCGCGAGCTCTGCCGGCGTGGACAGGAACTCGTCCATCGGTCCGGCCCGGGAAGGTGTCTGGGTGCCGCGCGGTGTCTGGTCGGGACAGGGCTTGCGTGTACGGCCTATCTGGACCAGGTAGGTAGCTGTTAGCTGCGTTTAATGTGACCCGGTATTAGGAGCGAGGTCTCAGGCAGCCATCTTGCTTGCGCGCCAGACCACGCCCCTTCAATTTAAATCTTAAAGGAAAACTATAGTGCCAGCAAAGCCCTTCTGTCACTTGATTCCAGCGCCGATATCCCTTGGCGCTGGTTCAGACACTGCTCCTCCTGACATCGGCGGGGTGGACCTAATGCTCATGCATGGCAAGTGCCTCACTCGCATTAGGACTTCCCCCATAGGAAGGCATTCTATAATGCTTTCCTATGGGTTTTGGGTGACACTGGATGTCCTCATACATAGCGTGAGGACGTCGAGTGTCAGTTAGTTATCCAAAAGTCACCCGGAAGTTACTCTAGTTGCTGTTTGGTAGACCAACATTTGCTCATATTGGCATAATTTATTAACAGGCACTAGTTGTCGATGACCTGCACTTAGTTCTCGATGACCTGCACGTTTTTTGAATTGATATGTTCTTCTGGTCAAAGAGGACTTAAAGATGGTTGACATTTTTCAGTAACGTTAAGCTGGGAGATGCCCTGAAAGGGGGATATTAACATTTACGCATGCATTACAAAATAATACATAGAGACTATAATACATGGAATTTTTTTAAATAATAAAAAATATGTTTTCATTTAAGTTGCTAGGGGTTCCAGACCAGGCCCCAGATAAAGCGTTAGAAGAAAGGAGAGCTCCATACTGTGGGTTAAACTTTCTTTGTCTACATATATTGCTAAAAGGTCGATTACTGGGTTACGATCTTGGGAGGCTGTTTTTTCTTGTTTATTTAAGATAAGTATATTTTATACTTACTCCCTATATTCACTACACTTCAGTTATCTTGTGGTGTTGTATTTGATTTTTCTTTCCATACTGTGGGTTGTATGCTCTTTAAAATGAGCTCACTAGGTGTGACATGTATATTGCAGTGTGTCACACAACCTCATGCAGAAAATTAGAACGTTCTAAGGGTTATATACAGTGAGGGGAGAAAAGTATTCGATCCACTGCTGATTTTGTGCGTTTGCCCACTGACAAAGAAATTATCAGTCTATAATTTTAATGGTAGGTGTATTTTAACAGTGTGAGACAGAAAAGGCATGTCAAAAAAGTTATAAATTTACTTGCATGTCAATGAGTGAAATAAGTATTTGACCCCTTGACTTGATGGCAAAACCCTTGTCGGGAATCACGTTTCTTGAATTTGGCCACCAGGTTTGCACACATATCATGAGGGATTTTGTCCCACTCCTCTTTGCAGATCCTCTCCAAATCATTAAGGTTTCAAGGCTGACGTTTGACAACTCGAACCTTCAGCTCCCTCCACAGATTTTCTATGGGATTAAGGTCTGGAGACTGGCTAGGCTACTCCAGTACCTTAATGTGCTTCTTCGTGATCCACTCCTTTGTTGCCTTGGCTGTGTGTTTTGGTCATTGTCATGCTGGAATATCCATCCATGACCCATTTTTAATGCCCTGGCTGAGGGAAGGAGGTTCTTAGCCATGGCCCTGTCCATCGTTCCTTTGATGCGGTGCAGTAGTCCTTTCCCCTTAGCAGAAAGACACCCTCCATGCACAATGTTTCCACCTCCATGTTTGACGGTGGGGATGGTGCTCTTGGGGTCATAGGCAGCATTCCTCCTCCACCAAACATTGCGAGTTGAGTTGATGCCAAAGAGCACGATTTTGGTCTCATCTGACCACAACACTTTCACCCAGTTCTCCTCTGAATCATTCAGATGTTCGTTGGCAAACTTCAGACGGACCTGTACATGTGCTTTCTTGAGCAGGGGGACCTTATGGGCACTGCAGGATTTCAGTCTTTCATGGCGTAGTGTGTTACCAATTGTTTTCTTGGTGACTATGGTCCCAGCTGCCTTGAGATCATTAACAAGATCCTCCCGTGTAGTTCTTGGCTGATTCCTCACCGTTCTCATGATCATTGAAACTCCACGAGGTGAGATCTTGCATGGAGCACCAGACCGAGGGAGACTGATAGTTATTTTGTGTTTCTTCCATTTGCGAATAATCGCACCAGCTGTTGTCACCACCAAGCTCCTTGGCGATGGTCTTGTAGCACATCTCAGCCTTGTGTAGGTCTACAATTTTGTCCATGACATACTTGGATAGCTCTTGGGTCTTGGACATGGTGGAGAGTTTGGAATCTGATTGATTGCTTCTGTGGACAGGTATCTTTTTTACGGGTAACAAGCTGAAATTAGGAGCACTCCCTTTAAGAGAGTGCTCCTAATCTCAGCTTGTTACATTTATAAAAGACACCTGGGAGCCAGAAATCTTGCTGCTCGATGGGGGATCAAATACTTATTTCACTCATTGACATGCAAATCAATTTATAACTTTTTTGAAAGGCGTTTTTTTGGTTTTTATTTTTTTGTTATCCTGTCTCTCACGGTTAAAAAAATACTCCTACCATTAAAATTATAGACTAGTCACTTCTCTGTTGGTGGACAAATGTTCAAAAGCAGCAGGGGAACAAATACTTTTTTCCCCTCACTGGACAACCCGTACTGCACTGGCTAACCAGCAGGGTGCACATGTAAAATTCTGGGGCTTGATAACACACTTCACAGCCACATACATACACAAAGTCTCAGTATTCTAACAGTGAGTCGTTATAAAGCAAATAAACATAATGCAGGACTTTTATTCACTATCTCCCTCATTGTACCAGGAAGTCTAAATGGCAATTATCGGACTACAATTATTGGATAAATGTTTCTGATGCATGTTAGAAAGGCCACAATCTAAAACCAGGTAAAGTTGTTTGTTTATATTTTTGCTTTTAACTTAGTTCAGTGAGATTAAAACAGGCACGTGGAGGAAAAAGAAAATATCCATTGCTTAAAGCCAATTATGAATCAAAACACACAAGAGGTCTCTTCGTGGTGGGCACGGCCAGCCATGGTATCGACTTTCGTAAATCTGCTGGTGGGTTCATACATGGATTTCGATACACTGGTACGTTACCCCTCATCTACTATCTGTCACATCCTCATGTCTATCCATCTTTTCTTTTTTGTTTGGTTTTGCATTGCAGTGTCACAACTAGCCGTAATGCTACACTATATATGAATGCAGTTATTAAATGTTTTTTTTCCAATGGTTTATTTTGTGATGTGAAGAAATACATTTTGGGAGATTTGCGTTGTTTTATTTAGTTTTTCATTTTTCAGTTTAAATGTACCTAAACGTGAAAATGTAACGATTAAGAGGGAGAATGCATAATGAAATAACCGAGATACGATGGTGGTAACAGTCAGCATATGGTAGCGTTACTTGATACATGTGGGGTTGTGATCCATTTTATGGGGCCTAGGTGAGGATCAGCTCTATAATCAAAAGTAATCCTTTGTTTTGTCAAACTCAGAGTTTTTGGAGAAGACAACTGTTATGTTGTTGTATTTATGAATAGATCACATTTTTATTTAGGAAACACTGTAGTACTAGTTTCATCACTATATTACATTTTTGTACCTCATGGGATGTAGTAGATTCAAGACAGATCTGCTCAATAATCAGAGGAGGTGTTGGTGTAGTGAGGGGAGGTTTATTAGACTGCAGAGGAAGCAGGGTGCCCTCCATATAATTTCAGAGCTGAATTAATCTTTGTGATGAAGGGGTCTGGGTGCAGTGGATCTTTAGTTTTAACCTTGCAATGTAAAACATTGCAGTTGGCTAAACTCACCTCTAGTGGCTGTTTTCGTAACAACTGCTATAGGTGCTTCCCCTGCAATGACAAAGATTCACATGAGGTCATCACACATCATCAAATGCAACTTGTAGGGAAATATTGGCATTAATGCTGCCTGCTTAATTATGCAAGGCTGCACATACAGAGATAAAATCCTTGGATGCCGGCCGTGTAACTCCGCCTTCACGTAATTGGGGCATCATTAGCCACCCTGAAACAATAGATCTGGGTGGATAATGCGAATTCTGTGCAAATGCGACATCTATCATCCGCACACCCCTTCCGTACCACTCAATATCTCCTGTTGCTCGTCCTCTGGTTTTAGTGCTAGATCCAGGTGAGGTTTTTCTTTAATTATTTAGTTTTTTTCATGGGGTTGGGGGGGATATCATGCCAGAAGGAGTTATTCTAACTAGAAAAGGTGTTTTATTAAACCACGTTTTTTTGTTTGGAGTAGTAGCCCTTTAAAGACCATTTTCAACAGCATTTCTCTTCTGTGATCCAGGTGTACAGACTGGTGAAACAGAGTGCAAATGATGATTAATTTTAAAGGAACACTCCAAGCACAACTACAGCCCTCTTCGCTATTTGTTTTTAAATACCTCCATATATTTTCTGATTGTTTTTTTGTGTATGCACCAAAGTGCCTGACTGTTAATTGGGTTTTCTGTTCCATCAAATAAAAATAGAGGAGATTCCTACTCATAAATGATATGAAGGAGTCTCAGAAATTGGTTACTTAAAGTAATCTCAACAGGGGGTAACCCTAGGTAAGACAATAATGAAAGAGAGTTTGAGAAAGACCCAATAAAGTGGGAATTTCCCAAGATATTACCCTTAATTAAAGCCACTATATCAAGGTAAAATGCAAACTTTATTAATTGAAATAAAACCTATATAAACAGCCCACCAAAAATAGTCAGCTCTACAAACGTGATTGCGTGAAAAAGCTACTGTGATTCGTAGACTATTCCTATTGAATTAGAGAGATATATAGAGTGTAGCTGTATTATAAATACTAAAAGTATTCCTATAGTGGAAGTAAACTAGGACTAAAAGGAGTAAGGAGCAAGTGGCGGACCGCTGCCACTAAGTACCATGCCCACTGCTTATATGTGTTGTTTTCCAGTGTATTGTGTGATCCCTCTGTTTCCCTGTATATTTGTATGCATATATTTTGCCCTCTTGACCTTCGGGAGCAATTATGCTAACAGAGCCCGTTTGCCTCCCGAACGCGGACCACCCCGGTACCCCATTAGAATGTTCACACCAATCAATCAGAACGTTCGCAACACAAGGGTGAAACCGCAAGGGAAGTGTGACAAACTGCCATTTGCCACTGGGCATTGGAGAGGACTGATTTCTAACCTCCTGCCCTGCGACTATGGCCCTGGGATGCATTGCCTTTCTAGGAACTGATTTGGGCTTATGGACTTTTATTGTTCAGTGCTGGCCCTTTTAAAAACAGTGTATGGACACATGGAAACTTTTTGGACACTTTTTCTTCCCTTTGAATCCTTGGGAAGGTGTGGCTCTTCCCCTCCCCCAGCTCCATTGTTCTCTAGAAGGGCGTTGTCCCAGGGACACTGCCAGACCAGTGGGAACTGGTTTGGGCAGGAAAAGCCATGCTTGCAATTGATAATAATGGGCACTCAACCTAACTTTTTAACGCCTGGATGGATTCATGTGATTTTTACATATGTTGCTCCCAAGTTATGCTGAGCACAGAAATATAATTTGTATGTGATGTAAAATCAGGGAGTTATAAAAATGTATAAAAAGTATGTTTAAACTGTACGGATAATTGGGTTACCTCTCAGGCTAAGGGGGGGAGATGTGTGGGATGTAACCATTGTGTGATTAGGTAATGTATAATTGTCTGTGGGCGTCTCCCTTGCAGGGGAGAATTGCATAAAAGCAGTGTGTGCCATTAAACCTGAGTTCTTCTTGACCCTCAACACGTAGTCTTGTCTCGTGATTGGAGGGGACAGCTATATTCACACAGGGGATTGCTATGCGCTGCATACTCCCTTGAGTTTTAATCACTTAGCTCTTTTGAGAGCTTGCTCCTGTTACGCTCTCCTTGGAGGAGAGGTCTTCCCCACACTGTCCTGGATGCTGGAGGTTCATACAGGGTGGAATGAAGAAAGCAAGACTCCAGTCAAGCTACGGCGGTTGCGGAGTCTGCAGTGGTTGTGGTGTCCGGTGCGGTGCTTGTAGTCCTCGGCGCAAGATAGGAAGGTTCCGTTACAGGAAGTAATTATTGAGGTCTTCCCTTGCAGGTTTTTCACACCGGGGACTCCACGAATGGGTATCTGAGGTTGGTGGGGACACAGATTCGGATCGCCCTACCTGCTCCTAATGGAGCTATAATCAATGTTCCCCCTCCAGGGAGCTGCAAAGCCAGGCTTGTAGCTGCTCAAAGAGTTCTCTCCCCGGGGCTGCCTAAGTGGAGGCAGCCACCGGCGAGAGGCGCAAGCCCCAGCGGAGCCACAGAGCCCTGTTGGCCTCCTGGAAGTCCACGCTGACCAATCTGGAGAAAGAGCTCCCATTCAAACTGGGTTTGCGCCATTTTCCTAATGGGTCGACATAAGTGAGCGCTGATTGGTCGCTGCGGGGCGCAGGCGACCAATCAAAGAAGGAGCACTCATTCAAACTGAGTTCCGCACCTTTTCTCCTGATTGGGTGGCAAAACTCCTCTCCTCCCCGAGCACTGATTGGTGCACAGGGATTTCACGCCCTTTTTCCTGATTGGGCGGCAAAACCCCTCTCCTCCCTGAGTGCTGATTGGCGCGATTTGGTTTGCGGGCTTTTCCCGGATTGGCTGTTGCTTCGTTTAGGCGCAAAGTTTGAATTCGCCGGACTAAACCAAGCAACACTGTGGAACTAATTTCAGGGATGTACAGAGCCTCAAGCCCAGACTTTAGATGCTGGTTTCACAGGCTCTGTACATCCGATAGCCCTGCTATTTACAGGGATCCTCGATGGGACCCGGGGCTATCCAATGATTTGTGTTTTATATGTGTAACCCCTTCCCTGCTCGGGATACAGAGCCCCTAAGTGTTCCCCATATATGTTATGTGTTTTCCTGTTTGGAATGTGTTTTGATGTGTGTAACTGTGTCCTGTTGGCATCTCCCAGAGTGAGAGATGGTTATCTGTAACCCATCCCTCTCCTCCTGCCTGGGACAAAGGAAAGTGTACTGAACTGAATGGAGACAGGGGGTCTGTGCTTAAAGAAAGTTGTACCAATAAAGCATTGTCAGTGTTGTAACCTCCAGAACTAGGTCTTGTCCAGTTACTGGGGAGGTGTGGGGGGAGAAAGGGTTAATCCGTGAGCCAGCTTGTCGCAGCTCGTGGCAGATGCAGCGGGGAAAGTCCTTGTAAGGACTGAGAGCTAGTTCCCCTATCGGTTCCCTGTGCCAGCTAGGAAGCGGTCCCTTTGGCGGAGGTATCCAGCCGGGGTACAGGGAGCTCCGCTATAGAGAGAATATGAATAAATCTCCTCTTTTAACTAAACCTCCTGTAGGGGAATGAAAGATATACATTGTATCTAAGTAGTGTAATTGAGTAGATGTTACAAAAATGTTATGTTATGTAACAAAGCTCAATCAGTGAAACTACAAAATACCACTTAGAACTCCCATTAGATTGCAAGAAGGGACTCTATTTTATTAAATCCCCGAAAATGGCCATATTTTATTACCTACCAAAAATTCATGAGTCTCTCACTAACCCCCCAGGCAGACCGATAATCAGTGGCATCGGGTCTTTGACTAGTAATGTCTCAGAATACGTGGACCATTTTCTACAGATATATGTCCCAACGACCTGTTCATACATTAAGGATTCTAACCAAATAATTACAGAGGTAGAAGGCCTAACCTGGAAAGAAAACTATATTTGGGCCACGGTGGACGTCGCATCCCTATATACGTCAATTGACCATGAAAAGGGTATTATAGCCATTAAAGGAATTTTAGAGAAAGATGAAAATATGCACGAAGCACAAGCCACTTTGATTTTAAACATTATCCGTTTTATCCTTTTTCATAATTTTTTTTGGTTTGAAGGTACATATTACCTTCAGAAATGTGGCAATGCCATGAGCACCAGGTTCGCACCTAGCTACGCGAACATATTTGTAGCAGATTGGGAAACACATAATATCTGGAATAACAACCCATATGATGCGAACCTGGTGCTCTGGAAAAGGTATATTGACGACGTTCTTATTATTTGGGAGGGAGAGAGGTGCCTTTTAGAAGAATTTTTATCGTATATTAATGTTAATACCTATGGATTACGATTCACAGCTGAAACACATACTGAAAAAATAAATTTTTTAGATCTCTCCTTTTTTATCTCCTCGGGAACAGTGTGGAATAAGACATACTTTAAGCCTACGGATGGGAACAGTTTTATAGAGTATTCCAGCTGCCACCACCCAAATTGGCTTAACAATATACCGAAGGGACAACAAATGAGAATACTTAGAAATTGCACTAATGAAATTGATTTTAAAGAACAGGTCAAAGTACTAAATAAGAAATTTGAAAGGAGGCAGTACCCCCAAAAATTATTGATAGATTCGGAAAAACAGGTAGAAAAGAAGGATAGAGTCAAAAAAGGTATATAAGAGAGACAATAAAGACTATAGTATCTCTTTTTTAACTAGATACAATAGCAAGGCACACTCTATTGAAAAGACGCTTAGAAAGTTTTGGCCTATTTTAAAACAGGATCAGCTTTTAACTAGTATTTTACCAAACAAACCGCAGATTATCTATAAAAAAACTCAGAATCTCAAGTCAATTTTAGCCCCTAGCGCTTTACCACGTATAAGTACCCTGGAGAAAAAAGAAACTCCAGGGAGTAGTTTTCTTAAAGAAAAACCAAAAGGCTTTTTTAAATGTGGCCAATGCAGTACATGTAGGTTTCAAAAAAAGAAAACAACAGCATTTACATGCACTGCCACAAAAGAAGTTTTTAAAATAAAGAATTTTATAAATTGCCAAACAAAAAATGTCATCTATTTATTAGAGTGCAAATGTGGTATACAGTATGTAGGTCGTACGATAAGAAAATTGCACGTGAGAATCCTGGAACACTTTAATGGGATAAAAAGAGGGAATATAAAACGGTGTCCCTAGACACTGCATGAACTGTACCGATTTTAGTTTCCAGGATTTCATATGTATAGGAATAGACACTATAACCCCCCACTGGAGAGGGGGAGATATAGAAAAAGCGCTAGCCATGAAAGAAACTGAGTGGATCTATAGACTTAAAACTACCTCTCCGAAAGGGCTAAATGTGGATTTAGATGTATTGGTTTTTATGGATTGACTGCAGTTTTATTTTTATATCCTCGTTTTTATTTTTATTTTTAGCCTCTTTTTTGGCTCTATTTTATATTGGAATTTTAATAAATAGATTCTTATAATTCCATTTTTTAGTAGTTCAAAAAGTTATTTTTATTTATTTGTATTTTTATAAAATAGTCAAAAGTTTTTTTGAGACTTTGGAGATTCCTAAAAGAATCCGAAGGTGCCCTTGCCATACCTCTTGAAAAATAAATGACAAAACGATGATGCTATACAATATAAGTTTTCTATTTTTTTGAATGTATTACAGTAATATGCACTATTACTTTTTGTTTATGTTTCTGTAAATATGTGGAGAAAAAAACCTCTTTTGTAATGTACTACTATGCGCAATTTGATCTGTACCTTTAAGCGTTATTGAAATGTTATGGGTATAACAGACTAGAACTGATAGAATATATGTTTTTAAAATATGTTTTTTTAAATTATTCATATATGTTATGGAATAACAGATATATTAGAACGGACTGAATATATGTTTTTTTAAATGATTTATAAAGAACATTACAGTGCTTGAACGGAAAAATTGGGTCAATGTTATGGCCCCTAATGCTTCCACACTTGTCCGTAAGACCAGGTGGTCGAATACGGAAGTGTGTATCGGCAGAGATTAACAATAAAGTTATTTGCGTTCCAAAGGGGTACACGCATGCGCGGCTGGATGCGTAGATACGCTAGCCACAGTGCGCATGCGTGCAATAGAAATAAACGCGCGAAATGAAGGACTTAAAAGCCGGAAGCAGGAAGAAAGAACCAGCTCTTGATAAAGTCGGTGAGACGAAACGCGTCGAGCAGTTTGAAGCTTGCCAGCACCCCCACAGAAAGATTGGATCATACTACAAGGTTGGAGATCATCCAGATACGGACTGACTACCTCAGAATTGGGTATACGAGATCCATATCATAAAAGGGAATTTAGCCCAGGAAGGGGCTGACAAGCTTTTTTTAGCACAATTTAGACATATGTCCTTATTGTGCCACTATATTTGTGAGTGTTATTTTTTTTACTTTTCATTATTTGTATCTCTGTTATTAAATACTTCACTATATTTTATTGTTTTTATCTCTTTTCATGAATACTTGTGCCCAACATTTGGTAAATATATTCACACGTGTGTGATTGTGGCGCCCCCCGGTGGTATATGTTTATGTAAACTATACTAATTGCTGAGAAAACAATAACTATCCCTTACTGAGATCGTGAGTGATATACTAAAGTGCCTGAATAAAAGCAGCTCAACACAAAAAGTGGAATACCTTAATCCACAATAAAGTGCAAAATATAAGAATAAAAAGGTATAAACAATATACCAGCAAGTGGAGCGCTATAATGAATATTAATATAAATAATGAGGGGGTATACTCACCCCTCCAACATAGTGATACAATGTGTCCAAATGTACATACAAAGTAAAACAACAAAAAGAGAGAATATAGTGCAGATGGTTTACAAAAATAAAAAATGAATAATAGTAGCAATTGGTTGAAACCACTCACGTGGGTTGGAGCCTATAAGCTATTGGCTCCGTAAGTGACTCCTTTTTGCTCTTGAGGCAGCAACACACCCCTTTATCCTAAACGATGTTCTCCCGAAGATATGGAACAAGCAGAGAGAGAGAACCTCATAGGTGGTATTGTACAGATAGTGTATACAAAATAGTGAGATAGTAATTGTTATGCTCACCTTAGACAGAGCCTTGAATTCCAAGTATAAAAGTCCAAAACTCCAGCTAAACGCACAGCTACTGAGGAAGCTCATACAAGAGTGAAACGCGTTTAGCTGGAGTTTTGGACTTTTATACTTGGACTTTCTACCTTTTAGCTTATATGCTTTTGAGAAGTCTTAATATTGTTTTTATTATTTTTTATCTCTACAATAAATCGTTATCTTTTTATATCAGTCCATATAGTCCTTTCTAGCCTCCAGGAACACTATGTGGGGAATGCTATCCCAATAAATTAGCATATTGCCAACAAACCTCAGAGCCAGGAATTCAAGGCTCTGTCTAAGGTGAGCATAACAATTACTATCTCACTATTTTGTATACACTATCTGTACAATACCACCTATGAGGTTCTCTCTCTCTGCTTGTTCCATATCTTCGGGAGAACATCGTTTGGGATAAAGGGGTGTGTTGCTGCCTCAAGAGCAAAAAGGAGTCACTTACGGAGCCAATAGCTTATAGGCTCCAACCCACGTGAGTGGTTTCAACCAATTGCTACTATTATTCATTTTTTATTTTTGTAAACCATCTGCACTATATTCTCTCTTTTTGTTGTTTTACTTTGTATGTACATTTGGACACATTGTATCACTATGTTGGAGGGGTGAGTATACCCCCTCATTATTTATATTAATATTCATTATAGCGCTCCACTTGCTGGTATATTGTTTATACCTTTTTATTCTTATATACTAATTGCTGGCTTGTATTTTCTTGGGATTGGGAGTGATCCCTAATTTGGAGGGGCTAACCTGCACTATTTAAAGCACTTTGTGTTCCCACTTACCGCCCCCTTGTCTATACAAGAAGGGACTCTACACTGGGTATACAGATTGCTAGAAGGTAGCATATGGTATGAAAGCAATGTTTAAACACAAAACAGGAAGTAGTATAGGAGTAAGATTAAAACTTTAGAAAAAAGGCAATATTAAAGTCTAGTTAATACACGATGAAGTATCCCCTGCCTCTCAATTCTAAAGATAAATTCTATACCCCTAATAATATGTTATCACCCTACTGCTCTGAGGCAGTCCCTCAGGTATTTAAATATAAAGCAGGGAGTGGTAAAGGAGTTAGGATTAGAGTTAAGAACAAAGGCAACATTGAAGTGTAGTTCACATAAACATGAAGAATAAGCTGCCTCTAAGTTCTAAAGGTAGATACTATACTTCTAATAAAAAATATGTTAACCCCCTACTGCTTCACGGCAGTGCCCAGTATAGCTAGCAAGCCCATTCCTTAGAGGAAAAAGGTAGCCAAAATGCCTAACCACAGAGCAATGTGAACTAAAAACAAATGCACATTGGTGTATAACGACTCGGCACTCAACGGCACTTTTGTGGCGTTATGCACTAATGTGTATTTGTTTTTTGTAACACCGATATCTGTCAGGAGTCCCTGACTAACCCTTCACATGTACATATTTTTTTAAAAGTAGACAACCCAGGGTATTCAATATGGGGTATGTTTAGTCTTTTTTAGAAATTACTTAGTCACAAACACTGGCCAAATTTAGCGTTAATATTTGTTTGTGTGTTAAAAATGTAAAAAAAACAAATTTGAACACCAATTTTGGCCAATGTTTGTGACTAAGTGGCTACTTAAAAACAATGAACATACCCCATTTGCAATACCTTGAGTTGTCTTCTTTTGCAAATGGTATGCCATCATGGGGGTAATTCTCATTCCTGGGCTACCATCCATTCTCAAAGGCAACATAACCAATCTGGCAAATTTTCAATGCAAACAAATGGCTTTATATTTGACCCTGTAACTTTCAAAAACACTATAAACCTGTACGTGAGGGGTGCTGTTATACTCAGGACACCTCGCTGAACACAAATATTAGTGTTTTAAAACAGTAAAACGGATCACAACATAATGTGTCAAAAATTCAAAAAACGTCACTTTCACTGACAATATCATCGCTGTGATATGTTTTACTGTTTTGAAACCCTAATATTTGTGTTCAGCGAAGTCTCCCGAGTAAGTGGGTACCCCCCATGTACCGGTTTTAGGGTGTCTTGGAAAGTTGCAGGGTTAAATATAATGCTAGCAAATTAAATTCTCTGGACTTTCAGCTGGGTTGTCAGGCAGGTCCCCCAAATTGCAATCAATAAAATTAATTAATTATGTAAAAATATTACATAAATACGCACGCAGAATTTAAATATATGTACATATTTATATATTTGAAGTCTACGTGTAGATTTATGAAATTATTTATGTAATTATGTATATGGAAATTTGTATATTTCGGTTTTTTTTTATTTAAATATACATATATTGGAAGGCCATTTGGCCTGAATTTGTTGGAGGAGTTATGACCCTATTTAAACCCTACCCCCCCTACTTACCTTTGTTGTGCAAGCTGTTTGTCTTCACCATAGCAACCAGCACTTCTGGTCCGTTGTTCCCGCCAAAGTCAGTCTCCAGTAAACAGTCCGTCGCCAGCAGCTCCTACCTCCGTCTTCCGCGCCCGTCCACCGGCTTCTACCCGACTTCCCTACTCGCTACCTGGCTTCAGGTCACGAGACCGGCACGTCCAAGTAAGCATAACGTGGGAAATAGCGTTCGTCTATTTCCCCACGTTCGGGCCTAAAAATTCCGGGCATAGGCTCCCTTCATTACTTACCTATTCGTGCTGTTTCGCTGTTTGTGTACTTCCACGTTCGTGCGGGTAACAGCCGAACACGGAATACGCACGCTTTCATTTACTTTCGTTTAATTCTATGTACCGTACATGCACACTTACTCTACGTTCGTCTGTTCTTTCGTACGTTCGTTCAGCTGAACACGTTCAAACGGCTTTTTCATATAACCTTTCGTTTATTTACACGTTACAGCCTGCAGCTGATTATTCAATTGTCTTTCGTTTAAATCCTTTCGTGTGTTCCATTTACTGAATGCGTGAGTTAACTTCTGCTCCTGTTCATTCGGTTAACTGAACGAAAGGGGCTACAGTGTTTTAAATGTACTAATCCACTATAAAATATCTAGTTTTGTCTCTTTACTTATACCAAGCACTCACATAATTTTTTTTCCTATATAATGTTAAGTTTATTATATGGCCCTTAAAGTCACCACTGGGTGAAATGTGTTTTTTTAAAACATTTCCGTCCACGGTCACATAATTGTGGGACATCTATTTTTCACAGGGTAATCTTCTTAAAGGCACAGTTTGACTCTTTCTTTTATAATTTACGTATATAATACACCTCCACTTTCCTCCAACCAGCCTTCAAGAATCTGTATCCCAGTACCCTGTATTACTGTATCAGGTAAGTAGGTTTACCAGATCTCCTTTCCCTCTAGGCCTCATTCAGCCTCCCCACCTCCCAAAGTGGGTTCTAAAACTTCTAACAGGCCAGTTCTGAGTTTCCTCACGGCGTTTAAAACATCAAACACACAAACCTACACCACCTTGCTACTACTTATACTTTTCTTCAATTAGAGCTCCAAGAAGAGGTACCCAGTATCCTGCATTTCGGTAACAGGTAAGAAGGTTTACTATTTTTACATTTTCCCTTGAGGCCTCATTCAGCCTCCACGGCCTCATACAACCCCCCACCTCCCAAAGTGGGCTCTACACTTCAAAACGTACCTTGGCTAAGATTCCTCACAAAATGTCAACAACAATCTCATAATCATAATCCACCATATTACTACTATATTTAACGGTACATGTTTTGTCATTTATTTCTACATATCATTACTTAGACCTGTGTCATTGCCACCAAGTCCAACGCCATCAACAACCTACAGGCTACCTGGTTCCCTGCATTGCAGTATCAGGTATTGGTAATCTTACTCACTACGTTTACGTTTCTCCTTAAGGCCTCACTTTGCCTTCGTATCATTCAAAAAAATTCACATTTATGGGAACCCAGGAGCTTGTCTCTAATTTACGGACCAACGTTCAGGTCCCTCAACTTACCCACGTTCGTACGTTACAGTATCTCTGATACACACCTTCTCATACGTTCAAAATTTTTACACTCATTATATTCGTGGCACGCCTCAGGCCCACTAGTCATCATTTTCCCCCTAAGGCTTCCCGGACCGGGCCAGTTCCCTGCAGACGCAAGAATATATTGTAATCTTCCGGCGCGTTGCCCAAATAAAGAGGACAAACACTCAATGTTAAGTATCTACATACGTTACATCACACCATTCTAAGAGACAAGCCCCATTAGGCTAGATAACTGGCATTGAGGGTTAGGCGCTGGCCTTAGCTATCCTAAGTAATACTACGGTCCCGCACGGTCTACACCCCACCTCAACACGGAGGTTCAGCCCCATGACCAAATCATAGTTAGCCACCTTGCTCACCCTTTTTTAGGGCTACAGTTAGGGCTGCCCATGTCACGGCCACACGTTTTGAATCTCTTAAGGTCACCGAGAGGCCGACATCCTGCCACCTTGTTCAAGTGGCCACAAAATCCCCTCGGCCCAAATCATAGGTATAGCCTCTCTCCGCCACTTGGCAGTAGCAGGGCCTCACCTGTCACTTGGTACTAGTTAAAATTTTCGCTTCGGCTCTAGCTAGCAGGCCAGTTCTCCGAAGGTCTCATCCATACCTCTAAGACACATTACTTATCCAAATCATTATTTCTTTTTCAGAATGTCACAAGTATCCATCCCGATAATCGGTCTCCTGTTGGACGAAATACCCAGCATGCCAGTCTGGCCAGGGTCTCCATAGGAATCCCTCACCCCTTCTACCCTCAGTTACCAGGGATTCTGGTACAGGCGCTCACCTGGCGATCTCAGTCATACAGTCTGGCTTGCCCCTCATTTCCCTCCCCGTCCCCACCACCCACTATCACTTCTCCATACGTCTCACCGGCCCATCCTGTTCCAATTTCCATGGAGAAAGTAATTCTCGACAGAAAGGACGTTAAACTAACATCACTACTTAACTTCACAAGCCTCCCTACAGTACAAAGGTTATATTCTTGGCGACATTTCAGTACTCCAAAGAGTGACACCCACGACTTAACCAAGCTTTCCATTCCTCTGTTTATCATTGCCTCTCGCATAGAGACAGCTACTTCCACTTCTCACCACCCCTTCAACCCACGCACTAGTCAGGGAGGCGGCCAGAGGGACAAGCTGGGCTGACCATTTCATTTCTGGGGAAAGCTCGGGTGCACTATGACTTTAATCCTGGGGTATGCTATTTCACTACATGCAGGGTTTTGCACATCTGCTACAGAACCTACACGCAGCCCATCTGTCACTTAAGATACGCCCAACTAAGGTTAACATTGTTATCCTAATATTCTATCTGCATTTACACCCAGCTAGGCATCTGGTAGATTCTGGTGCCAGGTTTCTCACAGGGGTTCACACGGGCCTTATCGCCATTCCCACAGGTACACTCGTATGCCCTAACCTATTATCTGCACCCATTGACCCTCTTACGTTGGACCACCTTCTGTCCACAGCAGTCATACCGGGGTTCACGATCGCCTCCTTAGGTCTTCACACTTTTCATCTTGGCGTACCATTCCCATCGATGTAGAAATTCACTATACCCTATAATACGTCTGATCATAGACCTCTTCCGCACCGCACTCTACATCCATTCCCAGCATCAAACTCCCTCATTCCCGCTATGGACTTCCCACTGCACTACGCAAATTGATCATGCCATACAAGCAATCACTTAGCAAGTAGTAAGGCTTGGTTGAGCAAGATGGACTTATCTAACGCCTTTAATCTACTATCTATTCACCCTTCACTATGACACCTGGCCTACGTTCGGGCGGCCATCCTCGCTAACCATTTTGTGGCTATTTTCACAGGCTGACTTTGCTGGCAGCAACCTCTCAGCACTTTTTAGTCTGCTTTTACATTCCTGGTGTCCACAACACAGCCGCTGAAGCTCTTTCACGCTCAGTTTAAGGTCTCCCTACGACCTACTACATACCATCCAGGATACAATCTTTTCATGAGATAATCTTGGACTAAGCACACAGTTACACCTCATACAGATATGCACGCTTCACGCAGTTTCACGACTACTCTATCACTCACGCCAGGGCTTTGTATATTGTTCCATGTCACAAGTAGTTTGCTTGATTCAAGACTTTTTTAAACTATTGTACTTTTCCTCTAAACCTACATATCAAGCATCTTATTTATACCTCCTATGCTGTCACTCCGTTTTACGTATCCAAGGTCAGCCACACACTATCAGTACTAATCCATTACTTCACATCTAAACATTCCATTAAGGTAAGCTACATCATGGCTTCCTTCACTGGTCTCTCTTTTTGCAGAAGCGCTGCATCAGCGGTCCCAAGCTCTTACACCCCAGTCCACATCACTAGGTGATGGGGCCACAGGTAATCCTCAGCTTAGTTACATATATACCTCATTCAGAGTAAAAGCTCCTTACTAGCTTTCAGTACACAAGCCGTATAAACTTGCAATAAGGTGTTTTCTTTGAATGCTCTTTTTGCCCTCGTTTACAGGCCTACTCGTACGTTGGTTTCGGCACACCTCAACCAACTTTGCTTCTCCTTCTACATTCCATTACGTATTAGATAAATTCCGAGCACAAGTTGGAAGGCCATTTGGCCTGAATTTGTGGGAGGAGTTATGATCCTATTTAAACCCTACCCCCCTACTTACCTTTGTTGTGCAAGCTGTTTGTCCCCACCCACCTACACCCATCTATATTAACAATTCACCTTTGTGGGCCCTCGTTTACAGGCCTACTCGTACGTTGGTTTCGGCACACCTCAACCAACTTTGCTTCTCCTTCTACATTCCATTACGTATTAGATAAATTCCGAGCACAAGTTGGAAGGCCATTTGGCCTGAATTTGTGGGAGGAGTTATGATCCTATTTAAACCCTACCCCCCTACTTACCTTTGTTGTGCAAGCTGTTTGTCCCCACCCACCTACACCCATCTATATTAACAATTCACCTTTGTGGGCCCTCTTTTACAGGCCTACTCGTACGTTGGTTTCGGCACACCTCAACCAACTTTGCTTCTCCTTCTACATTCCATTACGTATTCGATAAATTCCGAGCACAACAATATGTATATCTATATTTATATCAAAATACACTTAGAAAAAAATTACATATATATATATATATATATATATAATGTAAAATATGGTTGTTGTTTTTTTGTTTTGCATTTTTTTGTATTATTTTTATATTTATATATATATATATATATATATATATATATATATATATATATATATATATATATACACACACAAAGTCAGACAGGAGCACTCACTTGGAATTTTTCAATAGTGTATTATAAAGTGTTCATCAAACTTACAGTCATGTAAGTTTGATGAACACTTTATAATACACTATTGAAAAATTCCAAGTGAGTGCTCCTGTCTGACTTTGTATATCTACTGGCCTGGAAGCACCCGGGTAATATCGCTTTATATATATTTTTTGGGGTGAGTGCAGGAGTCTGGACGTTTATTTATTTATTTATTTATTTATTTATATGTATGTTTGTGCGTAGTTTTACTCTAAAGTGTATTTTTATATTAATATATATGTATATATTAATAAAATAATACACTTAGTATGACGTTAGTCCTTAGGTTGTTGGAAGTCATTCGCTTTCTCTGTGTACATTACTCCACCTGTGCTAGAAATGAGGTCAGCTTTTGTAAAATTGTCATCTTGAGGTATATCCTTTGTATTATGTTCCATTTATTAATAAATATTCTTTGGCATGATGCTTCTACTTTTGCCCACTTTATTTACTGGCCTACCGCATACGTCGGTTTCAGCACACATCAATTGACTTTGTCCTATATACAGGTTACGTCAATACACAGTATACATTAACATTACAATGGTTGCCCCAAACACAAATGTGAAGGCTTTGCCTAGAGTTGTGTGAGGGGCATGTGGGACCTACTTAGGGGACTCCCCCCTTACCTGCACTACCGTAGTGGTCTGACATTTCTGCATGCCCCACCCTCCACTCCCTTAACTCTTTTACTCTACTGGAGTGAGCCCACTTTATTTACTAGCCTACCGCATACGTCAGTTTCGGCACACATCAACTGACCTTGTCCTATATACAGGTTACGTCAATACACAGTATACATTAACATTACAGTGCCCCGAACACAAGTGTGTGTGTGTGTGTGTGTATATATATATATATATATATATATATATATATATATTTCCAGATCCCAGCACTTGATGTCCCCGGTCTTTTTGTGCTCCGGTGCACAATCTCCAACCAAAATATATATACCTAGTAGAGAGCACTCTGGAGTCTTGATAAAGTAAATTCAGACTGCTGCTTTATTAAGCAAACACAGTGATAAACACAATAGTCGACGTTTTAGTCTATGCAGACTTTTTTCAAGACCACAGCTTATTGAATTTGTTTTGGTGATTAGAATCATTACCTTTGGGCTTTTTGCTGTAAACACTGTCTTTTCAGAGAAAATGCAGTGCTTATATTACAGCCTAGTGATAACTTCACTGGCCACTCCTCAGATAGCTGTTAGAGATCCTTCCTGGGTCATGGTTGCCTATAATGAATCCAAACATTCAGTGTCTCCTCCCTCTGCATGCAGACACTGAACTTTCCTCATAGAGATTCATTTATTTAATTCATCTCTATGAGGAGATGCTAATTGGCCAGGGCTGTGTTTGAATTATGCTGGCTCTGCCCCTGATCTGCCTCCTTGTCAGTCTCAGCCAATCCTATGGGGAAACTTTGTGATTGGATCAGACTGATGTCAGCAGACTGCTTGTTTTTCTGAGTCTAACAGCATGCAGAGTTACAGCTTCTGGCTTGAATACAGTAAGATTGTGCTATATTTATGGAGGCATAAGGGGCCCAGGGTGGCTAGATGGTGTTTTTTTACACTATAGGGCCAGGGATACATATTTGTGTTCTTGACCCTATAGTGATCCTTTAACCCCTTAAGGACACATGACATGTGTGACATGTCATGATTCCCTTTTATTCCAGAAACCGTTTTTTATTGGACGTACCTTTTATTAAGAACCGTTTTTTGTTGGACGTACCTGATACGTCCAAGGTCAGGAAGGGGTTAAAAGAGGAGATTTATTCAAATTCTCTCCTTTCTCCTTTTGTTCCTAGTTTACTTCTAATATAGGAATACTTTTAGTATTTATAATACAGCTACACTCTATATATCCCATAATTCAATAGGAATAGTCTACTAACAACAGTAGCTTTTTCACGCAATCACGTTTGTAGAGCTCACTATTTTTGGTGGGTTGTTTATATAGGTTTTAGTTCAATTAATAAAGTTTGCATTTTACCTTGATATAGTGGCTTCAATTAAGGGTAATCTCCTGGGAAATTCCCACTTCCTTGGGTCTTTCTCAAAGTCTCTTTTTTTTCTGTTCCATTAATCCGATTTGCAATTAACTCGTTCTGCTCATTCTCAGCTCGCACCGTCCACCGCTTGACTGAACATCGCTACCACAACATTCCTTGGAAGGCAACACACTACCCTATCTCGCAGCTCCTCAATGTTCTTATAAAACGTATGAATGAAGCATCAGGTCTCTACCAGATGTTTGAAGTCCTGGCTGATGTTGTGATCATTGGAGAGTAAGAATGTTATGTTAAATATTCTTTATTGATATTTCTATGTGAATTATATATTGTTTATATTTCCCTGATAACTGACCATAAAATGTTAAGCTGTCCCATTTGGTTGATCTACTAAAATATTATATCTAAGACAGATTGTTTGGAACGTGTAAAACAGTTATAATTAAAGGGACACTCAGGACCCTTAAAGCATTATAGCTTGCTGAATTACTTCATGTGTGAACAGTGTGTTTTTTTCATTTTACAAAAAGTACAGATTTCAATAGAAACTGGCACTTTTATGAATTTACCTTGTTACATAGCTACATAGCTGAAAAGAGACTTGCGTCCATCAAGTTCAGTCTTCCTCACATTTGTTTTTTGCTGTTGATCCAAAAGAAGGCAAAAAACGCAGTTTGAAGCACAATTTTGCAACAAGCTAGGAAAAAAATTCCTTCTTGACCCCAGAATGGCAGTCAGATTTATCCTTGGATCAAGCAGTTATTACCCTACATTGAAAGATTATATCCTTGAATATTCTGTTTTTGCAAGTATGCATCTAGTAGCTGTTTGAAAATCTGTATGGACTCTGATAAAACCACTTCTTCAGGCAGAGAATTCCACATCCTTATTGTTCTTACAGTAAAAAAACCTTTCCTTTGCCTTAGACAAAATCTTCTTTCTTCCAGTCTAAACGCATGACCTTGTGTCCTATGTAAAGTTCGGTTTGTGAATATATTTCCACACAATGGTTTGTATTGGCCCCGAATATATTTGTATAATGTTATCATATCCCCTCTCAGGCGATGTTTTACTACACTTAATAGCTTTAAATTTGTTAACCTTTCTTCGTAGCTGATAAGTTCCAATCCTTTTATTAATTTTGTAGCCCGCCTCTGCACTTTTTCTAGTGCCATAATATCCTTCTTTAGAACAGGTGCCCAAAATTGCACAGCATATTCAATGTGTGGTCTTACCAGTGATTTATAAAGTGGCAAAATGATATTCTCGTCCCGAAAATGAATGCCCTTTTTCATGCATGACAATACCTTACTGACCTTGGCCAATGCTGATTGACATTGCATATTGTTGCATAGTTTGTTGTCTTTAACAATTCCCAAGTCCTTTTTGTGTGTTGTTATCCCTAATTCGCTTCCATTAAGGGTATACGTTGCTTGTGTATTCTTTACGCCGAAGTGCATAACTTTGCATTTTTCAACATTAAATTTCATCTGCCATTTGAGTGCCCAGGACCCCAGTTATGTTACTTCCTGGTTTGGTTAGCTCAGTGGAGCTAAACTCAAGAGGCAGCTATTGAACAACTGCCCTGTAAAGACTTTTCATTGAGCTGCATTGGGAATGCTGTGATTGGACAACTACAGAAAGTCCAGGCTGGGGCAAAAAGGGGAGGGCCGTTTTTGGATATACCCCCAGTCGAAATGTGCAAAGTGAAATGCATTCATGTTTTCATTTGGGGTATATCTACTAAATAGTGATTAATTTTTGTATTTGGGCAGTGAAGTGTCCCTTTAACCCTTTAACCCCTTAAGGACACATGACATGTGTGACATGTCATGATTCCCTTTTATTCCAGACGTTTGGTCCTTAATGGGTTATGGCCTCAATTTCCAAGATTTTTTAAAATGATTTAATACAAAATTTCTATAGACTTGAACTGTGACTTCCGTAGATATATCATTTGGATAGTTTTTCTAACAGTATTGAACAAAATTGCTAATAGTTTAGAATTGACCCAGGACATACATGAAAACGAGAGTAATCTTAACCCCTTAAGGACGGCGACCGTGCTATGCTGTAAACTCCGTCAGGGGCATAGCACGTCCACGCCGTCCTCACTTATCTGTTCACCGGCGATAGCGATGGGGGGACTTACCTGACATCCCAGGAAGTCCCCCTGCTGCAGATACAGCCCTCCTGGGCCATGTGATCGTGAGGTCCTTGCGAGGACCTCACCATCACATGGACGGAATAGCCGTCTGTAGCAGTGCCAGCGTGGGGAGTGCCTAGAATGACAGGTAGTCCCCCTGCTGCCTGAAAAAAAGGTTAATAAAGTTTTAAAACAGTGTAAAATAAAATAATATATATATACTTGGATCATATATATATATATATATGTATATATAAATATACATATACATATATATATACATATATATATATATATATATATATATGTATGTATATATATATATATATGATCTAAGTGTGTGTATATATATATAAATAAACACCAAAGATAATCAGCACTCCCAGGATTTGTAGAAAAAAAACTTCTTATTTATTCCAATTGTCAATGTTTCAGTTCCGCTTGGGAACTTTCATCAGGACAGCAAGCAACCTTGCTGCCCGGAGAATGAAGCCGGATTGTAACCCAGTTTAGCTAGTAGTGTTCTGACGTGTGTCGTGAATTTAGCCGTGGTGAGCGGGTGCCCTTGCAGTGATAAGAGCGGAGAGTCTGGTAAGTGCGCGTGATGGGTTGACCGGCGCCTTGACCGGAGACCAGGCATTATCGGTAGGGAAGAGAGGAATTATGGTGGGGTGTTGCGAATGATTAGTTTTAGTTGATGGGATCATAAGTAGGTAGTGATCCTCCACCTTTGTGAGGTGTGATGTTTTTAGGCTGTGCGTGATCTCTCCTTGACAAACAACGGTGAACTCTCTGGGTCTGAGAAAACCGTAGAAAACAAGATAAATAGCAGATTTGATTACCAGGTTTGTGTTGGGATCGAACGGAGATTTGTCAAGGAGATTGCGAAGTGATCTAAAGATAGGCCCATCTATAGGTAGTCTTGTGGTGGTGAGTGGTACTGAAACCTTTAATATACCTTTCAAGACCTTTTTAATGGGATATGATGACAAGAAGGGGGTGTTGTTGAGAAAATTGGTGAGGCTATGGTGCTGAACCCCGGTGAGGTGAAGTTCAATGGTGTTGTGAGAAAGTTTAAGATGTAAGTGGCAGAAAGAGGCAAAAGCCACCATGGTTTGTGTAGAAAAGTCGCCTTGTAAACCGAATTCTGCAGTGAATTTGTTAAATATGGTAAGTGCCCTATTGTATGAGATAGCTGTGTTAAGTGATAGTGCTTGGTGAGTGAGAGTCCTAGCGTGATGCATTAGTGTGCTCAATTCAGGATTAGTTCGTGAAATCGTGGTGTCCTGGATGGCTGTTGGTGAGCCGTAGGGAGTGCCTGGGAGAATACCTGAATTGAGAGCGAGAAAGAGCATCAGCAGCCGTGTTGTGGATACCTGGGATGTGAAAACAAGTGAAACTGGACGGTTGCTGCCAGCCAGGTCAGCTTGCGAGTCAGCCGCATGATGGTCAGGGACGATGAGCGCCCCTTGTTAATGATTTCGCAAGCCGCCGAGTTGTCAGAGTAGCATTTTACTGCCTTGCCGGACCAGAGATGACCCCAGGTGTGTGCGGCCGCTACAATGGGATAGATTTTGAATAGGGCTGAGGTCTCCCTGAATCCTGGCAAGGCATCCGTCTTAGCGGGCCAGTGACCCCTGAACCAGTGGTTCCCAAAGATGGCAGCGAAACCAGTGTTGGCTGCAGCGTCTGTGTGAATGATGGGTGAAGAAATGGAGAGAGGGGGGATAAACATGGAGATACCGTTCCAATCTGCCAAAAACTTCCCCCACATAGCTAAGTCAGCCTTGGCGTGGGGGTCCAATGAAAC
Organism: Pelobates fuscus; assembly: GCF_036172605.1. Classification (NCBI taxonomy): domain Eukaryota; kingdom Metazoa; phylum Chordata; class Amphibia; order Anura; family Pelobatidae; genus Pelobates; species Pelobates fuscus. The sequence continues at coordinate 190,689,234 of NC_086323.1, forward strand.
TGGGCAAGAGTCCGGTACCCCGTGGAGCAGGCAAAGAAGCCTGGATATAAAAGACCTTCCCTGCGGGATGATGCGCATGGCGAAGTTAAGGGACTGAAGTTCCCTTCTGGTGCAAACATCATTCCGCAGGAACATGTCTATCTCCCTCTCAAGCGGATCAGTTTGTCGTGGGGAAGGCTAGCTCGGAGGGTAACAGGGTCTAGCTCTATCCCCAAAAAGGTTAATTTAGTTGTGGGGCCAATTGTTTTTGATGGAGATAATGGTACGCCAAGTGTGGGAAAAAAGTGCTGTAGTACTGCTGATAGCGGTGGGTTTTGTGCCCCTGGCTCTATCAGTAAGAAGTCATCTAAGTAATGGATAACGGAGTGACACCTGAGGACGTTCAGAAGCAGCCAGCATAGTGTCTCAGCGAAGATATCGAAGAGTTTGGGGCTGCTTCGAGAGCCGAAAGTGAGTCGTGTGGAGAAGTAGTACTTTCCTCGCCATTTAACACCGTGCAAGTGCCAGAGTGAGGGGTGCATGGGTAATAATTTAAAAGCATTTGTGATGGACATTTTGCTGAGCCAGGGGCAACTACCAGATGAGATGATGGACTGTATGGCGTCGTCAATTGTTACATACTGAAGTGAGAATTCGTCTGCGGGTATGAGTGCGTTTATGCTGGGAACAAAAGAGCAGTGCGGTGCCGATAACTCAATAATTAGCCGTTTTTTATTCGAATATTTGTGTACTGCAACACCAATGGGGTTAGTGCGCCAGGAGGAAAACGGTGAGGAGGTGTGTGATGAAGTGCCCTTCGCCACTTGGGCCTGGAGAGGACTGCTTGCCAGCCTCTTGCCATGTGATTATGGTCCCTGGGAGATTGGGCCCTTTAAAAACAGTATTCGGCCCTAACAGTGCATGTCACTCATTCTGGCCCTTTAAATACAGTGGGGGCCATTCGGTACTTGCCCTGTGTGAGCGGTGATACCCCAGATAGCTATGCCATGGAGCCTATTCATATAATGAAAGACTATGGGAAAGACTTTAGCTCCATGGCAATTGAACTGTGTGAATAGGATCTGCGCGCTATTCGGTAGTTTTGTGCGTTCAGATCCCAGCTATCTGGGGATATGTTACATGTCTGTGTGTTATGTATAAAAAGTAACTTTATGTATTTTAAAGTGTTTTACTGTCTTTGTGTAACCATGTGCTCAATGGAGTCTGCCTCTATCCCTGGATAATTGGATTACTTCCCCCCATTGTCTCCAGGATAGAGGCCTCTGTAAAACCTGTGTGAGCCAGATTTAGCCATGCTGACAGGGGTTTTAAAAGATACTTTACTAACTTTTGAACCCCTGGTCTGATTCATGCCATTTTTGAATATGTTGTTCCCCTGAATGGATTGATTGTGGATATGTAAATTTTATAGAGAATGTGATGTATGGTTTTAAAGTTACCGAGTATGTGTGGAAACTGTATTTTTACTGTATGTAATAATTATGTTAATTGCTTATCTGAGGGGAGGGGATGTGTAGGTTGTACTGTTACTTGATTGGTTGTTTTATGCCTCCCCCTGGGTGTGTCCTGTATGTGCACAACTGTAATAAAAAGCAGGCTGGGTGTTCCAGACCTGAGACCACTGCTTGACCCTCAACACGGAGCCTTGTCTCGTTCTTGGGGGAATTCACTGTATGCTGTTGGAGATTGATTGCTAGGAGTGTAAGCTGATGTCTGCTTTTCCTGTTCGTCTGCTAGCAGCTATTCGTGAGGTTCCAGTTTGGAGTGCTATTTTGTATCCAGTTCGGGAGTTTGGTGTTCTGCAGTAGCTGTACCTGTCTCTCAGAAAGGGGCATATCGCCTAAACGGATTTTAACCCCTTGTCTGATGAAACGGTCCGTTACAAGGTGAAGGGGACGATCATGAAACCGTTGGCAATTTCAGAGGAAAGGAGAGTGTCTGTGGAAACTGGATCTTGGCATGTTGACAAAAGATTGGGACATTCCAGTGTGCCTGTTGGGATGGCTACAATACCCACATGGGATGGCTACAATATGGCTAGTGTGAACCCAGTGGTCCGATTTTTCCACCAAATGCCTGCTAGGGTGTGACCTTAGGTAAAAAAAAAACAGGTTGTCGACATTATTGTTGGTTAGTTATTTGTTAGGGGACAACCTGGCCGGGCACATGGTCTTGGTATGTGCCCTAAAGTATATGGAGCAGATGTGCAATAATCTACAGGCGCTGAAACTGCAGGAGCCTGCGTTGAAATTACCTAGAAAGGAGATGGGCCTACCCAGCTTGTCATGTAGACCACCCACTGGTTTGTTGTGAGGGGTGAAAGTGGGATGAGGGGTGGGAGTGGAGGTGGTAGGATCGGCTTCGGAAGGACATAAGTCCGCCGTATGAGATGTATCGTTACATACGGCGGAAGCGGGGGCCTGAGACCAGCGAAGTGGCGACAGAATAGTTCTGTATCCATCTGACACCAGTTAATTCAGACTTTGAACTGTTTCAGATGGGTCGTCACCCATGGGATACTGACTTATGGTAGTCGTTGAAAGAGGAGCCCCCGTACTTGATGCCTAGATCCACCACCTTGTGGAGGTAGAGGTCTAACTCCTCTCTTCTGTGGGGATACACCGTGCAGATGACGTCACGGTATATCCCGAAGGCTATCACACCACTACTTTCAAAGTACCCCAATATTGGTGGGTCCTACGCTAAAATGTGGGGGACAAATTAAATAGTACTAGTGTTAAAAATAAAAGGTGTTAAATTAAATCCTAGTAAGAGCATAGTGAGTATACAAAATTAATTAATTGCTTTCATCACTTATTTTTGTATACTCACTATGCTCTTACTAGGATTTAATTTAACACCTTTTATTTTTAACACTAGTACTATTTAATTTGTCCCCCACATTTTAGCGTAGGACCCACCAATATTGGGGTACTTTGAAAGCAGTGGTGGGCTTAACAACATATAGCCATATGGTGGAACCAAATCCCCATATTTATTCTTAGATAGGCATTTTAGTAGCCTTCTTTGTGTTATATTTTTTGTAGTCTGGGTGCGCCACAACTATTTATTCTCTCACTGCTGGAAAATGAAGTCAGCATCCCCATAAAGCTCGTCCGCGGAAGGAAGCATGAAGTGCTCCAAAATCTCCTGGTAGATGGCTGCGTCTGACGTTGTTTGTTCAGGAGCGGCTTGACAAGAGGAATACGACATCTGAAGCTCATGTCTGAAGATCCGTCTGTGTGTGGTTGCTCTTGTCCACTCCTTGTGAAAGTCCCCAACACCTTTTCCTGAAAATCCTCTCCAGGCTGCGATCATCCCTGCTGCTTGTGCACATTGTTATTCCACACTTTTCCCTTCCACATAACTTTCTATTAATGTGCTTTGATACAGCATTTTGGGAACATCCAACTTCCTTCGCAATTACATTTTGAGGCTTTCCCTCCTTATGGAAGGTGTTTCAATTATGGTTTTCTGTACAACTGTCAGGTCAGTTTTATGGCTAACGTAGCTGATTAGAGTGTGACACTGTGAGCATAGAATATTGCACCTTTTCACAATATTCTAATTTACTGAGATTGTGGATTTGGGGTTTTCATGAGCTGTAAGCCATAATCATCGCACTTATGACAAATCACAGCTTGAACTATCTTGCTTTGCATGTAATGCATCTATCTCATATATTAGTTTCCCCTTTTACGTTGCATTACTGAAATAAATTAACTTTTGCACGATATTCTAATTTTTTGAGTATCACCTATATATATATTAATATCAAATTGCATGTAGAATGATATTATTTAAATATATATATAAAATTATATATATATATATATATATATAAAATAAATTAATATATAAATACATTAAAAATAATAAAAAAAATAAATAAATAAATAAAAATATATATATATTTTAATATATATATATATATGTGTGTGTGTGTGATTTCATCCTAACTGTATTTTAAAATAAATATATATGGATATCAAAATACACTTGGAATGAAATAATATATATATAAATATATATATAATATATATATATATATATATATATATATATATACAAATAAAACCTATACCTATATATAAATAAGATTAATATAAACTTCCAAGTGTCCTGCACTCGCTGCTCCCGGTCTTGTTTATGCCTCGGTGCAATCTCCGCCCTTGTATACAATGTCTTGATGGAGCGTACTCACAGGACTCCAGAATATTTCAAAAGTACTTTTTATTTCAGCAATCAATGTTCAAATACAAAGTGTCGACGTTTCAGTCCAACCGGACTTTTATCAAGACCATTTAACAGTGTTATACAACTCATTTAAATATGCAGTGCTCAAACATTCATTGGATGGTGTTAAGGATGAAAACGAGGTTGAGTGTTGTCATTAATGACTTATCTTATTTGAGTAATTAATCCCCGAATTCCGCAGAAGGGAGTAATTAGGTATTCAGAGGTGAAGCGAACGGTCGCATGCATGGAGAGCTCTGGGCTACATAAGGAGATAAAGTGCTAGAAATAACCCCCCTCATACCCTAAACGACGGGCAAATACCCCTGGACCACATGGGAAAAAAGGGGAAAAAAACGATACTGAACAAGCCTGCCTCGGGGCTCACGATCGGGGAGATGTGGAGGAAGGCACGAGGAGCCATTGAAACAAACATGGTGGCACTGCATGGCGGGTGCTCAGACTTCTTCGAGGAGATGTCTGACGATACAGAGGAGGAACACCTACAGACCTCTAACCCACCACAGAAGGCGAAATACCGCTCCACAGAGGCAGACTCGGAACCGATCACCACAGCGGTCCTAAAAGCACTATTAGCGGACCTGAAACATCCACGAGGATGTCACAGCGCTCCGCGCAGACTTGAGAGGCCTGACAGGCCGCATCACCAAGTTGGAGAGCTCCTCACAAACCCAGGCCCAGAATATCACCATGATACAACACTCCACGCAAGACCTGATCAAGCAAACACAGCAGTACGAACACTGCCTGGCGATCCTGGAGGACGCCAGGCGGAGACCCAACCTCAAAATCAGGGGAGTCCTGGAGGACATTCCAGAAGCCGAACTACCTAAAGTCATGGGGGTGCCTTTTGCCGGCAATTTTGCACACAGACAGGCCAAAGCAATTATCCCAGAAGAGGTCTTTCGAGTCTCTATTCCGGCAGGGGCACCGACCACAGCCACGAGGGATGTTATCGTCACCCTCCGTAATGGCAGAGACAAGGCAGTGGTCCTATCTGCTCTCCGTGGCAGAACTCCCTTCCGCTTTGAAGATATGGCACTCTCGTTTTATACTGGCCTGGCGCAGTTCGCTCAGGCCACTCACCTCAGTACTCCGAGCCCACAAGATTGACTACTGCTGGCGGTCCTCCAGAGTACTAGCAGCCCTAAAGCGAATGAACACACACACTATCCAGAACATCCAGGATGCCCAGACCATGCTGTGGGCCCTGGGACTGCCTCCAGACTCACTGTCCCCAGAGGGACCAGCCAACAACAACGACAGCTCCCCAACCCGCACCCACACTTGGAATCCGGGACGGTTCACCCCATTCATCCCCCAGAGCTCCACGCCGGACGCATACGCAGCAGTCACAAAATTGGGCCGCAGAGCTACTTACACACTGGAGACTTTGCCTCGTCATCAGGCTCCTGGTAAAGAGACAACACAAACCCACAGAAGCCACCGGTTATGACTAAGACCAAGACAGCAGCTAGACCACCGTTTACCATAGCCCGAGCAGACATTAAGGGCATCTGAAAGGGGTGAGAGCTGAGACCTGAGGACCACAGACCAAGGTCCCACACCATCACTGATAATACATACCACAACCACTGTATGACACGCAGAAGACTTACCCTGTTTACAGAGACTCTCTAAATACAACACGCACCGCACACCGGGACCCCCTTCTACATGCCATGAATGGTTGCTGAGCCTGACAAGCACATTATGGGGCCCTAGTTCACGAGGCCACCCATGCATACCCCATGTCCTGGACCTCCACCACTGCAAGGTAACCCCTCTTCCCTGCTCTGGCTGTGTAGGCTGGGCTGGCTCAGGCTCTTACTTTAGAGACTATTCTTATATTTACTCTTATTTCCACTCCTTTTAAAGTTTGACTTTTGATTTTTGAGATTATTACTGTTGACCCCAAGAAGGTCTTAAGCAAAGCAACTTACCGCCAACAGGCCTTAACCCCTAATGCAGATCACATGCTGTCTTTCCGACGCTATATCTAACTGGACACCGTACCTCCCCCGATGGATAAAACGGGAGAGTAATCTTAAAAGCTTCCATCTGTGAAGAGCACAGATCGCCAGTGGCGAATTTGCCAATCTTGGTGTTCACTGGCAAATGCCAAATGTCCTGCACGGTGTTGGGCTGTAAGCACAACCCCCACCTGTGCATGTTGGGCCCTCATGGAGTCTGTTTCTGACCGTTTGAACAGACACATGCACATTTGTGGCCTGCTGGAGGTCATTTAGCGGTCCTGCTGCTGGGTTGTTGCCCTCCCACGGCCTCCTCCACGTCTCCTGATGTACTGGCTTGTCTTCTGGTAGCGCCTCCATGCTCTGGACACTATGCTAACAGACACAGCAAACCTTCTTGCCACAGCTCGCATTGATGTGCCATCCTGGATGAGCTGCACTACCTGAGCCACTTGTGTGGGTTGTAGACTCGGTCTCATGCTACCACTAGAGTGAAAGCACTGCCAGCATTCAAAAGTGACCAAAACATCAGCCAGGAAGCATAGGAACTGAGAAGTGGTCTGTGGTCACCACCTGCAGAACCACTCCTTTATTGGGGTTGTCTTGCTAACTGCCTATAATTTCCACCTGTTGTCTATCCCATTTGCACAACAGCATGTGAAATTTATTTCAGTGTTGCTTCCTAAGTGGACAGTTTGATTTCACAGAAGTGTGATTGACTTGGAGTTACATTTTGTTGTTCAAGTGTTCCCTTTATTTTTCCCTTTATTTTCCCTTTATTTTTTTGAGCAGTGTAATATATGAGAAAGACGCATTACATGCAAAGCAAGATTTAAGTTCAAGCCGTGATTTGTCATAAGTGCGATGATTATGGCTTACAGCTCATGAAAACCCCAAATCCACAATCTCCGTAAATTAGAATATTGTAAATAGGTGCAATATTTAGGCTCACCGTGTCCCACTCTAATCAGCTAAGTAAGCCATAACACCTGCAAAGAATTTCTGGGGTTTAAATGGTCTCTCAGTCTGGTTCAGTAGGAATCACAATTATGGAGAAGACTGCTGACCTGACCCTTGTGCAGAAAACCATCATTCCACAAGGAGGGAAAGCCTCAAAAGGTAATTGCGAAGGAAGTTGGATGTTCCCAAAGTGCTGTATCAAAGCACATTAATAGAAAGTTATGTGGAAAGGAAAAGTGTGGAAGAAAAAGATGCACAAGCAGCAGGGATGACCGCAGCCTGGAGAGGATTGTTAGGAAAAGGCCATTCAAATGTGTTGGGGACTTTCACAAGGAGTGGACTGAGGCTGGAGTCAGTGCATCAAGAGCCACCACACACAGACGGATCCTGGACATGGGCTTCAGATGTATTGCTCTTGTCAAGCCGCTCCTGAACAACAAACAACGTCAGAAGCGTCTTACCTGGGCTAAAGAAAAACAGACCTGGTCTGATGAGATGCAAAAGTTGCTCTCATTTGGAAACCAAGGACCCAGAGTCTGGAGGAAGAATGGAGAGGCACACACTGCAAGATGCTTGAAGTCCAGTGTGAAGTTTCCACAGTCTGTGTTAATGTGGGGAGCCATGTCATCTGCTGGTGCTAGTCCACTGTGCTTCATTCATTAAGTCCAGGGTCAATGCGGCCATCTACCAGGAGATTATGGAGCACTTCTTGCTTCCTTTCGCAGATGAGCTTTATGGGGGTGCTGACTTAATTTTCCAACAGGACTTGGCACCTGCCCACACTGCCAAAAGCACCAAAGCCTGGTTCAATGACCGTGGGATTACTGTGCTTGATTGGCCAGCAAGCTCACCTGACCTGAACCCCATAGAGAATTTATGGGGCATTGCCAAGAGAAAGATGAGAGACATGAGACCGAACAATGCAGAAGAGCTGAAGGCCTCTATTGAAGCATCCTGGTCTTCCATAACACCTCAGTAGTGCCACAGGCTGATAGCTTCCATGCCATGCCGCATTGAGGCAGTAATTGCTGCAAAAGGGGTCCAAACCAAGTACTGAGTCCATATGCATGCTTATACTTTTCAGAGGTCCGATATTGTTCTATGTACACTGCTTGTTTTATTGATTGCATGTAATATGCCTTCCACATAACTTTCTATTAATGTGCTTTGATACAGCACTTTGGGAACATCCAACTTCCTTCGCAATTACCTTTTGAGGCTTTCCCTCCTTGTGGAATGATGGTTTTCTGCACAACTGTCAGGTCAGCAGTCTTCCCCATAATTGTGATTCCTACTGAACCAGACTGAGAGACCATTTAAAGGCTCAGAAATTCTTTGCAGGTGTTATGGCTTACTTAGCTGATTAGAGTGGGACACTGTGAGCATAGAATATTGCACCTTTTCACAATATTCTAATTTACTGAGATTGTGGATTTGGGGTTTTCATGAGCTGTAAGCTATAATCATCGCACTTATGACAAAACACGGCTTGAACTATCTTGTTTTGCATGTAATGCGTCTTTCTCATATATTAGTTCCCCTTTTACGTTGCATTACTGAAATAAATGAACTTTTGCACGATATTCACATTTTTTGAATATCACCTGTATTTAACCCTGTCACTTTCCGAGACACCATGAAACCTGTACATGGGGGTACTGTTTTACTTGGGAGACTTCGCTAAACACATATTAGTGTTTCAAAACAGTAAAATGTATTACAACGATGATTTCATCTGTGAATGTGACGTTTTGTTGCATTTTTCACACACAAACGGCACTTACACTGACGATATCATTGTTGTGATACAGTTTACAGTTTTTACAGTTTTGAAACACTAATATTTGTGTTCAGCGAAGTCTCCTGAGTATAACAGTACCCCTCGTGTTTTCAAAAGTTACAGGGTCAAATATAGCATATAACATTTTTCATTTTTTTCACATTGAAATTCGCCAGATTGGTTTTGTTGACTTTGAGACCGTATGGTAGCCCAGGAATGAAAATTACCCCCATGATGGCACACCATTTAAAAAAGTAGACAACTCAAGGTATTGCAAATGGGGTATGTCCAGTATTTTTTAGTAGCCACTCAGGCAGAAACACTAGCCACAATTGGCATTCAAATTAGTTTTTTTTTTTTTACATTTTTCACACACAAACAAATATGAATGCTAACTTTGGCCAGTGTTTGTGACTAAGTGGCTACTAAAAAAGACTGGACATACCCCATTTGCAATACTTTTGCAAATGGTATGCCATCATGGTTTTTTTTTCTCATTCCTGGGCTACCATACGGTCTCAAAGACAATGTAACCAATCTGGCGAATTTCAATGTGAAAAAACTGAAAAATGTAACATGCTATATTTGACCCTGTAACTTCCCAAACCACCATAAAACACGTACATAGGGGATACAGTTTTACACGTGAGACATCTCTGAATACTAATATGTGTATTTTATTCCAGTAAGTATTTTAATTCAGTAAAAGCAAACATTATTATGACATTCACAGTTATGTCATGCAGAACTAAAAACATTTTTTTATTAATTTCTAACATTTTTTTTATATTTTATTCATATTAAATTATATTTCTTAGCAAAATATATGATGTTTAATTAACACCCTATTTCTCCTGAATAAAATGATGTATAATAAGTGTGGGTTCACTTAATATGAAAAAGGTGAATAACGGTTGAACAGACATACAGTCAAATTCCAAGTTTTGTTTACATTTTATTTTGATCAAAACGTGTACTTTTGCCTCAGTCCTTAAGGGGTTATTGTATCCTTCCTGGTAAAATATTTAATAAATAAATAAAGTAATAAATCATTGTTTTTGTTTTCAAAGTCTCTAAATTAAACACACTGTGCAATAAGGGGAGCTAAGCAGACTATTTTACAGAAAGTGGATAGGGAGACAGTGAGAGTAAGTCACTGTCAGGGAGATATGGCTGGGGCTGCATAAACAGAAAAAAGCGATTTTAATTCTTAAATGTCAAAGAAGTGAGCAGTGTGACTGCAGGGGCATTATCTATACACCCAAACCACTTCATTAAGCTACAGTGTTGGTGATTGTGTCCCTGTAAGTTGTGAAAAACCCAGAACAAAACATACATTGGACAATGCGAGTCAAAATCCATTAATCAGACTAAAATACTAAAAAAAATAAAAAACAGCAGCAAAGAATATGAATCATATGACCTGTAATAGCACACCAGACTGTTATAATAAGCTGGGATTATATAATAAGCCGTAATATCACACCTGAACTGGAACGATGATTGAAAGGTTACTAAAACGGAAAAACTGTATTTTACTCTTGTTTTAGACTGGTTAATTACACCCCAATGAAGCTGCCGCAGATAGAGTAACACCTTCGGGATTAAGGGACTTTAACACTGTATATGAAACGCTACGTATACAGACTCCAAGCACCATGACCACTTCTTCAAATCTCTGAAATTGTCATGGTGATTAAAGTCGCCCCTTCAATAATGCTCATTTATATATTTCTAGCTTTTTATCAACAAAAGGGAATAATTTCACACTCTATGCTTTAGTAGTGGTTATTACTAGACTTGTGCAAAAATCCATATGAAGTGATTTGTCAGAGTAAAATGTTTAATATATTTAAAATCTTCCAATAAAAACTATTTGACTAGAATAACATTCCTCTTAATCGTCACCCGTAGACTCCACAGGTAAAACAATTCGGAATTGATTCATTTGACAATAATTAGGAATTTTGTTCGGGATTGCTTAATAACATTTTTCGCACATATCTAAATAGAACAAATATTCCTTCCATCCAACACCACTCTCATGGCCTGGCAATTATTGTCCCATTGATGCTAATGGATTTCTTCTCTTCTCATAGTGAAGGCCACAATTTTGAATACCTGGAAGAGGTCCCTGTTGGAATTCTTCCTAATTTAGAGGAAAGCACAGGATTGAAGGCACAAGACTCAGGCCTGTTTGTTCTCGTAATGGAATATGGGAAGAATTTTTCTGGACCAGATAAAGACGTGTTCTATTACAACCGAGCCATTGGGGAGGCCATGGCAGCATGGCGGTCTAATTTCTTGCATCCAGTCATATATTATTACAGACAGTTACCAACAGGTAATGCTCCTTACATATTGAATACACAAAAGGATAATTCCAGACTTATTCCTGGAGGATATTTGTGTCCAAAACACAATATCTACACTTTCTTAAGATAATGACGCAGAAACAAACCTATGACTGAATCTTAATACTGTGTAGAGCAGCCGCTGTGTCCCAACACATTCTCATTGTCGTCTTTGTATTGTGTTTTTGTTTATTAAAGACTTGGCATTTGACATCTAAATCCAGTTCAGGCCTGGCACAGCCAGGGCATGGATTGCATTGGAAGTGAAATAGAAATATTGTTCTTCTCCTTTTCTATATGTTGATTGACAGCTGTAAAGGGTGGTGCTGTAATAATGATTGACAAGCAGCTAAGATGGAGATACCCATATCAACCTTTGTACATCTAGGACTGATTTGGGGATTATACAGTTGTTTTTATTTTTTATTCTTGTTCAGTACTGTAATCCTCCTCTATGGCTGGTATACCTTTTTAGCTATGGATCTATTTTTTTTTTTTTACCTACACTAGTGTGGTTACATCAGCATTTATCCAATAGCTGGTAACTGTATTGTCAATGATGGGCAAACGATAAACCTGCATTTTTGTGTTATTGAAGGGATTGGTACAGCAAATTAAATTATGCTGATTGTGATGCATCAACTCTGTCAAGTGTGATCGTTACCTTGCTTCTCACCGATCATCATTTACATTTCCAACATATTTATTGGATAATGGGACAGATGTTTTGCTTTTTGCTCTCTGTGGCTGCTTATAATATAATATGCTTAAATATCATAATAATAATAATAATGTACTGTTTCATTATTATTTTATAAAGTGCATGTAACCGGATCGGGGTGCCCGCACCCGTACTTTGGATCCAGACCTGAACCAGCTACTTAGTCTATTTGTTCTCTGTGCCACCAGGGACAACTCTCAGCCAATTTGTACCCAGCACTCTCCACCAAGCAGCCTGAGCTTCTTCAGCTGAATCTCACAACCATCAGATAAATGTGGGATGAAGTGATACATAGCACTACTAAAGAGCAGACTAGGGGACAAGTTAACAAAGGGGAGTTCTCTGTAATGGACGGGGGCTTCTTAAATCTGAATGTGCCCGGGGATCGCCAATAAAGCTTCAGGATGTATTTTTAGATCACAATATTTTTTATGTGAATTAAAAATAAATCAGTCACTATCTGACACTATTTGTTTCGCCTTCTTTTCTGTAACAGAGAAGCAGATTAAATTGCGTCCTGAGAACTGGCCTCTCCCACGGCCTGACCGGATACACCATGTGGTTGAGGATTTCCTTACAGACTGGACAAGACTAAATTCACACATCCTGCCGCTTCGCCGCTTCCTTGAAAACTGTTTACAGATGGACCTCAGGACTTTTTTTGCAGGTAGGTGGAAGGGTAACAATAGTAAGACAGAAGGGAGAGAGCAAGGAGTATCAGAGCACTTAGACTTTACTTTGTATTATCTGATAAAGAGTGTATGGCCTACAGATTATTTTTCACCTGAAACAACAATTTAATATGAATTCCTTAAACATGAGTGGCAAATCTAATCCAATAGACTGAAAAACTATAGCAAAATGTAGAAAGATGATGAAAGAAATAATACCCATGACAGTTGTCATGGTCCTGGGGAGGCTGGACCCACATTTCATGCAGAGGAGCCAAGCACACTCAAGCTTTTTCACTTCCCAGCAGCTCCTCTCACTGTCTCTCTAACTCTAGCGAGCCGCGCAGCCGTTAATGCGGTGCCACCGGTTACCATGGCAATGCTCCGTGGCACGCAGGCAAGGCCCGTGAGAGTTAGAGAGACAGAGAGAGGAGCTGCTGGGAAGACGCCGGGAGTGTCCTTGGGTCCCTCTACAGGGTACAGCTCCTGACACTCTCCACCGAACCACCAGCGAACTCGTTACAGGTAAGAAGCAGGGAGGGGCAATACACTTAATGAAAATAAATGTAAACAAAAGATGCTTTCCTCCCTCATAATGCATAACCTATTTTACACAACATTTGCACACAGGTGGGGGCGGAGCTAAGCGGCCATGCCGAGCGGTCGCACTGAACATGGGCTCCGTGCGAAATCGCTCTTAAATCGCTATTAAACCGACAAAATCAGCGCAAAACCGGATCAAAACGACGGCTGGGCGACCCGGAGAAGGGAGACCTAGCCCTATAGAGTCAAGAGCCAAGCATCCAGACCGTAAGCGGAGGCTCCTACCCGGGGATAGACCTGAGGCCTATCAGAGGCCTACCCGGATAAAGCAAGGGACTGCAGCCTCTCACCTGGAAGTCTCCCCGGAGTACATCTCCCCCCCCCCCCCCGCCGGAGAGGGATATCCCGGCACCTAAAGCGACGACTAAAGCACAGAGGTAACTGTCCTCCTGAGCCAGCACGGCACCAGCAATAGCCAGGTCTCTGAGAAGCAGCTAAGATGGCTGCCCAGCAAAGCACACAAGCCCAATCAACCCTAAACCCTCTCGGGGACTTTGACCGTCTTTGTGCGACCTTCTGGTCACTGCTGAGAGATCGCGGAATGGCTTTCAATCTGGCAGTGAAATTAGTGTCCAAATGGATCCGTCCAACGACCAGGCGGCGCCATTACAGGCATCTTCTCCAAGCACCCAGACAGGCAACCAGACCCAGCAAACGCTGTCAAGCCCAAGGGCGGGAAGCAACGCCATACCGCATGGGCACATACAAGGGCCCCCACACTCGAGAGAACACGACGGCTCAAAGCGCGACTTCACCACTTGCACGCAAGACTGGGGTTGTGGTCGGAGGAAAGAGGTGCCCTGTTCCGGGCAGAACGATATACCCCACGCTGACTGCAAACACACGTAGCCCGCCCAGGCTGAGGGCCGCACGGAGAGAGCCTCCGAAGCATCAGCCACCCTGCGGGAAGACTGCCCACCGATGGCGGCGACGGAACACCGGCAGCGACCGCTACACCCACAAAGGGACTGCCTCGAACTCACCGAGCTCTCGAGCCAGTGGCAGGAAGATGCCACCCTCAACACAGGCCTGGGGCTGGAGGGGACCCTCACACCAAGACTGCAGTTCCGACATCTCGATCCCCCACGCGTCTCCTACATCATTTCCCCTGCTGGGAATTGGATAAAGAAGGACTCACATCGCAAGAACGCACAGGGGACACGGTTTGGTACCTCTGCCGCAATAAACCCTTGCTGGTCCATTCTGCAACTCTTTAAACCGTGCTCTACTTCTTGGTACTGATCAAACGCTTATGATCACTGCATACATCATTGATAACTGCATGTTAATATTAATGCCTTATGAGTTTTTCGTTAGCCTACTACTGGCCAACATTGTGCCAAATAGCCTATATGTCTGAGAGCTTACAGGTTGCCATGACCCCAGAGTTCAACCAAGTCGTATCAGCAAGTTCTTATTTGTTTGTTTTTCTTGTATTTTTGTTTAGTTTAATCGTAGGTAGCCATGCATACCCTATTAACGTTCCACGCTCACTTATACTGTAACTACAACACACAGGACAGGCATGGAAAGCATGGAAATCAGCAACTTATGCACATGCGGAGTCACAGGTCTGTTATCACACAGGCCTCACCTAAACTCACACAACATCTATTTTAGCTAAGCCTAGGCGTTCTCATCCCACAAAAATGACAGTTTGTGACTCCATATTAGTGCCTCATATGCTATAACGTTTACCTGGCACATAAGATTAACTCTAAATAAAATTTAACATGTTCATAGATTCACTATAACTCACCTATGTAATTCTTCTTAGATAAGATGTTGATACTGGTGAAACTATTGTTACTCTTAATAATGTTACCCAAGCATAATCAACATAATCTAACTGACGTTGCTCATTTATCAGTAACTTTATCACATGCATGTTTAGCGTAGAATATGTAAAACGACTACTAATGTTACAAAGCTTGTAAGCGTACAGTTAATCGATAAGCTTGTTTTAAACCTTAACGAACTCTCGATATGTACTAGCCTAAAACCTAAACGTTGTTCATTTGTTGTGCTTTTCAAACTCTCCAAGCAAAGTTCATCATTACGGTTTATCTCCTTACTTTTAAAAAAATTGTGTGCAAGATCTCATGTCTACCCCTATGTTCGAATTGTACCTAACGAGCTAGAGGATTGCCTTTGGGGTACCTCATAAGCAATTGTTATCACTGTGCGCACTTCAAAAATAAAGAATTAAAAAAAAAAAAAAAAAAAAAAAAAAAAACATTTGCACACACACTACACAAACACTCTGCATTCACTATACACACACTACATCCACTACACAAACACACTCTGCATGTACTATACACTCACTGCATGTAATACACACAAATGCTACATTCATTACACAAATACATACTGTGAATCCACTACACCAATACACAAAAACTCCACTACATGAACACACACTCTGCATTCACTCTACACACTGCACCACTACACAAACACACACTCTGCATTCCCTACATGCAAGCACTGAATTCACTACACATACACACACTCTGCATTCACAATACACACACTACATCTACTACGCGCACACTTATTCTGCATCCATTACACAAACACCTATTCTGCACCACTACACACAGACCCTGCATCCATTATACACAATCACTACATCCAATACACATACACACTCTGCATTCACTATGTACACACTACACCCACTGCACAAACACACACATTGCTTCCACAACACAAACACACACTCTGCGTCTACTTCACACACTGCATCTAATACACATAAACACTACATCCATTACAAAAACATACAACCTTCATCTGCTATACACTGCATCAATAATACACACTGTATCTATTACACACACCGCATCCACTTTACACATTCTACATTCACTATACATACACCACATTCAGAACACACACACTGTGTCCTTGTGGTTGAACTGAGGGTGGGCCCTGTGGGCAGACTCGGGAGTGGGCCCTCCTGGCTGAGACCTTGAGCTGTGTTAGTGGCCCCAACATTTTTTTTTAAATTCTTTATTTTATTTGTGCAAGGGTTCAACAAGACGTGCTTATCATGCCACAACAGCAAGGAAAACATGTAATTAGACATCATGTTACAATAGTCAGGCATTAGAGGGTTCTGCACATTTTATATATAATTGTCGCTTATCAAGTAGTTTGTCAGTTCATCTTATCTGGGAAGGTGTGATACAGGGTTAGGTCAAACATTACAACTTGAAACAATAACAGGTTAATGTCATAGATTAAGTTAAGTTAATACGAAAACGTCGCCATTTTAACTAGGGTGAACAATCAGTCCAGCTAGTAGTTTCAGTCGCTTTGTCTGAGCTGCTTCAGCCTATTCCTACAGTATGCTAAGTCTAACATATACTTAGGTGTAAGGGTCACAGGTACGGGTTTAATTAACGCACGACTTTATGTTACGTCTAAAGTGGCCCCGGTGAGAGTTAAGTTATAAGCGTAACATTGCTAGTGCCTATAGCTGGGTGTGTAGGGTGGGTGTTCCCCATGTAAAGGAGAGTCTTATACTTTACTGTCGGCTGCTATGAGTGTCCGTCTCTGCCTTACAGGCAGGGTTGCGGCTGTAGGCCGTGGAGTGCATAAGTCCTGGTTGCTTCACCCAACTCCCGTTCTGGCTGGTGTGGTCCTTCCTGGGTTCCGTGTATAGGTTTCCCAACAGCTTTGTTTCTCTGGAATCTGCTTTGCTGCAGCTGGTTCTGCTTCGCATTGGGCTTTGTTGTCGTCCGTGTGGGGTGTTGTGCTGTGCTGGTTGCCTTCCGTTCCGACCACCAGGCCTGTGTGCTTCATGTGCTTTGCTGCCCGTTTGCTGAGATGTGGATAGATCTTCTTTTTCCCCGGTATATTTGCAGGCGTGGTGTGGACCCCTCTCGGGTGTGAGTGCAGGCTCTTCCCAGCTCTCATGGTTAGCAGCTCTGTTTTCATCTGCTTGGGTGCGGCTTGCTGTACTTTGTGCCGTGCTGTCGGGCGCCGCCTCGTGTGTGTCCCTGCCTGCAGGAGAGAGCGTCTTCTTCTCCGCCATACTTTTTTGGCGCGCTTGGCTTGACTACGTGTGCGCTTTGGACGGGAGCGATATGGCGGTGCCTTAGGTGGGTCTGAAGCTTTAGCCTTACTTGTGCTCAGCCGGTCTGCTAGTTTGTCCCAAAACGCTGTAAACGTGGCGTCCAGCCGGGCTAGGATGTCGGTCTCCTTTGTTGGGCCTGTTGGCTCGAGTGTAGTCTCCGCCATTTTGCTTACAGGTCGATCCCGTTGGGGTTGCTGCCACAGCTTCTGGGGTGGTCCTCCTGGGACCGGGATGACCCCCACCGGTCCATAGGGGGGGGGTTAGGGCCCGTAATCATGTTTATCTCTGTTGGAGGCATCAGGGAAGCGGCCGTCTCCCCTGTGCCGGCTATGCAGGCAGGCCTTGAGGGGTACTTCGAGGGTTTCTGCTTGGTATGCCACATATTTGGTATCGGTAGGTAGCCCCCGGTCTCGCCTTTCTGCTGGATACTCGTTTGAGGAATTTACGGTAAGTTTTAGGCGTTGAACCCGAGGTTTCTGTCCCGAGGTGCAGGAGCAGCTCTTTTCTGCGACCTCTCGGCTCTGCGGTTAGGCCCCGCCCCACCCCCAACATTTTTGATATGCAGATAAAAAAAAAATAATCAAAGTTACCTTGGTGATATAGAGTTTTGTCATTGGCACGTCTCTTTACCTGGATCTGCTTACTTCTCCACTTGTTAAAATTAAAAAATAAATACTGTAACGGATCACCTTCCGTTGACGGATGCTCCTAGCGCTTCCTGAGGACTCCCAGCACTGCAGACGACACCACAACCACCGCAGACTCCACAACCGCCATAGCTTAACTGGAGCCACGCCGTCTTCCTTCCACCCTGTATGAACCTCCAGCATTCAGGACCGTGTGGGGAAGACCTCTCCTCCAAGGAGAGCGTAACAGGATCAAGCTCTCAAAAGAGCTAAGTGATTAAAGCTCAAGGGAGTATGCAGCGCATAGAAATCCCCAGTGTGAATATAGCTGTCCCCTCCAATCACGAGACAAAACTACGTGTTGAGGGTCAAGAAGAACTGTGATGTTTAATGGCAGGTACTCTGCTTTTATGCAGTGCTCCCCTGCAAGGGAGGCGCCCACAGGCAATTAGGCATTAACCAATCACATATCGGTTACATCCCACATATTCCCTCCCCTCTGCTTGGGAGATAATTGAGTTTCTTACTGTATCTACTCAATTATCTCCAAGCTAAAAAAAATCATAAATTTTTATACATTTTTATAACTTTAAAACTATACATTCAATCTTCATGAAACCACATATTATTAATCAGCATACTTGAAATATGAACATACTCAAAAATCATGCAAATCCTTCCATTAGTTCAAAAGTTAGCTGGAAGTCCTTTGTGACCGACCGCAGGCACATTTTCATGCCCAAAGCAGTTCCACAGATTCAGGCTGTGCGGTCGGTCTATTTCTGCCCTGAAAAGTAACAAAGTCCCATCCGAAGGCGGCGTTCGAATCGTCAAACTCACTTTGACTTTTGTCGAAGTGTCCAAGTGGAACCAGGGTTGCGTTTAGCAGTGTTCAATAGTATAATGGAGGTCTATTTTACACTAAAATGACAAAGTCCCGTTTGAACGTGTGTTCGAATCTTCGAACGGGACTTAGCCTCCAGCCGCAGTGTCGAAGGGTAGGGGAAGGTACAGGTCACGTTCGACTGGATTAAAATGGCCGCTGCCACGTGTTCGACTGTCTAATTGGCGGCCACTTCGACTGCTTCGGCACTTCGACGACTTCAGCACTTCGACTGCATCCGAAGTGCCAGTTTAAAAGTACAAACCCTTTCTTTGTACAACACAGTTAAAGGGCCAGAAACAGTATACCAAGATCCATTAGGCCCAAATGCAGTTCTTAAAGGGCAATACATCCCAAGGCCATAGTCGCAGGGCAGGAGGCCAGCAATCAGTCCTCTCCAAAGCCCAGTGGCAAATGGCAGTTTGTCACATATCTCCCCTTTGGGGGTAAGACTAACCAGGCACCTGACCTTCTGTCGGTCAGTGCCTCCGTTAGTCGATCCACCAACCCACAATAAACCAGTGCCAGAGCAGCCCCCCCACAACAACAAAGTGCAAGAGCAGCCCACCCACAACAAACAGTTACTGCACCTGGGTATTTGCCCTCTGACAAAGAAATGATCAGTCTATAATTTTTATGGTAGGTGTATTTTAACAGTGAGAGACAAAATAACAAAAAATCCAGAAAAACGCATGTAAAAAAAATTATAAATTGATTTGCATGTCAATGAGTGAAATTAGTATTTGATTCCCTATCAATCAGCAAGATTTCTGGCTCCCGGCTGTCTTTTATACAGGTAACAAGCTGAGATTAGGAGCACTCTCTTAAAGGGAGTGCTCCTAATTTCAGCTTGTTACCTGTATAAAAGATACATGTCCACAGAAGCAATCAATCAGATTCCAAACTCTCCACCATGGCCAAGACCCAAGAGCTATCCAAGTATGTCATGGACAAAATTGTAGACCTACACAGGGCTGAAATGTGCTTCAAGACCATCGCCAACCAGCTTGGTGGTGACAACAGCTGGTACGATTATTCACAAATGGAAGAAACACAAAATAACGGTCAGTCTCCCTTGGTCTGGTGCTCCATGCAAGATCTTACCTCGTGGAGTTTCAGTGATCATGAAAACAGAGGATTTTTTCCCGGCCCAAAACTACACGAGAGGATCATGTTAATGATATCAAGGCAGCTGGGACCATAGTCACCAAGAAAACAATTGGTAACACATTACGCTGTGAAGGTCTGAAATCCTGCAGCACCCGCAAGGTCCTCCTGCTCAAGAAAGCTCATGTACAGGCCCATCTGAAGTTTGCCAATGAACATCTGAATGATTCAGAGGAGAACTGGGTGAAAGTGTTGTGGTCAGATGAGACCAAAATCAAGCTCTTCGCCATCAACTTAACTTGTTGTGTTTGGAGGAGGAGGAATGCTGCCTATGACCCCAAGAACACCATCCCCACCGTCAAACATGGAGGTGGAAACCCCCGTTTCGGGGGTGGTTTTCTGCTAAGGGGACAGGACAACTGCACCGCATCAGAGGGACAATGGACTGGGCTATATATGGTAAAATCTAGGGGTGAGAGCCTCCTTCCCTCAGCCAGGTCTTCTTCCCTTCCAGCATGACAATGACCCATAACACACAGCCAAGACAACAAAGGAGTGGCTCAAGAAGAAGCACATTAAGGTCCTGAAGTGGCCAAGCTATTCTCCAGACCTTAATCCCATAGAAAATTTTGTTGAGGGAGCTGAAGGTTTCGCGTTGCCAAACGTCGGCCTCAAAACCTTAAAGGGACACTATAGTCACCAGAACAACTACAGCTTATTGAATTTGTTCTGGTGAGTAGAATCATTACCTTTAGGCTTTTTGCTATAAACTCTGTCTTTTCAGAGAAAATGCAGTGTTTATATTACAGCCTCGTGATAACTTCACTGGCCACTCCTCAGGTGGCTGTTAGAGATCCTTCCTGGGTCATGGCTGCCTAAAATGCATCCAAACATTCAGTGTCTCCTCCCTCTGCATGCAGACACTGCACTTTCCTCATAGAGATTCATTGATTCAATTCATCTCTATGAGGAGATGCTGATTGGCCAGGGCTGTGTTTGAATTGTGCTGGCTCTGCTCCTGATATGCCTCTTTGTCAGTATCAGCCAATCCTATGGGGAAGCATTGTGATTGGATCAGGCTACCACTTCTGCTGATGTCAGCAGGCAGTGGGCAGGTCTAAAGGAAACAGTGACAAAGTAAGCAGCTCCAGACTTGAATACAAGTAAGATTTCTATATTTATGGAAGCATGAGGGGCTCAGGGGGCTAGATGGTGGTTTTAACCCTATAGAGTCAGGAATACATGTTTGTGTTCCTGACCCTATAGTGCTCCTTTAATGACTTTGAGGGGATCTGCAAAGAGAAGTGGGACAAAATCCCTTCTGAGATGTGTGCAAACCCGGTGGCCAACTACAAGAAACGTCTGACCTCTGTGATTGCCACCATGTACTAAGTCGATGGGGTTAAATACCTATTTTTTGCTATTTTATGACCTCACCCTTCCTTGTACTATAGGGCACTTTTAACATTGGACATATTGAGCGCTCAGATCCAAGCTATCTGGGGATATGTTGGACATATATGTTAAACATTATATTATAAGAGTTATGTATTTTTATGTGTTTTTTGTAACCGTTTTTGACTTGGAGATATTTTCTGTTACTGGAGATAATTAAGTTACCACAGCCACTTAAATTGCCACACAGCCACACTCATTGACATGCAAGTCAATTCAGAACTCTTTTGACATGCGTTTTTCTGGTGTTTTTTTTTGTTTTTTTTTATTCTCTCTGTTAAAATACACCTACCATTAAAATTATAGACTGATCATTTCTTTGTCAGTGGACAAACGTTCAAAATCAGCAGGGGGTCAAATATTTTTTTCACCTTACTGTACATGTACACACAATCACAGATATATACACTCACAAATAATCACAGACCTATACACACACACATACACTCACACAGACATATGCGCACATACAAACACAATCACAGACACACAATTACCTATACACATAATTACTGTCATATACACACATTTATTAAGTAAGAGATCCACCCAGACTCCCTACCTTGCTCTGGGAGGGCTGGAGTGAATCCTCTCCCTGGTGGCCAGTGGTTGCTGCTGTGATGGATCCATGTGCTCTTCCTGCACAGGTCACTCAGACTCAGTAGTGATGCCGATTCTGTGATTACGTCCTTTCCCATTTGTTGGCTTACTGCAGGGCGTGCGAGGGAGCTGTGCAGAAAAAGTAATGAGCACTCTTCCTCTCTCGCCATCTGTCAGCCTGAACAGCAACTGGACCAATACAAGCGGTTCAGGGCCGCATGCGAGCCGGGGGTTGGACACACCCGTTTTAGATTGTAAGCTTATTTGAGCAGGTCTCTCGCTACATCTGCACGTTCTATACAACAATGATAATAAAGTCTGTGTTTCTTTCTGCAGAATCCTGCTTCCTCTTCACGTTGACACACCAGAAGTTGCCCATTTACTGCCAGCAGGGATACTTGCAGAACCGTGGCCTTGTTGGCACTGAACATCTCAGACAGCATTCTATAGATGCTGGCCTCATGGAAAATTTCAGTGGACACATTCAAAGGACAGCTGGTGACATGTTACATAGGATCAGCGGCAGCAAAAGAGACGAACTCTAACTTAATAAAAATAATTAACTATGTTTGTTTATTTCATACAAATGCTACCTCCACTGGATTGATAAAAAACATTGTATTACATTTGCACAATACATGGCACAGCTGCCAATTGGTGTGATAGTTGTGGTGTGTACAACTTGACTGATGACATAACCGCAAAGACTAAGGAAGTCAGACAAAATAAAAATGTTTAAGCATTTGGATAACACAATGCTTACTTGTGCTTACTTGTGTCTAGAGCAGATGGACTTTCTTGTGATCCCTCCCTCTATAAATGTTTCACCCTGGCTGTTCACCAAGCAGGCTTGAAGCTCCACTTGTATGGTGTTTGTGTTGGTTGAGAGCTGGTATCTAACTGGCAGATTTCTACACTCTATGTATGGATATTTTGGTCTGGGGGCCAAGATATGGAGATATCAGATTTTACCCACCATAAATCTTGGATTAGGAACAGATTTGGACTAGTGGATGAACACTCATAATGATGCTCTGGTAAACGCAACATCTGCTGAATTGCTTCTTTAATGGGACTGATGGAATGTCATGTATTTACCCAGGTCAACCTAGAATGTGTTACAAGTGCAGATCCCATAAGCATTACATTTTAGCAATGCCTGTGGAGTCCAAGAGTGTGCAGGACATCTAAGAGAACAATGTGTAGTTTTCCTGCAGTGCTGTAAAATGTTTTGCTGATTTTTAGCAGTGTAACCCAACCTCCTTAGCCAACCCCCTCTCAGATTTCAACATGTTCCTGATTCCCAGTCTCTGAAAGAAACATACCTTTTGCAGTCAATGAAAATAGAGGTATGTCTTCTCTACTGAAAGGAATGCTCACAGCACAGACTGCACCACAGAGACAAGGCTAGAGCCCATCTGTGCTCCTCTCTCTCTCTTCTATGCAAGTATTAAATTCTCCTCCCGCCTCTGTCAGCCAACCACCCTACGTCCCTGTATCCAGATAGGTACCTCCGCCGTAGTCTCTCCCAGATCCCGCAAAGAAATAGTGAATTATAGCTCCCATATACCCAAACATCAATCAAGACTTGATGAAGGTACAACAACTTTTTTTATTAGACAAATGCACATACATTTATACCCAGACCCCCAGCATGGTGTCTCCATTCAGAACATCCTAAGCCAGCCCAGGCGTCTCTGTGTCTGGGAGATAATTAAGTTGGTTACCTGTAAACTAATTATCTCCCAGATACAGAGAGAAATAAAATAAAAAATCCCCCGAAAACACACATTAAACAGTAACGTACCCACACGTATCATACATCTTTTTTTTGCGGTTTCAGTTGACTGCAGTGACCAGATTGGTCTAGTAGAGTTTCATGTGGTCAAAGCTTTTCATCTGTGAATTACCGGGGACTATATCCTGGTGGGGAATGGAAGCTGAATAGAGTAAGGAGCACAACCATAAATATTTATGTACAAGAAAAATCTTTATTAAATGGGTATATACTATAAGAATATCTCTTTAAATTTTAAACGCAAGACCTACTTTAAGCGGCAACCTCAGTTACGCATGGATATGCGGGGACTCAGTTACTTATATGCCCTCTGAGTTTATGGTTTTGTCTCCCTCAGTGAGGCATTTATTTCTACAGCGCGCACCATACATATTGGACAGTAACTAACATCGGCATGTTAGATCGTAAGATAAACCTGTCCCTTATAATATGTCTTATCTCCTCACTGTCTGTTTCTCCTATTATGATAAACTGAAAGGTGCATTGTCCATTTATATGCAATATCGCGCTTATAATGTCTGCTATTGTAGTTCAGCATGTTTACCCTATTATATGTTTTCCGTGCAAAGCTCAGATTGAGGAAGCGCTACCTACTCTCACACAAAAGTTAAAACTAGCATGTTTAAATCAACCTTAAAGCTACTTCACAATACTTGCATGTACCTAACCGAGCTGCTGAGTCTGAGGGACACTGTTGTCACCGAGGATGAGACCTAAGACCACATGGGCCTGTTCAATGTATTTTTTTATTTAAATGTTTAAGTAAATATTCTTAGCGCGAGCCTGGGCATCACCTGACTTACCTACTTGCCCGCGCATGTATAGCTATTAGCAATACGGGGCAGGGGAGTCTCAGTGGAATATGCACAGCGGATGCTAGCTACTAGAATTCAGCCTGTTTACATTCATTCTAATGTACCACAGTTTACCTTGCATTTAAATAATCAGCAATTAAATAATCGTTTAGCCCTAGCTTGAATTAACAATCAGTAAAATGTATCTATACCACTCATACTGTTATAAACACTGCCTCAGCACTGCTTTAATAGTCCTGCAGTATAGTCATAGGCAGTCCTTTACTCTTCCTAACATAAAATTAGGCTAACAAATACTCAGAGATGATATAAACTGCATTGTATTTTACCCGTCTTGTATGTAACCTTATCGTCTTCCCTCTCTCATTCTGTACCCTCATGATTTTCTGCCTCAATAAAAAAGAGATTGACAAAAAAAAAAGAAACACATACATTGAAAACAGCTGAAAATACTGGGTGGCCACCCATAATGATTGAGATCCTCCCAACCATAAAACACCTGTTTATGGTTACCAAGGAAACCAACACAATAATATATGCACACATAAAGCATTCAATGTGAGGAATAAGACTTACAGGCATAAATCATTAATATAATAATCAAGATCAGATTAAGGACATCCAGGTATACATTTATTAATAGCTAGTATAGTGAACGAATGAAAGATATGTAACAAAAACATCATGTAGTCATATGCTGCAATATCAAAATAAATCATAATATGTATACATAGACATCCAGTAAACAAGACTGAAAGCCATAACATAGGAAAAAGTAAAACATAAAATGAGGACAGACAAAAATAAATACCACATATAGAGAATGAACCAACCGATCAGGTTACTTGAGAGTTTAAACTTCGATCAATCCCGCACAAAACCGAGGCGCGAACCGCATCGTGCGCCTCAAACTGCCGAACCCAGAACTAGGCTGAATGAAATGGAACGCATATGCGTTCCAACGTACCCGGCAGTCAAAGCCGGTCTATGATCAACGCATGCGCGAAGCGCCACTGCTAAAAACGCTGATAGGGAAATGCATTGTCAGTATGCCAAGCGGCAGAAAAATGTATATTTATGAATCAAAATCCACAATGAGCCTAATAAAGCTCTGATATGGAGCAAGAAAACAGTACCTTGAACTATAGCAAAAATTTAAAATAAGAAAATAATATATGCATACAAATGAAAAAGAAAAATAAGAAAAAAAATTGAAAAATAAGAAAAAAATAAATGAATAAAGAATACTGAAAATCAGTATTTGAAAAAACTAATAATCAACAAAAAATGTAACATCAATAGGAGTACCATACATATAATAAAGACGTACAGTAATAAATCCATAAAACAAGAATAAGCATTATCAGTGCAAACATCCATGTAATAATAGAAATCCCAAATGTTATGAAGACAAGGATGCATGCTTATCTAGTCAATGCATCTCGAGTCATATAAAGAGATACCAAATTTGAAACCCCATCAACTGAAAGCCAATGAATATTGGATATATGCACCTTTGTAAACAATCTGAAGATATTTGTAAAGCCAATAATCAACTCACACACAAATACTAATTTCAGGAATAATCAGAAATATGTATGATAATTCTGTAGACAGATTTCTTCCAACATAAGAAGTTAAACAAAGAAGCCAAAATTCGGAAGATCTTCCTGGAAGGTATCCAATCGACGGGGGGCTACCCAGAAGTGACAAACCCAATGCGAGAAAAAACTAAAAAAAGAGATAAAATCATTAATAATTAACAAAGTATCAGGCAACTCACAGGCAGAGGTAATAAACTAAAAAGATCACCTCAATATGGTCCATATAACAACATAGCAGTGGACGTCATCAAATTATGTAACAAATTAACCAATTGCATGTGGCTATTTTACCTGAAAGGATTAAAGTCACAATCTTCATTTAACCCATAAGGGAATAATGTATCCAACCGATGGATCCACCGTAACTCCGCACGCTTAAGTGAATCTGCAAGGGAACAGCCAGAAAAGGGTGTCTTAATACATTCTATGGCTTGAAAACGCAATTGCTCTACAGAATGGCCTGAATCAATAAAATGTTTTGCAAACAAAATGTGCCGTTTCTTGGTGTGAATGGCTCTTTTATGTTCGTCAAAACGCACAGTCAAGGGTCTAGACGTTTGGCCGACAAGAGGACACTTGATGAAATAAACTACACGGTCAGTTTGACAGTTGAAGAACTCCTTGATAGCAAACTCTTTGCCTGTTCTAGGGTGTGTAAACTCAGAACCAGTGGTGACATTATTGCAATTAGCACAATGTCCACATCAATGCATGACCTTGATAGGTGCCAACCAGGTGGTAGATGGTTTGGAAGACATATTGATTCTAGAGGGCGATACTAAGCTTTTAATGTTTCTGGATCTCTTGTAGGCCATCAATGGTCTCTCTCTAAAGAGATCAGCAATCGCTGGATCACTCTGCAAGACATGCCAGTTTTTATTGATAACATGTTTGACATACCCTGACTTGGTTGAGTATGTGGTGACACATGGAATACGATTAGGCATTTTTCTCTTGCTCTTACCCTGGGTCCTCAATAAAGAAGCCCTCTCCAGGTCTTTCACTTTGGCCAATGCTTCCTGTAAGGAGGTTTCCTTATACCCACGGGAGCGAAAGTCTGCCAACATCCTCCTCGCCTGGGTGTCAAAATCAGCTTCTTGTGACACAATCCGTCTAACACGTAGTAGTTGACTAAAAGGAAGACTTTGGATCATGCTGGTAGGATAAAACGAGTTTGCTGTAGATATGCAACTTTAGCAGTTGGTTTTCGGAAAAGATCGAATTATAGACCATCATTGATTTTACTCACCCGGACATCCAAGAAATGTATGTTACTGGTATCATGCTCCAAAGTGAATTTGATGCTTGGCACACATTGATCCAATGGAAAATAGAAAATCTACAATACAATAACAACAGAAAAACATAGTGCAATAATGCTATAACACTTTAAAATGGTGAGTAGATGCAAAATAGTCACACTCACAAACAGAAATTGATTGTAGGCGTTATCAAAAACTTCAGGACTTGCGAAGCATCATGGCAGATATAGAGGAGAAAAAATATATAAAAATAATAGTGCAGAGTATCTTTGATAAAATGAACACTTTAATGTACAAACACACTTACAAAATAGAAGTGGGAAACAGGCACATCAATAAATCCAATCTCAGGATCCCTGGAATCAGGAACATCAAATGACCAATGTCCAAAAAAGAGATGTGGAAATAAAATACAAAATAAAACCAAAATCAAATTCTGCACTACAATAGAAAGCCCTACGCGTTTCGTTCAGTAACCTGAACTTCCTCAGGGGCAAATGAATCTCCTAGTCTGCATGCAACGTCCTTCAAGTCCCGGTCTTCTTTTAAACTCATCTGAGTTTGGCGCGCAGTAAGTCCCAGCCTATCCGCACCATACTTCCGGGTTCGGCATTTTCCATACTTCCGGGTGCGTTCCAATGACGTCACCGGAAATGCGACTCCGGTTTCATCCTTAGACTAAACCGGAAGTGATGATGCGTTCCATTCGGCAATTTTGCGTTCCACCACTCGTCAAAGGGGCGGAAATGGACCATAATGTGAAAAAACAATAATTACCAAATCAGAAATCGATCTCATATCCCATAAGTCACCAGGATATCACTAAAACAATAAAACAAACCTTCCTCTATAAAAAAATCCCTAAATACATAAAGGAAAAATATAGGGAAAAGGTATACATATATCTCATGCAACAAATTATGTACTTACAAACCAAATCAAACTCTACATTCAGCCCCCTTGGTTGCATAGTTTGCAAGGTGTATATCCAGTATCCTTCTCTTTTCCTCAATAGTAATCCAAGGTCACCGCCCCTTTCGTCCAAAGACACTTGTTCAATAACAGTACATTGGAGGGTACTGAAATTGAAGGAAGGGCATTTGTTACAGTGCACTGGCACTGAGTGTGTCACCATTTTCTTTTTAATATTGTTTCTGTGCTCTTGGAATCTAATTTTAGCCTTCCTCCCTGTCCTCCCCACATATTGCAACCCGCATCCACATGTGATCAGGTATACGACATGTGTTGAGGAACAGGACACCAGACTTTTGATTTTAAACTTCTTTTGAGTTTGGAAACTGCTGAAACTTGAAACAACTTTATGTTGATGGTTGCAACTGATACAGTTGCCACATGTGTGGAAGCCTGTTTTGTTCATAACCTTTTTATTCTCCAATCTAAAAGTGCTAGGTGCCAAGATTTGTTTGAAATTCGTTCCCTTCCTAAAAATAATTTTCGGAATTTGGGGGATTTGCATATTTAAATAGTCGTCTTCAATTAATAGACCCCAGTGCTTCTTAATGATTCTCTGTACATCAAAAGCCTTTGAGCTATATTGCGTATTAAAAGAGAAATCGAACATAGGGTTTCTAATGTCCGTCTTTCTTTTATTCACTAGGAGGTCGTTTCTATTTCTATTTCCCACTTTTTCAATTTCTGCATCCAGAAGTTCCGAACTGTATCCCTTTTCTAAAAAACGATTTTTCAAAACTTCTGCTTGTGAATAAAACAGATCCAGATCACTGCAGTTCCTACGCATCCTAATAAACTGGCTCTTAGGAACCCCCTTGAGCCAGTTTGGATGGTGTCCACTTGCAGTGTCAATGAAACTGTTTGAATCAGTTGCCTTAAAAAATGTTTTAGTCTTGATTGCTCCACCCTCAATGAAGATGGATAAATCAAGGAAATCTATACTAGACATACCTATCTTAGGTGTAAAAACCAAAGAAAGAGAGTTCTGATTGACGTACAGAAAGAACTTTTCTAATTCAACCAAAGGACCGCGTCACACATTGATCCAAGTCCGTTTTAAATGATAAGAGGTGTGCCTCTGAGCCATTCCAAAGAAAAAAAAAATCATCGTCGATATAACGAAACCACACAGATACAAATCTGAATAAAGGATGTGTATAGACAAAATCTTCCTCAAACTTGGCCATGTACAGATTGGCGTATGATGGAACCAGATTGGCCCCCATCGCCATTCCCTGTATCTGTAGGAAAAAATCATTTCCAAAGGTGAAATAATTACATGATAACACCAAATCAAGTAGCTGTAAAATTAATTCATACAAATTTGAATTCAACAAAAGTCTATCTAAGGCTTGTGCTGTAGCATCCATGCCTCCCCTATGTGGAATGGATGTATACAAACTGCATACATCCATCGTGCATAGAAGTGTGTCTCTACAAGAGGATCCCAAACTATCCAATTTACTCAGAAAGTCACTGGTATCCCATATGTAGGATCTCATCTGTACCACCAACACTTGGAGATAAGCATCAACATATTGGGCCAAGGGCTGTAGCAATGAACCACAACCCGACACAATCGGCCTGCCCGGAGGGTTCACAAGATCCTTGTGAATCTTGGGGAGCAAATACAAGAAGGGTACCCGAGGTGTGGGTATGTTTAAAAATTCAAAGATCTTTTTATTGATTAAACCCTGATTCAAAGCCTCAAGGGTGATGACCCCAATCCTTTCTTGAAACTCTTTCGTTGGATCCCACACAAGTCTCTTATAGTGAATCCGGTTGGACAACTGTGTCATGGCTTCTGCATTATATTTATCAGTATCCATGACAACAGTGGCCCCACCTTTGTCCGCAGCTCGGACAAGGATGGAGTCATCGCTCCTTAGGGCACTGACAGCCCTCCATTCATCTGACGTCAAATTAGAGGAACCTCTCCTGGACCAATTAATGGAATGGAAGCTCCCTGGTAGTTACAGGGAGTGATTGTTAGGCTTAAGAGGTCTTTGCTGTGGAGTATGGATTGCTCGCTTTTATTAATTAATGAGGAAATAGCTGTCTTGATAGCACATATGCATTTAGCTGTATGATATATATGTCTATATATTGCAATCTCATGACATTTCCACAAGGTGAACAGCAACGAAAAGGTTAAAGTTAAATTAGAACACACAACATGTGTTTTCAGTCAAATGTATACGCACTTAAAGGGACACTATAGTCACCTGAACAACTTTAGCTTAATGAAGCAGTTTTGGTGTATAGAACATGCCCCTGCAGTCTCACTGCTCAATCCTCTGCCATTTAGGAGTTAAATCCCTTTGTTTATGAACCCTAGTCACACCTTCCTGCATGTGACTTGCACAACACTTCCTGTAAAGAGAGCCCTATTTAGGCTTTCTTTATTGCAAGTTCTGTATAATTAAGATTTTCTTATCCCCTGCTATGTTAATAGCTTGCTAGACCCTTCAAGAGCCTCCTGTATGTGATATAAAGTTAAATTTAGAGATTGAGATACAATTATTTAAGGTAAATTAAATCCGTTTGAAAGTGAAACCAGTTTTTTTTTTCATGCAGGCTCTGTCAATCATGGCCAGGGGAGGTGTGGCTAGGGCTGCATAAACAGAAACAAAGTGATTTAACTCCTAAATGACAGTGAATTGAGCAGTGAAATTGCAGGGGAATGATCTATACACTAAAACTGCTTTATTTAGCTAAAGTAATTTAGGTGACTATAGTGTTCCTTTAATCTGTAGAGCTATTCATAGACGTGCTAACTGCTGACCATAGAATACATTACATCCAATATCAGGGAACACGTTTTTGTGATATGTCACAACAGGTGGGGGTCTCTCTCTTTGGAGGAAGCTATATAAACTGTAACTATACATTTAGCATTCATTCATCATTCATTCCATCAGGTCTCCTTAACCTGCTGCCAGCCTACCTCTAACGGTTTGGTACGGTTATCTAACTGTTATTTTATTTCTGTAACATTTATTCAATACACTTACATTTTTTTAATTTATTTGAGTCAATGTTTCATTTATTACAATGCCTTTTGGGTCTTCAGACACTGGATTATTTTAGTGATAGTCAAGTTATCAGCTAGAATAGTTAGAATTAAACAATTTCTAAAGACATTCTTGAAAGCGACATCTGTTCTTCTACTGTCAAATCACGATAAGGTAAGAATAATCCGGGGTAACAGATGTCGGTACATGAGATCAAACCTTAAAGGATCACTATAGGGTCAGGAACACAAACATGTATTCCTGGCACTATAGTGTTAACACCACCATCTAGCTCCCCTGGACTCCTCATGCCTCCATAAATATAGCAAAATCTTGCTGTATTCAAGCCTGAAGCTGTAACTCTGCATGCTGTTAGACTCCAAAAAACAAGCTGTCTGCTGACATCATCAGAAGTGGTAGCCTGATCCAATCACAGTGCTTCTCCATAGGATTGGCTGAGACTGGCAAAGAGGTAATTCAGAGGCAGAGCCAGCATGATTCAAAATCAGCCCTGGCCAATCAGCATCTCCTCATAGAGATGAATTGAATCAACAAATCTCCATGAGCAGTGGCGTACGTACCGCGGTCGCAGGGGTCGCAGCTGCGACCGGGCCCGGCACTCCAGGGGGCCCGGCCGCCCTGCGGACCCCCGCGACCGGGTAGCAGCTGCCACGCTTTGCGGCCCCGGCCCGTGCGGCAAACCGCCGGGGCCGCATGTTAAGGGGTTCATCGGGTGGCCCATGATGTCAGGGCCACCCGATGGACATGGATTGTAAGGGGGCCCGGTCTGCGCTGGGCACTTCAAGAGCGCGACCGGGCCCCCTGTGATTACATCATCACGGCTGGGAGGAAGTGACCGCACGTCACTCCTCCCAGCATACTGAGAGCCCGCGCGGGAGGAAACCGAAAGGAGGAGGGAGTCAGAGTGGGAACTCTGACTCCCATCAGACTGAGCCACCACTGGACCCCAGGGAAAGTCACACATGGTAGGAAACATTTTGTGTATTTGTGTCTCTGTATGTCTTTGTGTCTGTGTGTATGTGTGTCTGTGTCTCTGTATGTGTGTGTGTCTGTGTCTCTGTATGTGTGTATGTATGTGTGTATGTCTGTGTCTCTGTATGTGTGTATGTCTGTGTCTCTGTATGTGTGTATGTCTGTGTCTCTGTATGTGTGTATGTCTGTGTCTCTGTATGTGTGTATGTCTGTGTCTCTGTATGTGTGTATGTATGTGTGTATGTCTGTGTCTCTGTATGTGTGTATGTATGTGTGTGTCTGTGTCTCTGTATGTGTGTATGTGCCTGTCTCTGTATGTATGTGTGTCTGTGTCTCTGTGTGTGTGTATCCGTATGTATGTCTTTGTATGTGTGTGTCTGTCTGTGTCTCTGTGTGTATGTATGTCTGTGTCTTTGTCTGTGTGTGTGTGTGTGTGTGTGTGTATCTGTACGTATGTCTGTGTATGTATGTTTGTGTCTGTGTGTGTGTGTGTTGAAAAAAGGAGATAGGGTCGCACTCAATCACATCAATTTAAACGTGTGTGTGTGTGTGTGTGTATGATTGTGTGTCTGTGTCTCTGTATGTGTGTATGTGTGTGTCTGTCTCTGTATGTGTGTATCTGTATGTATGTCTGTGTGTGTCTGTGTCTCTGTATGTGTGTGTGTGTGTGTGTCTCTGTATGTATGTGTCTGCGTGTGTGTCTCTGTATGTATGTGTCTGCATGTGTGTATGTATGTATGTGTCTGTCGGGGGTGTGTGTATGTGTTTGTGTCTGTATGTATGTGTCGGGGGGGGGCACAGTCAGGGGGGAGTGGGTCAGGGTAGGGGGGGCCCACGGATCAGTTTCGCACCGGGGCCCCATGGAGTGTGTGTACGCCACTGTCCATGAGGAAAGTTTAGTGGCTGCATGCAGAGGGAGGAGACACTGAATGTGTGGATGCATTTTAGGCAGCCATGACCGAGGAAGGATCTCTAACAGCCATCTGAGGAGTGGCCAGTGAAGTAATTTTCTCTGAAAAGACAGCGTTTACAGCAAAAAGCCTGAAGGTAATGATTCTACACAACAGAACAAATTCAATAAGCTGTAGTTGTTCTGGTGACTATAGTGTCCCTTTAACCCCTTAACGCCGTTACGGAGTTCTATGCCGTCCTGGCTTTAAAGGGCTTTAAAGCCGTTGCGGCGGCATAGAACGCCGTAACGGCTTAAGCCCCCAGGAGGTGAGATCTACTTACCTCCGCCGCGATCCTCTACTGGAGGGCTGCCGACAGCCCAGGCAGCCCTCCCCCGGCAAATGAGGCCCCCGGGGGCCATGTGATCGCTCTCAAAGAGCCCCCTATAGCTGGCTATGGATCTGGTGGGTAGTGTAAAAAAAAAAAATTCGACATGTTTAAAATTCAATTAAAAGTATTTTTATATATATATTATATGTATATATATATTATATATACATATTATATATATATGTAACGTCATACAAAGTGTATTTTAATATTAATATTAGTATATATTTTAATATTAAAATACACTTAGAATGACGTTACATCTATGTAATATGTATATATAACATATAAAATTATATATACACATATATTATAGATATACGTATAATTACAATAATAAATAAATTAATAAAATAAATAAATAAAATATTGAAACAAAATTTAATATAAATTATATATTTATATGTAATTTCATTCTAACTGTATTTTGTTATTAATATATATATATACATATATATATATATATATATTGGTAACAAAATACACTTAGAATGACAATCTATATATAAAATACAAATAACCGCAAATATATATATATATATATATATATATATATATATATATATATAGATAAATACATATAATTACATAAAAGATTACATTAGTATACACGTAGAATTTAAATACCTATAAATGCATATATATTAAAATTCTACGTGTATATTTAAATAATCTTTTAACTTAATTATGTGATTTTAGTAATTAAAATTTGATTGACATGCCTGACAACACAGGGAGAAAGTGCAGAGAATTTAATTCGCAAGCACTATATTTGACCCTGTAACTCTCCAAGACACCATAAAACCTGTACATAGGGGGTACTGTTTTACTTGAGAGACTTCGCTGAACTCAAATATTAGTGTTTCAAACTGGTAAATTGTATTACAACGATGATATTTTAAGTAAAAGTTAAGTTTTTGCATTTTTTACAAACAACCCACTTTTATGGACTATATTATTAATGTAATATGTTTTACTGTTTTAAAACACTAATATTTGTGTTTAGTGAAGTCTCCCGAGAATAACAGTACCCCCATGTACAGGTTTTATGGTGTTTTGGAAAGTTAGAGTCACATATAAGGCTTGCATTTCATTTTTTTGACATTGAAATTTGCCAGATTGGTTATGTTGCCTTTGAGAGCGTATGGTAGCCCAGGAATGAGAATTACCAGCATGATGGCATACCATTTGCAAAAGTTAGACAACCCGAGGTATTGCAAGTGGGGTATGTCCAGTCTTTCTTAGTAGCCACTTAGTCACAAACACTGGCCAAATATTATTTTTTTGCTTTTTTCACACAAAAACAAATATGAACGCTAACTTTGGCCAGTGTTTGTGACTAAGTGGCTACTAAAAAAGACTAAAAATACCCAACTTTCAATACCTTGGCTTGTCTACTTGTTCAAATGGTATGCCATTATGGGGGTAATTCTCATTCCTGGGCTACCACACCGTCTCAAAGGTAACATTACCAATCTGGCAAATTTCTATTTGAAAATGGAACGTTCTATATTTGACCCTGTAACTTTCCAAAACACCAAAAAAAAAGTGTTAATGGGGGGTACTGTTGTACTCGTGAGACATCGCTGATTACAAATATGTGCATTTTTGTGCAGTAAAACCTAACAGTATTATGACATTCACAGCTAAAATGTCAGACGGAAATACAAATTTAAAAAAAAATCTTATTTTCTCACATTTTTAAAATTTTTTATTCATAATGAATTATGTTCCATATATGAATAGTTAATGACAAATTAAAGCCCTGTTTCTCCTGAACAAAATGATATATAATAAGTGTGGGTGCATATAATATGAAAGAGGGGAACTACGGGTGAACAGACATATAGCGCAAATTCCAGTTTTTGTTTACGTTTTGTTTTGATCAGAACGTGCACTATTGACTCCGTCCTGAAGGGGTTAAAAAACAAAACAAAAAAACAGTGTTGGCTATTTCCTCCACCGGCACTTCCACCTACACCGCCACGGTCACTGCCTCCTCAACTTCCTACTCCACATCCACCTCCTCCTCCTAGAGCAGGGTGCAAAAGCGGAGCAGCCGTCCCCTAGACAGAATGCCTGTAATTCAAAGAACTTTACCTTGCTGTGTAAGATGACACAGATCACTCTGATTGGTGGATTTCAAGCCAACCAATAAGAGTGTTGTGACAGGTAATTGTCTTACCTATCAGTCTCTTCATTTACCTGTCAGAGCACTCTGATTGTATGGCTTAAACCCACCAGAGTGCTTTGAGCCTAATTGCAGGGCAGGGCAGGGCTTTATAAGACTTCCCCCGCCCTGCAGAGCTCAGTATGCGCGGAGCCCTCCATGGATGAAGAAGGATTTTTTTTGGGGGGGCGCTCGTTTTCTTTTTTTTTTAAAGTGTGTCGGTTATTCTGGATTTTTATTTGTCCTTTTTGGGGGCTGAAAAAAAGAAGATTTTAGAAGAAAGAAGACATCAAATGGTAAGTCTATTATTTTACAGGTATTTAAACAAGGGTCCCCCCTCATTATTTTTAGGATGAGGGGGGGTAGGTTGGGGATAGTTTTTTTTTTTTTGGGGGGGGGATTTTTATTTATGGCCCCCACCCACCACTCAGGGGTGGGAGATGGGGGAGGAGGACTTTAGGTCCCCCCGTAAGGAAACCTAGGATATCCAATCCTCATTCGGTAGTTTCCTCCCGAACGGCCAAAGCATCAGTGATTATAGCTCTCAGTTCGGTAGATGAAATAAACGAAATCCATACGAATACAATAGCTTTACAAGATGATTCCCTTAACAAAGCATACGAATATCCAAACATCAGTCGGAGTCTAGAAGAAGGGTGCCACAGAACTGGCTTTTAATTATCACACACTGGCTTTTATGCAAGTCCCCATGCAAGGGGACATCCCACAGGGAGGGACAAGATACATCCAATCAGTTACAAGGAAAACATAAAACACTCTCAGCACAAGCATACAATTCCCTCCCCTAGTCCTGGAGATAATCAAGCCTGATAAAGTAATAACTTGATTATCTCCAGGCAGAAAAATTACAGGGGTGAGGACATTAGGTCCCCCCCCTTATTGTTATTTAGGGCCCCCATCCGCCACGCAGGGATTGGGGGAGGACATTAGGTCCCCCCATTTTTATTTATTGCCCCCACCCATTGCTCAGGGATGGGGGCAGGGGGGGAAGACAATAGGTCCCCCCCTTATTGTTATTTAGGGTCCCCACCCTCTGCACAGGGGTGGGGGCCGGGGGAGGACAGTAGGTCCCCCCTTAGTTATTTAGGGCCCCCACCCACCACTCAGGGGTGGGGGCAATAGGTCCGCCCCTTTATTGGTATTTAGGGCCCCCACCCGCCGCTCAGGGGTGGGGGCTGGAGGGGGGCAATAGGCCCCCTCTTTAGTTTAAAAACCCCACTTGCGCGTATAGCTCAGGCTGCTCACTGTTTAATAGACAAGCCCCTAATCGCGGTATAGTGAGTAGGGGCATAATTTACTAATACTAAGTGACAAGCTTCTATATGTTGCGGTCACTGGCCCGCCGAGCCTCACGGCCGTGCCCGACCGGCACGACCGTACCGACTACACGAGCTTACCTGCTCGTCGGCGAGCCGGGAACCGCGCACTCTGTTCTTCCGGGCATCACGCCTGAATCCAATATGGCGCCGACCACGTGGTCGCGTCTATGGATAGCCCCGCCCCCGAGAGTTATACCAACGTGTGCGTGACGTCACGACGTCAACGCACACGCACGTTTTGGGGTCAGAGGTCGCCCTCTGACCAATCATAGCCTAGAGAGGGGTATTTAAACCCCTAGCTTTTCCCAGAACTTTGCCCTGTCGTGGTTTCCCGAGAGTGCTATTTCCGTGTTTCTGATTTCCTGGTATCCTGATCCTTGCCTTGGCGTTTCCCTGGTTATTCTGATCTCTGGTTTCCCTGACTTGGCTTGTTTTATCGGTATTGAGTATTTTCTGGCTTCCTTGACCTCGGCTTTCCCTTTGACCATTCTCTGTCTCTAGCGTATTAGTCCGGCCATTCTAAGGTCCGGTTTACGCTCTATCCTGTTATTTTCCTTTTCTTACTTATGTATATGTTTACATAGTTTCTGCGTGCTGGACCACATTACTAGCCGTGACACTATAGAGGCTGGGTCACTTGCTGCACTGGCCAATCACAGCCATGTCATTAGTAGGCATGGCTGTGATGGCTTCTAAGGGCACACGAGTCAAACGCTTGTTGATTGGCTGCCCTGCAGCCTTTCAAAACGCATCATTAAATTGCCGAACTCCGAACTCCAACCTGAACATACAGTGATATGTCCGTGTTCGGGGACCAAAAAACGTAATGTTCGGTACGAACCCGAACCCGGGTTCGCTTAACTCTAATCATTTAGTATCTTTTGGTCCCATTTAAAGCTGTAAATGTAATTAATATTTTATTTAAATAAGCCTTTCAACAATTTAAGTTTAAAAGTTAGAGATCCTGTATAGTTACAATTTTATTTTGCCCTGATTTATCTTACATATATATTATTTTTTAATTATTTTTATAATTATGTATTTTTGCTGAGCATTAGAGAAGCAAAGGATGTATAACAACCTGTTGCCCTACTGTTATATTTTTTTATTTTTTATTTTTTTATATTAACAGATTTTCTAGTATTATTTCAACTCTGTTTCAAAACTGTTTATTAAGGTAAACCTTAAGCTCCACTTATTTCTGTTTTACTTGCATGTTTTACTTGTGTTGTGAAGGTTAAGGGGTTCCTTCATTTAAGTGTCAGAGCTGGTTTTCACCTTACTGGTATTGTGTGCACCTTCCCTTTCTTTTGTACAAACATAATTTCAACTCTGTTTAGGAAAAAGTATGAGCTAGTAAGCATATATTGTATAAAATATATGCTGCAGTGTACTGCAATGCTTTATTTTTTTTAAAGCAATGTCTTTCTCTTTATGGCTGTATGTAATAAAGTTGTTCATAATTTGGAATATAAAAAAAAAACGACTTCTTATTTCCTTGGAATGTTTACATGTCTCTGTATCTCCGCAACCTTGGCTGTAAACTCCAGACTCCAAAAATAGTTATGCTGTTATAATTCCTGATTTTTAATCAATAGCTAGCGTAACTGACAATATGAAAATTATCACTGTTTTAGAAAACTTTTTATATATAGTGGATATTACAATCCAGTGTGGTGGAATCTCGGTAAAAATAAATTTAGTAGGCCGAGATTACCACGTGGCATGTGTACGTGCATATGCTGACGTATCGATCAGTTGGTTGCACGAGGCAAGATACGATCAGTAGTGTACGGAGCATGTGCAAGAATACAGGATGTAGTATTCCCCTCCTCCATTGTGCTGGACAAGCCATGCGGTCAAGCAGGAAGTTAATTCTTACTTGTATTGATTGGTCAAGAGAATGTGCGGGTGGAGCTTAATATGGGAGGAGTTATGTGCCTATATAAGGAGCCTGCACTATTGTCCGGGGCTCAGAACTTGTGGTATTTTGGTGACGCTAGTCCCTCTGAGTCCCGATCGGTGATCCAATAAAGAATCTCTTCCTTCCTGAAGAAACCTGTGTCCATCTCTCTGTGCTTCGCTTCCGTCAGTTTCTCCGGTATCATTTGGTGCATTGGCCGGGAAGCTCATCGTTCAACGGTAGCTGAGAGGCAGAGGCGTGAGACGGTCTATCTTTGCCCACGTTCTCTACGGCTGCACCCCTGAACTTCTGCGTGGACCTCCCTTCGTCTCGGCGCCACTGGTCTGTTGTCCAGGAGATCATCGGCCTCTACGTGAGAAGTGCTGGGGTGTCCCCGTCGATGAGTGTGAACTCAGGTTCAGGAACGAGGAGGTAAGACAACTGCTGTTTTAGACGGCAGACCCACTAGGGGTATACCGATTGTGCGGTAGGCCCATAAGGGGTTATTTGTGTATGGAATCTGCCCCCTCTGTCGGAGGGAAGGAGCGAAGGCGCACCGCTCAATCGAACGCTCTTTAGTCAGACCGTTTGATTTGGTGGGGTTCAGGCGGGGTCCTGTGTAAATAGCCCTAGCCGGACACCGGTGTCTTGTCTAGACTAGCGTTCTAGGGTGTATATTACGTTCGCTAGGTCGGAGGGACCGGGAGACTAAGCGGCGCCTGTGTAAATTCGGTTCGCTAGCTCTCAACCTATCTTGGCTAAGTGGGAAGGCGTGTAAATTTGGAACCCACTAGATTTTTGATAGTAATCGACTAAGAGGCGCCTGTGTAAATTCGGTCCTCTAGCTCGCTATATGTGGTGCTTGGGCAGTGTGGCTAACCAAAACGGGTGTATATAGTTTTAGGTAGTCCATCAAGGTACTGGCCAATAGTTTAGTTGGAAATTGTAAATGTGATAAAGATTGTTTAGTAAAGTGTATATCTTGTTAGATAGCGCGAGCTCAGCCGTCTAGTGAGAGTGTTAATAGTGTGTTGCTGTATTATAGTGCACGGTACCATAACCCTGTATATTTACTGACACTGTATATAAGTACTAATCATTGTCGTCCATTGCATGTTTAACACCATAACCACTAATAATTGTATTGTGACCTTAACTTGTGCTTTGACCTATGCTAACCGTACTGTAACCGCTATTTGTAAAAGACGATGTTACTGGGGTGTGTTATAGACGGGTAATTCGTATATAGAGAATTATAGCGTGGGTGACTGTATAGTTTCGCCAAAGGGCATAATATTGATTATCTAGTGACTGGTGTAACAGCTGTGTGTGTACGGGAATTCCCTGAGTGTTTATTGTGTTATTGTGTACGTTTCACTTGGTAACTGTACCACGTGGTGCTGTTGCCAGAGGAAACGGGTGTGACTGTTGAATAGTACGCGTGCATAGTATTCGTTGTCAGCGACGTTCCATTGATAAGTATGGGCGCGTCGCAGTCAACGATTCCGGATCCCTTAGGTTGTATGGTGAAGAATTTTAAAAAGGGATTCAAAACTTGTGATTTTGGGGTTAAAATGTCTCCTGTACGTTTGGTCACTTTGTGTACTAGGGAGTGGCCTAC
This sequence comes from Pelobates fuscus, assembly GCF_036172605.1. NCBI lineage: Eukaryota > Metazoa > Chordata > Amphibia > Anura > Pelobatidae > Pelobates > Pelobates fuscus. Next base: position 190,730,084 of record NC_086323.1, read on the forward strand.
TTTGGTCGCGGCATGGCCGCCACGTGGCAGTTTGGATCCAACTCTGGTACAGCGCTTACACGTGGCTGTATCGGGTAGGCCTGAACTTTACGGCCAGTTTCCTTATATTGATTGTTGGAGACAGGCCGTAAATGACTCGCCAAAATGGCTTCAGACATGCCACGAGGAGCAATGTCGCCTCATGGTAGCTAGGACTTGTTTGTCCACTAGGACTGGTGTTAGGCCCATTTTGGACACGCCCCCTGAGTCCGAGATCCCTTTGCCGCCCCCTTACTTTCCGTTAAGAGGAAGTGACGCAAATGCAGGAAGTCCTGCAACCCTTCCCTCATTACCCTCATCCACTTCCGCTTCCTCCTCCAGTACAGAATCCACCCCCTCTCGTACTAAATCTCCCCTTCCGGAATCAGAGCCAACCCCCATTAGATCCGAATATCCTGATTTGGCGCCACTTCAGACTTCTGGTCAAGCTTCTTCTAGCTCGACTCGAAGTGTTTTATTTACAACCTTTTCCCAAAACCAAGCTCCCACATCCCCATACCCTATTTCTCCCCGACTGGAACCTATGACTGACGCCCCTCCACGTAGCCCCATACAGACCCGACAACTGACCGGTACCCAACAATTAAAACACTATCAGATGCCTCTTCGTCTGAATCCTGGGTCAGCCTATATCGATGCCGCAGGCCAAATGGCACATGCTGACCCAGTCTTCGTATATGTCCCGTTCACGACAACCGATCTCTTAAATTGGAAGACCCACAATTCCTCGTATACTGAGAAACCACAAGCTATGACTGATCTGTTCACCTCAATAGTACAGACACATAACCCGACATGGGCTGATTGCCAGCAGTTATTAATGACTTTGTTCAACAATGAGGAAAGGACAAGAATTAATCAAGCGGCCATTAAAGCACTAGAGGATAAAGCCCGTACTTTAAACCAAGCCAATCCATCAGCATGGGCCGCAACACATTATCCCAACACCGATCCCGATTGGAATGTAAATGGTGCTGATATGGTTCAACTCAGAGCCTATAGAGACGCTATAATTGCTGGCATGAAAGCCGGAGGAAAGAAAGCCATTAATATGTCGAAGACAGTTGAGGTGATTCAGAAAAGTGATGAAGCGCCCAGTGTCTTTTATGACCGATTATTGGAGGCATACCGCTTGTATACCCCCTTTAATCCGGAAGACGCAGATAATTCCCGAATGGTGAACTCCGCCTTTGTCAGCCAAGCTTACGGAGATATTAAGCGCAAGCTACAGAAGTTAGAAGGGTTTGCGGGTATGTCCATCACCCAACTAATGGAGGTAGCGAATAAGGTATATATGAATAGGGAAACAGAAAGTAAGAAAGAGGAAGAGCGCAAGATGCGTAGAAAGGCAGACATGCTAGCGGTAGCGATCGCAGGCGTAGATAAACAGGGCCCAGATAGAGGCGATAGTAGATGGAGTAGGGAGCCTTTGAGTAGGAATCAGTGCGCGTATTGCAAGGAAGAATTGGAGGAACGAATGTCCACAAAGAGAGCAGTACGAGAGAGACCAACCCAGGGCAGGTTACGGAAACTTTAGAGGCAGAGCGAGAGGTAGAGGAGGCCCCGGAGGGAGTAATGGTAATAGAGGGAGCAATGGGAACAGAGGAAGTGTTAGGGAAGATAGGTATTTCCCAGCAGCGCAAAGGTCCCGCGATAGAGAAGGCAGGGACTTTGTAGGATTGGCTGACACGGTTATGGAGGACTATTGATACCGACCCGGCTCCATCCCCCTTGGTCGAGCGGAGCCTATGGTCGATGTATCAATAGGGGGAAAAAGGAGTGCGTTCATGATCGACACTGGTGCTGAACATTCAGTGGTGACTAATCTATTTGCTCCTCCATCTGGAAGGACTATTACTGTAATAGGAGCAACTGGAAGAAGTGCTGAAAAACCGGTTCTTAAAAGTCGACTCTGTACATTGGGAGGCCACGTAGTAAAACATCAATTCCTTTATATGCCTGAATGTCCAGTCCAATTGCTGGGACGTGATATGCTATCAAAATTACAAGCGCAGATTACGTTCCTACCAAATGGAACAACATCCTTAAAGTTTAATGGACCTTCAGGTATTATGACATTATCCGTACCAAAGGAAGAAGAGTGGCGACTTTATACAGCGTTGACTAGCCAAAACCCTAGGAGTGATGAGTCATTATTCAACATACCAGGAGTTTGGGCAGAGAACAACCCACCAGGACTGGCCCGCAATATTCCACCTATTAAAATTGAACTAAAACTTGGGGTTTATCCAGTGAGCCTAAGACAATATCACATCCCGCAGAAGGCTAAGAAGAACATCCAATCTTATCTGGATAAGTTCATACGGTATGGTATCCTAAAATTCTGTACTTCCCCCTGGAACACCCCATTGCTGCCTGTTCAAAAGCCCGGCACAGATGAGTATCGACCTGTGCAGGACTTGAGAGCAGTCAATGATGCGGTTGTTAGTATACATCCAGTTGTGCCCAATCCATATAACCTGCTTGCTTTAATTCCGGGCGGGGCTACTTACTTTACAGTCTTAGACCTCAAAGATGCCTTCTTTTGCCTCCGAATTGCCGCAGAAAGTCAATGTATTTTCGCTTTCCAATGGGAGAACGCTGTAACGGGCTCAAAACGCCAAATGACTTGGACAAGACTGCCCCAAGGGTTTAAAAATTCACCTACCCTATTTGGTTCAGCTCTAAGTCAAGATCTACTGGATTTCGAGTCCATCCCAGGAGAGTGTGTATTGTTACAATATGTAGATGACTTGTTGATAGCAGCAGTTACAAAAGAAATCTGTCAGCAAGCAACGCACGATCTACTACACATTCTCTGGAAGGCAGGATACAAGGTGTCTAGAAAGAAGGCTCAGTTGTGTTTGCCAACTGTCAAATATCTGGGATTCCATATCTCTGAAGGTCAAAGAATTATGGGGCCAGAGAGAAAAGAAGCTGTGTGCCAAATACCGATACCCAAGAATAGAAGACAAGTGCGAGAATTCTTGGGGGCAGCAGGCTTCTGTAGGATATGGATTCCCAGCTACGCGATACTGGCAAAACCTCTGTACGCAGCTATCAAAGGTACAGAGCACGACCCCTTCTTATGGACCCAAGAACAGCAAACGGCATTTGAAGATGTGAAGAAGGCTTTGATGAGTGCCCCAGCATTAGGTCTACCTGATCACACACGACCATTCTACCTGTATGTACATGAGCAAAGAAGAATGGCTGTGGGAGTATTGACACAGTACTTGGGATCATGGCAAAGACCTGTTGCCTACATGTCTAAGCAATTGGATGCAGTGGCCAGCGGACTTCCACCTTGTCTAAGAGCCGTAGCTGCAGCCGCCCTGCTAGTAGCTGAAGCCGATAAACTCACTCTGGGTCAAGAACTTTATGTACGAGTCCCACATGCAGTACAGACGTTGTTGGATTACAAAGGAAATCATTGGTTTAGTAACAGCCGTATGACCAAGTATCAAGCAATGTTGTGTGAAAACCCAAGAGTGCATTTAGAGGCTGTAAACACCTTAAATCCAGCTACCCTTTTGCCACAACCTACTGAAAGTCAACATGATTGTTTGGAAGTAATGGATGAAGTATTCTCAAGTAGACCAGATCTTCGTGATTTTCCCATCCAGAACCCCGATGTTCAATATTATACCGACGGCAGTAGTTATGTGAAAGAAGGGATCCGCTATGCAGGATATGCAGTAACAACAATAGACAAGGTGATAGAAGCTCGGCCACTGGCGAAAGGAACATCAGCACAAAAGGCAGAATTGATAGCACTGACACGAGCGTTACAATTGGCTGAAGGTTTAAGAGTGAACATCTACACGGACTCCAAGTATGCGTTTTTAACCACTCATGCCCACGGAGCTTTGTATAAAGAAAGAGGACTACTGAATTCAGAAGGCAAAGAAATCAAGTACGCAGCTGAAATCCTACAACTATTGGAAGCAGTGTGGGAGCCGAAAGAAGTCGGTATCATACATTGTCGAGCGCATCTGAGAGGAGATGGTGATGTAACCAAGGGAAATCGGATGGCAGATAGTGCAGCTAAGCGTGCTGCTGAATCAGGAAGACAGGAATATGTGGGGCATATAGCTGCTCTTATACCAACTCCACTGTCCCAATGGACTCCAGTTTATACAGCTCAAGAAGAGGAGTGGTTAAAGACTTAACTAGGAAAGTATTTGGAGAACAAGTGGTATCAGCTAGAAGATGGAAGAATAGTCATACCAGCATCACTAGCGGTAGAAATTGTCCAAAATTATCACAACGGGACACATTCTGGGAGAGACAGCACAGAAGAATCTCTCAGAAAACATTTCTACATACCAAGATTGTCCAACTTGACTCAGGCCATTGTACGAAGATGTGTAACGTGTGCTAAAAATAATGCAAGACAAGGACCAGTAAAGCCACCAGGAGTCCAGTTTATGGGGGGACTCCCCATGTCCGATTTACAAATTGACTTTACAGTGATGCCTAAATCGGGTGGACATCGTTACCTGCTGGTAATTGTGTGCACCTATTCAGGCTGGGTAGAAGCATGTCCTACTCGTACAGAGAAAGCAGGAGAAGTTGTGAGATTCCTGCTACGAGAAATAATACCCCGATATGGACTACCCTGTTCTATAGGATCGGACAATGGTCCAGCTTTTGTTCATCAGTGCCTACAACAACTGACTCATATGCTTGGTATAAAGTGGAGGCTTCATACAGCATATAGACCCCAGAGTTCTGGTAAGGTAGAGAGAATGAATAGAACTATTAAGAATCAGTTGGCTAAAATGTGTCAGGAAACCCAACTTAAGTGGAACGTTCTCTTACCCATAGCTTTATTGCGAATCCGCAGTACCCCTACCAGAAGGATGGGCCTCTCTCCTTTTGAAATCATGTATGGGCGACCACCTCCCGTACTTGGTAACTTAAGGGGGGACTTGAGTCAGTTGGGAGAAGGAATTACCCGGCAGCAGGTTGTAGAGTTGGGTAAGACTATGGAGGAGGTACAGAAATGGGTACAAGATAGATTACCTGTGAATATTTATCCCCCAGTTCATAGTTATCATCCAGGAGATCAAGTGTGGATTAAAGAGTGGAATAATGTACCGTTAGGGCCCAAGTGGAGAGGTCCTTATGTTGTTCTTTTGTCTACCCCTACAGCAATAAAAGTAGCCGAAGTGACTCCGTGGATACATCACTCCAGGGTTAAACCAGCAGCAGTCGATTCTTGGCAAGTTACAGCAGATCCAGAGAATCCCTGCAAGATCCGGTTAAAACGCACGACTCAGTCGGAGTAACGAGGAATTATTGTGGATTACAAATTTTATTATTTTTGGGATTTGGTGCGTGAGTGAGAAGGCCATAATAAAGCCTGTCCGCCCACCGACGTATAGTTTATAAGCCAGGGAAAGTCTCGAAGGGACTCCTGTGAAGACGAGCAGAACTCCATTCCCTGCAGCCCTTACATCCTGGAAGCTGAGGTGCCTTCGCACGGACGAAGACTGAGGATGACGGCGAAAGATGTGTTGATGATAATGTTTATTTATGTGTATTTTTATATTCAGGAAGGTAGAGGTACCGACACTCCTAGCTGTGAGGTATGCATTAAGACTACAAGAACAGGTAACCCTATTTCCCAAACCCTAATTTGGCATTCACAATACGAGTGTAAAGGAGATGTATCGAGATGTAGATACCTAAATATAGACTATAGTGTGTGCCATTTAGGAATAGGAGAACCTAAGTGCTTCAGTCCAGAGTATCAACCTCGTACAATTTGGTTGACTCTCAGGAATGGAGATCCTCAGGGGACCCTAATTAATAAGACAGTATTAGAATCCGTACATTCTTCGGGTGTTCTGCTATTTGATGCGTGTAAGGCGATATCAAGTGGTAGAAAGCCGTGGAATGTATGTGGGGATCTTAGATGGGAGAGGACGTATGGGTCTAATGATAAATATATTTGTCCCAGTAGTAAAAATAAATATGTGAGTCCTAGATGCCCAAATAAAGACTATAACTTTTGCCCATATTGGTCTTGTGTGGGGTGGGCGACCTGGGGACAGACAGTAGACAAAGACATGATAGTGACTAAGTTGCCTACCAGCCCATATTGTAAGTCTATGGAATGCAACCCAGTCCATATACTTATAAATAACCCTGATAAGTTCTTAGACAAATATGGCAATTTATTTGGGTTTCAAATATACGGGACGGGTTTAGATCCTGGGACAGTATTGTTTATAGGGATAGAGACTGATACGGTATCCTCCCAAACTCATCAAGTATACCATTCCTTTTATGAAGAGATGAGTATAGATAATAAGATCCCCCATAATGCTAAAAACCTGTTCATTGACTTAGCTGAAAGTATTGCCGGTAGTCTTAATGTTACCAACTGCTATGTGTGTGGAGGTACTAACATGGGAGACCAATGGCCTTGGGAAGCAAAGGAGGTAATGTCCGGTTCTGAGGCAGTTGACCAACTAATATCTACACAAGCCGATTATCATATGAGTGTTAGAGGTAAATCTGAGTGGAGATTAAAGACCTCCATCATAGGTTATGTTTGCATAGCAAGGAAAGGAATAATGTATAATACTTCTGTAGGAGAATTAACTTGTCTAGGGCAAAAAGCTTATGATGATGATACAAAGAATACAACTTGGTGGTCGGCTTCAAATGTCTCAGAACCATCTAACCCGTTTGCTAGATACTTCAATTTAAAGGATGTGTGGTTTGATTTATCCATCACATCTACCTGGAGAGCCCCAGCAAATTTGTACTGGATCTGTGGTAAGAAAGCCTATTCGGAGTTGCCACAGGACTGGGAAGGGGCATGTGTGTTGGGTATGCTCAAACCATCCTTCTTCTTGTTACCGATTGAAACAGGTGAGACTTTAGGTGTTAAAGTGTATGATGTGAATCATAGGAAGAAAAGGGGACCCATAGAGATAGGTGCCTGGGAAGATGATGAATGGCCTCCCCAGCGTATCATAGATTATTATGGGCCAGCCACGTGGGCAGAGGATGGTACCTTTGGTTATAGAACCCCTATTTATATGCTCAACCGTATTATAAGATTACAGGCGGTGGTTGAGATTATTACTAACGAAACATCACAA